>NW_027509186.1:33657500-34047500 GCF_051911475.1 Siphateles boraxobius | reverse complement strand
AGGCTCTATGAAGACCTACCTACTTTACAAAGTTGAAAAACGTCCCAATTGCTTGGTCTGAAATTGTATAATCTCTGAGTAGTTATTTCTTTTGTGCATACTTCACGACCGCTAAAAAAGTATACTTTATAGTATGAATGTATGTAGTATAAATGTAATCCGGACGTACTGCATCAGTCATGTTGTCATTATCTTGCGACCTACGTTGTCAGTTGTGTTCCTTCCCAGCCTATCACAGCTCCTCTTCTGTGGCCTCATGGGATAGTAAAGTGTCCAGTGGATGTGCACCTCACAAGCTTGTAGTAAAGTAGGCCATCAGGTTTTTTTTTCTCTTATTGTTTTATGAATGCTTTTAATTAAAACAGACTATTTTCTCATACTGATTTCGCCTACTATATAGTAGGGAAGTAGGCTTATTTGGATGCAGCCAATTACTCAGTTTCATATAATGTGGTGATTTTTCAACTGGCTTTTATGCTTATAAAATTATACTGTACTATAACATGGCCAACTATGTATGCTGTAGAGGTCTGCAAGTATACAAGGCTATTAAACATGAAGTGTGTACTTTTTCGATGTGAATACTTTCTCCTACCTCATCTTAATATGCTGAATCATCTATAAATAGGGCCCTATGAAAACCATATTTCCCCCCCATTTTCCCCCCTCAAAATCTGTTTCCACCAACCCCCTATTTAACGGATTTTGGATTTAAGGATTAAATTATTTATATATAAAAAAGTCTAAGTAGAATAATTAAACATTTAATTTAACAACAACTTATTAAAAGTTTTTAAAAATAACATTTTAGGGCCCTATAAAATCCGGTTTAAATTTTTTCTTAATTACATTTTAACTGTTTCATTAATTGTTAATAATCAAAAAGCATGTCTAGTCAATTGAATACATAAAACTTTAATAATTTAATTATGTATTAAAATTTGTACAAAAATAGGGCCCTATGTTAATTAATGTTACACAAATTAATGTTTTAATTTGACAGAAATTCTTTCTTGTCTGCCTTAATTGTACTGGATTTATGATTTAATACAAAATTATAAAAAATAACCAAATTAAGGCATAAAACATTAACAATTTAATTAATCTTTTAAAATGTAATCACATTAAAATATAATTAATTTTATATTTTTGCAAACAAAATGCTGCACAACAGAGGTTTACTGTTAAAAAGAAAACTAAATTTAAAAAAAATTGTGTGATATTCCTTAAAAAAATTAGTTTTACTAACTTTATTATATTGTTATTGTTATTATAATTATTTGTTAAATAAAATGATTAACAAATATATCAATTTGATTGTAATCATTTTTGATTAATTACAACCTGAGGCATGAAAACCTGGCCCTGCAATCCAAAGGTTTATCGGGTCCCATCAGGCTTGGATCGGGTAACAGACTTCAAGTATGCTGCTATGGCGATGAGCATGGGGATTCTGGGATGCTGAGCAGCCGTCCCCGGCAGAGAACTGAGTGGCATCAGCAATCTGACCCCAAAGCAGCATGGCGTCTCGTTATTTCAACAAAAATCGATAGGATTGAAGGGCATTTTGTGTGTGTATTTGGGAGGGGCCGTCCTCATGCTGCACTGGGCTGGGTTGCCCTTGTCTAACCTTGGTGTTTGTCCCATGAGCAGCTTGCCATCCCATCCCCATGCACCCCAACCAAACCCTGACAGACAGATCAGAGCATCGATAACAGCCTTCTGCTGCCGCACCATCCCCCACCGGAGCAGACAGCCTTCCACACACACACACACACACACACACACACACACACACACACACACACACACACACACACACACACACACACACACACACACACACACACACACACACACACACACACACACACACTCAAACACTCAAACACTCAAACTCAAAATAACCTGTAGTCTCCAAAATGCATAACCACACACATACTGTAAAATGAATTTGAAAACACTAATGCGGTAACAAATATGCTCACAAGTATCTTATACATTAAATGTTATATCTTGGTATAAATAATGTTTTTTTTGGTTTTTTTTGTCCATACAATGAAAGTCAATGTTTGGACCCTATTGAGTTTAAGTGTATAGACAAAAACGGAAACATTCTTCAAAATATTGTATTTTATGTTCCACAGAATAAAAAAAACCATTCAGGTTTAGAACGACACGAGGGTGAGTAAATCATGACAGAGTTTTCATTTTTGGGTGAACTAGCCCTTTAAGTAAAAAGTGGCACATCTTACCCCACTCCCCCAACTGTCATAACGCCCAACCCTACACTCACGCATGCTTGTTCAGAAACGCATGAACAAAGAGACATACTATTCTTTGCGTCAGCACAGGGAGGGTATGGCTCTACATTAGTCAGAAGCTCTTCAGTAAACACTGAGAAAAAGAAACCTGGAGGCAGACACTCGGGCAGACAGATAAGAGTCACGTCACACTTAGCCGCTGAATCATTGTTTTGACTAAGCAGAGGGCACAGCACTGCAGTCCTCAACCTCAACCATCAGTGTCTGCGTGAAAAACAACTTCTGCTAGACAAAATAACTTACTACCCTACTCATCCAGGGAATCCCCAAAGCTTCCCAATGGACAGGGATTGAAATGTTACTGTTGTTCTTTTTTCCCCCTTTGATTTAATGCTAGAATTAAAATTCCTATAAATAAAGGGGGAAACTGTTTTTGTTTTTGTATGTTTAATCACCTCTCCATGTCAGGCAGACTTTTTCTTTCACCCCAGACTATCAACTAGTTTTGTTTATGTTCAATTTGTGGGTATATCTTGATAAAACGCAACAGGGACAGACATAACAACACTTTAAATTACAAAAGTGGCCTTTTAACATTTGAACACGTATATGAAACAAAAAGTAAAAAGAAAGTTATGCAAGATGCCTGAAGGCACATTCCTGAAGCATGACATTATTTATCTGTAAGGTCTACAACTAGGGATGCATCGATACCGATACCATATACCGGTATTATTGGGCCTGATACTGCGCTTATGAACTCGAACTCATTAAAATGCTCTGATAACAACAACCAAAACCATACAGTACAGTGCTTGTGACAAAGAAACACGACAACAGAGCAAACAGAGATCAGAATGGATGTATCAGAGAAGGATATCTATGAAGTAGGGAGGACAAGAAGTTTCTGTGCGCAAACATCCGAAGCGCGCGCCCAGAGAGCACTTTGAAAACTGCATTGAATTATTTTTCACGTTTTCTTGCACTTGAACTGATGAAGCAGTTTTAAATATGCACTGCGCTTTTAAGATAGAGCAATAGAATGAAAAGTGAAAGTAACAGAAGCTCGAACAACACATTCCAGTACAATAACTGAAGGAAATATATGTTTGCTAAACAAATTAAACCAATGAATATGAATAATTTTTTTGGTTTCTCTACCCAAAATATTAAAAAATTACAAATACAATGAAAATATAGGGATCGGTATTGGCGGCGATGCCGGCGAGTACCAAAAATCAGTATCAGTATTAGTCTAGTTCTGGAAAACCTGGTATCGGTGTATCCCTATGTAGCATTAAAGTCAAACGCTGTCCTAAAAAACTGTACTAGCATGATCTGATGTGTTTATGTGTGAAACAGGTTATTTAATGGGAAAAAAATGGGACTTAATTTCATACATTGGGAACCGATTCGATCGTGAAAAGTGGGCGTTACAGATCGGTGTGGTCGAAAAATAGAGAAAGGAAACATTTTGGTCACAGATGTGCAAGAAAAAACTATATTTTTTAATTTAACGTTGAACCATTACTTTAGTCAACTGTTGAACGCACTTTCACAAGACGATCAAGGTTACATTTGACGTAAATGTAAGTGTGTTGTATGTATTGTGAAGCTTACGTGAGAAGTGATGGGGAAACACTGTGCATCGTCACTTCTCGCACAAGCATAACAATGCATAAACTCGACCCTCTCATAACCGTGCATATGACAGTTGGCCAGTAGTGATGGTCTAAAGTTAAAGTATCAAATTTTACTATTTTTTCTTAGATGCATCTTTTGTTTCACTTCAGTAGACATTGGGCTTCATTCAATAATAATTGCATGGACTATTTCATATTTGTACACACAGGAGAACTTCTCACGAAAAATCTCTGCCTAATTAACAACATGCACAAACGCACATGAATTTATTCTTAATCTCGTTCTAATGTAAGTGAATTTGGAGTGCACAAGGTAAGTCATTTGCAAAAAACATGCCCAAACCATCTCCATATAACAACCACAAATGCCAATAAAGGACCATTTGAAGAGCTTACAGGACTAACGCTTTAACGCCATTCCCAAAACTGGCACCATCACAAGTTAAAATGGAGGTCGTTTAAAAGGTCGTTTTAATCGAAGATCAAATCAATAAAGTCATCCTTAAAAAGAGCTCAAAAATCCACCAATGTCTGCTGTACCACCTACACCATCCATAGTTGGCATGGATGAGACTGGTAAGAACAAGTTCAAAGATCTCCCGCTGTTCAGCTACAACAGAGACCAGCTGGGACACTTACAGTATACAGTGCTGCTGAGATTATGTTTTTTTGTAGGTCAACCCATAAGTCAGCATCACCCCAGTTCCCTCAACAAAAAGACAATAAAAAATGTTCCATTGGCTTTTGGATTATTGCAGAAAATCAAACCTAAACGTTTGATTCTTACATGTTTTGTTCATCATGATAATATCAACAAATGAACACGACTTTTATGAATTATGAAGCCTAAATACATCCACCAGAAGTAAAAAGCTGAATGTAGGCAACTAACTAAAGCATGACTTCAACGTCACCACCATTAAAAATTCAACAACTCTTTTAGTCTTTATTTAATAAACATTTTCCCTGAAAGTTTGAGTTATAATAGTTTGCAAGAGCATGATTATAAACACAATGAGGCTGTAAAAGCGGACTATAACTTTAACTGTTTAATGTAGTTTAATGTCCCAAACAACCTCTGGGCTAGTCCCATTTAACCACTTGTAAAGACAAGTAAAAGCTTTAGGGGGTATGTTGTTTATGTCAGAATAAAACGTGAAAATATCTTTATCTTGTGTTCTCCAAAGACCTTATTTCAGGCATTTAACCAAAAACCGTCTCAAAAAGCCTATTGATTTAAATACAATGGAACCGGAAGTGCTAAAATGCTATCGTTTCTGGGTTTTGGCCTACAAAAATACATCATCCCTGCAGAACACTATATAAACGGAAAACCAAAATGCATCTAAAAATCAGTGAGTGTTGCAGTGCCATGAGGAGAACAGATGTCCATTCTCCAGTGGCCAGAAACTATACTGACGACACCAGTCAATCTGTTGGACCTGAAATTCTGTGGAAACTCACACGGACACAGAGGAGTGAGGATATTGAAAAAAGACTTTTACAATGTGAATATGTATTGTAGATGGATTTATGATATGAAATAAGAAACTCACTCGAGCTTTCATGCGTACATTCTTTGCATGCACTGTATAATGTTTCTCTAAAGATGTCTAGCTATATGTTTTACACTCCCACGGGCTTTTCCTTAGAGGAGGCAAGGGAGGCAGTGCCTCCTCAAAAATTCGGAAGAGAAAATAATCCAAAGTACACAAGACCCCCTCCAATATTTTGAAAAATGCCATTAAAAAGTTCTAGGGTGTGCCGTGGGTTTGGTTTGATGGGGGGTATTAGAGAATAAATGGGTAAAAGTCATGTGATAGGAGGCAGTGCCTCTATCACCCTATGATTGGCTCTTCATGCTACAAATCCCGCCTCTTGTTTTTCTGGGGTGTTCTGGATCCTTAGATTCGTTAAATAATAGTTAATGGGAAGACTAATTAAAACGCAAGTAAAAAATTAACCCACTTAGATATCACCGCTTTATGTCACGTCAAAATCAAACCTGATATGACTGAAAACAGTATCTGAGTGTTTTTTTAGTGAGAAATCAGTGAAATTAAAGGTGCATCTCCTTGAGTGTCTCTGACCATCATGACACCTGCAGTGTTTACTGAGCTTTGATGACTGATCATCTTAAAATAAGTTGACTATTAAAAAGGACAGCAGAACATCAGTTCACGAATAAAATAGATCAGAAATTTGTAACAGCATTCTTAGAGGTATTATTTTGTAATAAATGTGAAAATGCTTAAAACTCAAGGAGAAATACTGGTTTTAATAAATACAATTTTAACTACATTGTTATGGTAAAGATGCAACATTACTTACAACAAGCAAAAAACTACAGTAAGTTTATTTTGTATGCTTACAAAAACAAATAAATGCTGTCCTTTTGAAATAGGAACATTTATAACATTGTAAATGTCTTTACTGTCACTTTCGATCAATTTAATGAATCCTTGTTGAATAAAAGTGTATATATACTGTATATATAAATATATAAATAGAGATAGATCTACTGTAGATAAGTTGACCTACTGAAAGCCACATTTTCATTTGATTTCCATTTTATCTAGTCATGGCTGTCATGTGACAGTTCAGTCATGTGACATGAAATTAGCTATGCTTAATACACATTTCAACGATCAGTTACACACATACAGAAACAAATAGTCTATTTGCACTTGACACACTTTTGTTTCATCCCCTTGAAGCACCACACGAGCAAGACAAGTCCCCAAAGCTCCGGCAAACAGACACAATGCGCTGCGGGCCGACTATCAATGCTAACTACCTCTGAGGCAAACTTGGCTCTCCCATTTTTCATGCTCACAGCGCAGCTGACAACTTGATACTTGCTTGGGGAAAAGAGAGGTCGGGCGCAGCATTTATCAGGGGAGGGGAGGAGAGCCGCTCTGATTTACATTGCAGTTGCGGTGTGTGTTTTATTCTCTAAGAGACTGTGGCTGCATCTCATAAAAAAATGGTTCTGTTTCAAATCAGCCTTTACCATTTAAGTGAGTAAGTGGATGTGAGCACATCACTGGACACAGTGTGTGTGTATGTGTGTGTAAGAGCACAGAAGGTCATAAGCGGCTGCAGTTTTCACCTATAGATCTATGGCCAAAAATGTGTGTGTTTGTAAAACTGGGTGTTAATGGTTGTTATGTGACAAAGGTCGTCATGAAATCAAAATTGACTCCATTTACTTTGTTAGCGCACATTACTAGTCTTGTAATGAACAATTAATCCGCGCAAGATAATACACACCCCGTCCTCTATTCAATATTCCGTTTCACTTGGAAATACATCACAATTACATCACTGTAAAGTTGTTGTAAAGTCGGTTGCAACTTGCGGTTCACGTGGACTTTAAATGATTTTATATTATTTTTATATTAGTACTAGTAATTTTTTTTTATATTTTTTCTTGTCATTTTAAAGTTTTTTAACTTTATATCTAATAACTTAATCTTTAATCTCTATATTTTTAGATTTCCATTTCTTAAAATAAAAAAATAAAAACTCAAAAGTATGAAATTATATATATATATATATATATATATATATATATATATATATATATATATATACATATAATTACATGTTAAAAAGTAAATATAATGTAAAACAATTTTAACATATTAAAATTGAACTATACAAAAATTTATAATTATTATTTTCTTTTACAAAAAGTGTGAGGGTGTATTTGTTTTCGTGTGATCCACAAGTCAAGTGCTGCTGGCTGGCCTGTTGAAAAAGGTCAGATAAGGTTCTCATGCTTTGGACAGTGACTGCCAAAAACCATGCATGACTTTCTCATTACCAAGACCATCGACCTCTATTGCTCATCGAGTGAAAATGTACACACCTCAGTGGGTGGAAACTGATCGTTTTAACAAGAAAACATGGAGCAAATAATACAATGACATCTAGGACACTAGCTGCAGTTAATGTACACCCCCTTAAGACCATGTATCAACCATCAGACATGAATAATACAAATCTGTGTGAAATTAATTCAAGGGAGAATCTGTTTTAAAACACAATGCAGAGAGAGAACAGGCTGTTCTATCAGAGAAACTGCCCTAGATAATAAAGATGACATCATTTAAGTCATAATTGTGTATATTCCCACACCTTTTTACCAACACACTTCAATGACTTTTCTATGATTATTCCCATTGTTAAAAAATAACATCACAAACACCAACATTTTGGCATCTTGGTTTGCTTTTACTTTATACCAAAAAGTTCATTGGGTGCAGAATGGCCCCAAATATCACACTATTAATTAATAATAAACGGGTATTGATAATAACTTGATATAAGCTGGATACTTCTGGATTTGCATTACAGCACACATTCAGTTTCACATCAGAAATACACAAGGCTTTATGAGAAAGAACCTATTAAAGGAAGCATTCACCCAGATATAAATATTAACATCTATAAATATTGGCATCTCGTCATAACTGGATGAGAAACTGACCTCATCATTGACTTCAAACCCGGTGAGATTGCAATCAATATGATGACCAGATATTCATTTTTAGGGTGAAATATTCCTTTAAAGGTGCAATGTGTAAAAAATTTGGGTATCTATTAACAGAAATGCAATATGAAATCCATAACTATGTGTTCAGTGGTGTATAAAGAACTTACTTAATAAACCGTAATGTTTTTATTACCTTAGAATGAGACATTTATATCTACATAACCGCGGGAATCCCCTTCTATGAAGGTCGACATATTGTGACGTCATGTTTCTACCGTAGCCGACAGCGAACAAACAGCGTTACAGAGCGTGTTTCGTCACTTCCTTGAAAGAGAAGCCGCAGAAAGCTAGAAGCTAGCCATAAACACCGTGAGTAGTGACTTTTCCCTTGTCAGTGGTGTAAAATATGTAGTTGGATTGTTTCATGTAACTTAATTCTTCTCCCTCGCTGTGTTATGGCTTTGCTATGTGGGGATAAATGTGCTGGTTACGTTCGTGAGACAGCTGATTAGCACTCTTGTCATTGACCATAAAACAGTAACGTTACAGGAATCACCAACCCGTCGATCTTGGAAGCATTTTAAGTCGATCGAGTTTCCAAAATCAGAGAAAAAAAGCCTAAATCAGAGAAAAAATCAGAGAAAAAAAGTGTGTAGTAAATGGTGTCTAGGAGATGAGGAGGCGCGTGCGCTGCACAATCATGCCATTTTTGCCGCACGCACCTTTGGGCTCATGCGGACGCGTCGAGTTTAAACAAGGCTTTACGCTTTAACCAGCTCAGCCACAGTAACAGCTCATATTGAGCCAGCTAAACGTTTACTTTCCTGTTAGAAACAATATATAGTTGCATAGTTTCATGTGGTTCTTCTCCCTCGCTGTATTATGGGTTTGCTATGTGGGGGGAAATGTGCTGGTTACGTTTGTGAGACAATCAACTAATTACTATTATTATATTATGTATTAAGACCCTTGATCCTCACCTGACTATGGCTTTGTAAACTTTATCCATGATGTGGTTTATAATGGACTGTGGTACACACTCTTGGTTTACTCTGGCTATTCTCTGCTGTCTCAGACGACGATAAGTTTGTCCAGTTTCAGGCACCGTAGCTTCTTCGAAAGGGAGGGGTGAGTGGTGGGCTGAGCCCTCAGTGAAACTCGCAGCCGAACCGCTAGATGTCGCTAAAAATCACACACTGCACCTTTAATTGTGCAAAGAGTGTAGCAAAAGAATGGAAAACATTATTTAATATCTTGGGGAAAACAGGATAGTTAAAAACTGTATGCACCGCACGGGATCAGTAAGAAATCGTCTCGGTTACGTATGTAACCCTCATTCCCTTTCGTGGGAACTCCTATGTCTCGTCGGAGGAGTTTCAAAAGAATTGGGATCCCAATTCGTTGGAAACTCCTCTGACGAGACATAGTTCCCACGAAAAGGAACTATGCTTTACAGTACATCCATGATGTAAACGACTGAGCTGGTGAACCAAAGAAAGAAAAACACAATATTCCTGTATGAATGGAGTTCTCAATTATGTTTACATTTATTCATTTTGTAGACGCCATCCAAAGTTACAGTGCATTAAGATTTGTCAGAATGTGCATTCCTTGGAAACTGAAAAATCTTCTGGGGTATTATACAAAGTTTTGTTTATTACTACGTTGTTTGGCAACTTTATTTAAATGTTTTATATATATATATATATAGTAATTATTCATTAATATATTATTTTATTAATATATAATTTTTTCTAATAATTGTCCAATTGTACAATTCTGTCTTTTATTTGAACAGACACATTTTGATAGTGATATAAACTACACCAGAACTGACTATAATACACAAGCAAATTAAAAATATTTTGTTAAAGACTTTAATATCCCTCCATCCATCCATCCCTCCATCCATCCATCTATCTATCAAAAACAAAAAAAACAACCTCTTTACAATAAAAACAAACAGCACTTAACTATCTCTAGAATATACATTCATACTGTATACATAATTTGTAATTTACAGTTCTGTCTTTTATTGTAAATTAAAAGTGTACTGTAATCCACTGACTGTAATACACAAGCAGCAAGAACACAAAATCTATCTATCTATCTATCTATCTATCTATCTATCTATCTATCTATCTATCTATCCATCCATCCATCCATCCATCCATCTTTCTATCTTTCTATCTTTCTATCCATCTATCTATCCATCTATCTGTCTAACAAAAAAACACAAAGTCCTCTTTACAATAAAAACAAACAGCATTTAACTGTCTCTAGAATATACATTCACACTGTATACATTGTAATTTGCAGTTCAGTCTTTTATTGTAAATTAAAAGTGTACTGTAATCCACTGACTGTAATACACAAGCAGCCAGATCACAAAAACAGAGTCCTCTTTATGTCAAAAACAACGGTCTCTAGAATAAACACTAGCTCTGTTCCTGCATTGATGGGCAGCGTTCACTCCCTATTCTTTAACATAAGGGGAAAAAAATCAATAAACCTTTCAGACACTGCTTCCATTTGGCAGGGCCGGTCCATCCCAACTTTCTCAAATGACAGAGAAAAGAGGTGGTGGGGGGGGAGGAAAGCAATAAGAAATGGTATCAGGTTACTTGTGATTGTATTCTATGTCGTATCATCAGCTCAGAGGAAAACAATATAGCACATGGCTCCAGATGAGAGCACTGTTACAGTAAAACCACACAGATAATGGCATGAATAGACTACGGTAACATTGCCTATAGGTGAACACAGATACATGAGCTGTATTGATCAAGTGTTGATCCCGAAAGCTAAAATTGCTATGATTCTCCTACCGTGATGATTGTCCTCTGACTGGTTGAATCCGCACAGTTGGCAGATCGAGCGGACCCAGCGGGTCATCTCCTCCTCCGTTTCTGCCACCAGGTAGAAGGTCCTCTCGGCCGTCTTGATGTCGAACACAAAGCTGTCCTGGAACTCTTTGCGTTTGAAGGTGAGTCCCGCGTCCACCTGCTCGCAGCAGTGCAGGTCGATGATGCGGATGGGCTTTTTGGCATGGTCACTCTTGTAGTACTCGAGAACATCCGGGTCTCCACTCATGCGCCCGCTCCGCAGGATAAACCAGCGCTTCTTCCAGGCCTATAGAGACAAGAAGGATTTAATCATGTTCGTGGTCAAATTTAAACAGTAATAAAAACAGACGTATTGTAAAATGTTATTACAGTTTAAACTGTTTTCTATTTGAATATTTTTTACAATGTCATTTATTCCTATGCTGTTGAATTTTCAGCATCATTACTCCAGTCTTCAGTGTCACATGATCCTTCTAGAAATCATTCTAATATGATGATTTGCTGCTCAAAAAACATTTATTATTATATCAATGTTGAAAACAGCTGTGCTGCTTCATATTTCTTTTGAAAAAATGTATACATTATATGTCTTTACTCCCACATTTAATCAAATTAAAGATGCTGAATAAAATTATTAATTTCTTACTGACCCCAAACTTGAGTGTATATCATTATAATAAATGATAATAATATGTATAATAATTGTATACAATATAATAACAGTTTACAGAAATATTGTCATTATTTAATATAGTCTACGTTATATACAACAACAGTATTATGATTTTAAAACAATGTTTTAAAAACAGCTTAAAGCATTGTTTCAGTTTCATAATAGTGAGTGAATTCATTTGAAATATTCCTGTGAATAATATAATTGTGGCATAAAAATCAGAACTAAGATATAGGCACAGCATTTCACTTTTAGTGACAAAATGCTTACAGGTATCTATTTTTATTATTTTGTTTTATCCGTTTGTTTTATTTTTTCATTTTAGTACATTGCAATTTCTTGTCTCATTGTACTGTTAATTTCAGTAATAATACAGAAATATTGAACTACTGTTCAAAATATGAAGCTGAAGTGAATTCTCCTTAAAAAGAACAGTTAAAGTTTTCAGTTTGTGCTTAGTTTTCACTGATCAAAACCAAGATTGGGCTGTAAGTGTTTCTGTGGGTGTGTGTTCCATTTGTATGTTTGTATGTGTGTGTGTGCGTGTGTGCGTGTGTGCGTGTGTGTGTGTGTGTGTGTGTGTGTGTGTGTGTGTGTGTGTGTGTGTGTGTGTGTGTGTGTGTGTGTGTGTGTGTGTGTGTGTGTGTGTGTGTGTGTGTGAGAGAGAGAGTGGCTTATTTGAGACAGGTGCTACTCCCACACAGTTTCCTGCTCCTCAGATCGAGCTTTGAGGGGGAGACAAACACACACTCACACGTTGTGTTTTAGGCTGACTTTCCATATACATAATGGTTTTTATACTGTACAAACTGTATATTCTATCCCCTTAGACTAACACGACCCTCAAACCTACCCATCACAGAAAACTGTCTTCATTTTTACATATTCAAAAAACATCACTTAGTAGTATGATTTATAAGCTGTTTTCTCATGTGAACCAAAAAATGTCCACATAAGGACAAGTATTACGGATTTTGTCATCTTTGTGGGGACTTTTGTCCCGATAATGTAGGGTTTACCTGACACACACACACACACACACACACACACACACACTGCATGACCTCCATTTTGATACCAGTAATAATGGCATGCACACTCCTGCGATTCTACTGTTTGATGATCCATGAAATATTACGTGCCACACATGCATAAAAAACTTTCTCAGCAAATACAAATACAAGGATTCCCACTCACACAAACACACAGGTGCTTTAGTCGCAGTAGTAGGGAGTTTACCTGATTTGAATGTAAGTGGACTCTTCTGCTGTTACCACATAAAACAGAAAAACATTGTAGGTCTAAAGATTTATTGATGAATAAAATACACGCATAAGCTTATACTACAGTTACCACACCTCAAGACAATGTTCAAGATTTCTGTATTTCAAGACATTTGTCAGGTTTTTGTCCTTGACACGCTCGTGTGTGGGACTAAGTTCTTACGCATCTCATCCGACGCCTCCGTTGCGGATTCCAAAACATTTTAGAGCTAGTAACAGAGGTTTGAGCCACTGATAGCAGGCTAATGCAGTTATTAATATATATATATAGAGAGATAATAACTAATAATAATTAATAACTAATTAAGTTATTAATGCAATTATATATATATATATATATATATATATATATATATATATATAGAGAGAGAGAGAGAGAGAGAGAGAGAGAGAGAGAGAGAGAGAGAGAGAGAGAGAGAGAGAGAGAGAGAGAGAGAGAGAGATTAAGCATGTGTGAATTACCTGAGTCTGTGCATCTCTCTACAGTTTTCGGCAGCAACATCTCTACTTATAGGGAAACTGTAAGTTTATCTGCTTCAAGAACAGCGCCGTTATTGCCTTGCTATAAGAAATGTCACGTAGATTTTATGTTGCTAAACAATTTTACTGATAAAATCATCAGATCAGCGCTGACAACTTTTTTCTGTGTGAGTGTGTGTCCGTAGTACTGAATGTGTGTGTGTTTGAGTGGGAGAGAGAGTGGGAGCTGATGTAGGCTTAAGGACCTTTGAAATAACTGAAATCATTTGGCGAAGTGATTTGGACCTTAGAACGTTCGTCAGCCAATCAGATTTAAGGATTCAACAGCCCCCTAGTATAAATGATAATAATATAAAACTACATTAAATAATGATGTTATTTTTGTAAATAAGTAGATGATAGATAGATAGATAGATAGATAGATAGATAGATAGATAGATAGATAGATAGATAGATAGATAGATAGATAGATAGATAGATAGATAGATAGATAGATAGATAGATAGATAGAAGTACAGAAAGAAACAGCCGGAAAATGGAAAGAGGTTCTGTGGCCCGATGCCAGAAATTTACTTCCGCCCCATATCACTCACTCACTGTCTCTCTCTCTCTCTCTCTCTCTCTCAGTGGCTCTTGCTGACACACAGGATCCCACAGGCTCTCTTTCTTCCATCAACACCCCCTCCCCCTCCTCCTCCCCCCCACACACACACACAGACAGAGCCACCTCCGCCACCAGACCAGGGAACCAAGGACACTGTTTCCACTAACCACTACACCCCCGCTCTTCCCGGTCCTGCATCCAGCCTCACTGTCCGACAGGAAGCGGAAAATGGATCCCACTACACATCCTGTGTTTTCTCAAGCCTGCTGTTGACCTACCCTTCACATCCCTCCTCTCACTCCATTCAGCCTGTCGCTCACACAACACAACACTGGCACACTGCTTACTGCATACCACCTAGTACACTAGCACACTGGCTAGTATTTTTTATTTATTTAAATATTATGTGGAACAGTGTGCAATATGCATTGGTGGAACCATTAAAAAAGTTATGAAAAATAGGAATTCTAGTTAGTCATCCAATAGAAAATTTCTTAAACACTGAAAAGAGATATTTTGCAGAAACATTGATACTTTTTTCAGGATTCTTTGATGGATAGAATGTTCAAAAAGAACAGCATTTATTTGAAATAGAAATCTTTTGTCACATTATAAATGTCTTTAGTGTCACTTTCATTCAGATCAATGTAAATTAATGCAAAAATAAAAAAAGTGTTCCCCTGATTTTTTTTAAATTATTATTGTCAATTGTAATTTCTTAAATCTTTAGCGAGTGCAAAAAAAATGGGTTGCGAACACCATTAAAAAAATGGTAACACTTGTTACTGTAGTAATAACTATAAATTAAGCATAATTACATGTAACTAACCCTAAACCAAACCAAACCCTAATCCTTAACCTATATTAAAGGATCACTCCACCCATTTGCATTAAGATTTCCATTGTTAGAAATCCAGTCATACTATTGAATGGTCGTGCAACACTCTTTCATTTTCCCCTGAGACGAGAGAAATCCTCTATTTACCTTTTTCACTTCCTCCTACAATGACGCAAAAATCGTAATTTTACGTCATTGTAGGAGGAAGTGTAAGAGGGGGGGATTTCTGTGAAGACTACAAGCACTAGTTCCCACCCTTTCAAACCCGCCCATAGGGGGCTGGACCTAATGCGATAACAGACCTATCAGATCAGTGCCAGTGCGTTTGATTTCAGCGGGAGAAACTTTTTGAAAATATAGACGAAGGTACTGAATACACAGGCGGATGCATTATGGAGGATCTGGATTTTGACAAAGTTATGGTGGAAACGGATGTTCGTGGCTACCTTTATGAGCCACAGTATAGCGACGAGCAGCTGAGGGCTATGGAGGAACCTGAGGCGGCTGAAGCTGCTGCCACCACAGCCGATGCAGACGATCTGCCTGCCGCGGACGAGGAGCCCGCAATGGCTCGAGCTGAGGCAGATTGGTGGTGCCTGTGCTATCTCAGTGTGCGCCAATGGACACAGAACAAGAGTCTGTCTGCTGCCGAGAATTCCAGCGGTGCTACGGAATCGGAGGATGACACGGACGTGTGTTTGTTGCTCAACCGAGTTTCGCACCCTATATGGATAGCGGCGTCCTGGAGACCTACTTTAGAATACCTAAGGTCAACTGGCAATGTCAGCCAAAGCCTACAGGGTCAAATGGTCGTCTTTCTGTAAAGTAAGTTTATTTTCATTTTGTTAACACGCTAACGTGGCAGGTTCATTGCACAAATATCTTGCAGTTAAGCTCGCTACTGTAGTGGGAGTGGTCTGCGGAGCTGAGCATTGCAATGCACTATGGGGATTGTTGTCTACAATCCACAAGCACTAAAAAGTCATTTTCTGCCTTTTATCGGCCAAGAAGGTCCCAAATTAGAAATTTATGATACTATTCTACTACATATATGACCCACTTTCAATACATATTCATGTCTCCACCGGTGGAATGACCCTTTAAGTATTTTATTCAGTACTTAAATGTATAATTACAATGTAACAAAGACACCTCGAAATAAAATGTAACCAACTGTAGGAAAACTAGGAATTTTAGTTGGTTGTCCAACAGACAAATTGCATACTGTGTACAGTGAACAGTGTGTATACTACAGAAATAATAGTTTTATAGCATACCACAATATGAGTATTATAAGATCATTGCCTGCCACTCATTTTTTGCTGTACCCTCTGAATATGACCGCTATCAGATCACTCAGAAGTGAGGATGTGCTGACAGGAAATTAACACTGACTCCAAATTTAGATGCAGTATAGTTGTAAATATCTGAGAACTGAAGTACTTTCTGCTCTCATGTGATTTCGGAGAATTAACAAATAAAAGGAAAACAAGTTTTACTTATTACTCTACACTTGTACACATGCTTGCTAATTTTCTGTTTGACGATCCATGACATTTCATGAGATACACATGCACACTTCCTCAGCAAATATACACAAGGGTTTCCACTCATGTATAAACACACAGGTGTTCATGGCTAGTATTAGGGAATTTCCCTGTTTTGAATGTAAATTGATTCTTCTGCTGTAACCACATGCTACAGAAATGTAACACAATAATGAAGTTATTCATCAACCACCAACAATGGCTGCATAACTGCATAAGTATAAATGGCTACTTACCAAAAAAAAAAAAAAAAAAATGCTATTTAAATTTTGATTTGAAATTATTTTAGTATGTGAGAAGAGTGTGGCGTGGACATTAGGAGTATAGTAATAGTATAGCAGACAGAAAATGTTATGGTTAAGTGGACATTATTAGGGCTGTAAATAAATAAAAACAAATATAATAGAATTAATGACATGAATATGGGGTATATTGATATGGGGTTAATTAATCAAATTTATCATAATGAATCCCATAAGAGGTAGAAATGAAACGGTTACCGGTTTGATGATTAACCATGATAAAATTGTCGACAGTTAGTATTACTGTCTTACATTTTTAAGTATCGTTAAAACCATATTTGATTACCTCAATTTGAAAGACTCTCTGCAAATAATATCCAACATTAAACGAAGTTAAGCAACAGTCTCGCACAGGCGGCGCACGTTTTTATTTCTACTGTTTCATAAGCGCCACCTACTGTCAGAGAGTGAATTTACATGTTTTATTCAGCCTGTCTATTGCTTTTGTTCAGACCAATGTCAAATCTGGCTGAAATTTGTATACGCTCTTGTACAATTTAACCAGTTGATGAAAAATGGGTTTTAATTATCTAAAATAAAACTAAAAGTTTTATTTTTTATTTTACAACCAAAACAAATCTCCATTTCTCTTACCTCAACTAGTACACAAGGGAAAATATGCAGAGTTTCATGACTGCATAAGTCTGACTAATTATCCCACTTATGTGAGAGTTTTAGTTTTCTTATATTACCAAATAAATAAATGGAAATTAAATGCTGATTGGAGTTAAAACTATATGCTATGTTATTATTGTTTGAGAAGATAAATATCTATTATTAGGACTACTATATATATACATTTTGAACCATCAGACAAGTGCAAACCACGGGGCCAAGAAACAAACCCATCTTTCCATGTCCCCTGTGCTTATTTATTTCAGACTGACAAATCAAATGACACTACAGACATTACTTTCTACATGCAGCTGAATGACTGAAGAATTCAAGGAGAAAAAACAATATATCAACTTTATCATCTCACTAAAGCTCAAAATGGCAAGACATTGACATGGGCAACTGGATCCTGTGCAGTCTTTGATTACTTACAAATTCCAAATTATATGACAAAAATGGTCAGTAACGTCATATATTACATTACACATTTAAGGTAATGTAATCCAACTACTTTTTGATTACTTATTGATTACTTTTGACCAAACTCATTTATCACATTGAATTGAGTAGGATAATCTTGATATAAAAATAAACAGAGAAAGAAAATATATTCCATTCTTTGTCATCAACAACAAGAAGTGCATTAAATATTACATTACATCAGGGTTTCCCAAACAAGGGTTCATGCAGTTTAATAAAATGCTGATAATTAATTAAACCACAAAAATGTCAAATTTAAAATAAATGAAATGAGACAAGAACCAAAACCAAGTAACAACAATACAGGTTTAATGGTTCAAATAACAATGACTGTGTTCGTCAGGAGCTGATTAGATATGCAATGTTGCAATTCGGTGAAAACACTTCTTAAAATGAAATGATTTCTGTAAATCCAGAGGACAAATGCTGTGTGGGTCGAGGTTTTCCATGTAATTATAGCCACATGACTAGTGACTGGTCTGTGTGTCGAATTCAACAAAACTAGAAATCTTATATAAGCAGTTCGCAAATAAGCAACAGAGTTTTTTTTAGAAAGGAAAATGGAAAAGATGGAAAAAGAAGAATTAGGGAGAATCAATAAATTATGAATGCTTTACTGCAATTGGGTGAATAAATGTAGTCATGTAATCAATAAAAAAGTAACTGTAGTCTAATTACGAGTAGGCTACTTTAAAGTGTAATATAATATAATGACAAGTATTATAATAATATACATCACATTATTTTCTGATACTGAACAAAAAAGGTGCAACAAATTTGTCGTGGTATAATTATTTTAAATTGCAATTAATATTTAAATATTACAGAGCACCGTGACAGCATGTAGATGTCAAAGATTCTTGTGACCATTAGTATGTCTTTAGAAACATTTTTGCATTTGTAGTTGTAATGTAATTGTATTTTCAATATTAATGATGTTATTTTTTTGGTCAGAGAGCACCTTTTAAATGTATGGGGGGGGGGGGGGGGCAGCTATAGGACATTCCTCAAATTTTGTCCTTTTGTGATTCACAGATAAAAAAGGTCAAACGAGTTTTGAACGAGTGGAATGAGGATGAGTTAATGACGACAGAAACGATCTTTACTGTGGTAGTGTTGTTTACTGTATCCGCAGCATAAAACGTTTCACTTACACTTCAATCAGTCATTTGTATGGATTGGCTAAAATCAATTTTAGTCGGATTTTCTAGAAATACCTCAGCTAAGTTAATCTTTCTTAAATAAGGCAAGTTTAACTGGACTTGGGAGATTAGTGATGGGCTTTTTTTGTTGTTCGAACACATCTGTAGTAGGTCCTTGTTTGTGGTTTTTGGTGTGGCAGCTTTTCTAGTATGAGAAGCTCCGCCCTCAAAAACATCTCTGGCCAAACCCATTCTCAGCAGTGCGCAATGTACCCGCATGACGTAACAACATTCACCTGATGACACACATATAGGCCTACACCCAAAGACACGCACCTTGCCGTTAAATTTTTTCTTTAGACTTTACATCTCAGTTTTGTTCCTTCGAACCGACTGATTTGTTTTACGTGAGAGCAAGTGAATGAGTGAGTGCAAAACAGGGATGTGGAGAGGGAGATGCAATCACTTAAGTGCATCTCACCCTCTTCTCGTTTGAATTTATGGCACTCTCATGGCTGTAACATGACTAAATGAGATTTGGAACAAAGCCCAGATCAGTTGAAGAAAATCTGCATGACCCAGGTGCCTCACAACTACCACATTTAGCACATACTGTATGTCACTGCTGGTCTCAGATTAGTAGAGCCAATTTTATGTACTTTACAGGCACTGAGATTTGTTCCATTTTTAACCATACTAAGCAGGGATGGAGTTGGCCATCGGGAATACCGGGCACAATCCCGAACGGCCGGTCCATTTCAGGCCGAAGACCGGCCGGTGGTCTAAGAGTTTTTTTTATTTTTTTTTTTATGATACGCGACCAGCCTAACCGGCCGCTTAGTGCCTGCAGCGGAACGCTGTGTGTGTGTGTGTGTGATTCAGACCGGGCCAAACCAATACTTTCAATCTGAGGAGGGATGCGAGCGGCCCCTCTTAACTTGGACTGATCCTCGTTTTTCCTGACATCCGATTGGCTCTAACTAGGCGCCGATCAAAGGAGTTTACTTTTACTCATGTTTGGCGGGTTTGTGTGAATGCAATGCAACAGAGACGGACGGTAAAAATGGCGAAAAGGAGAGATTACTGTCTATGGAAAGAAGAGAAAGAAATGGGTGGGGCCGAAAAAATAAGAATTAAAAAGAAAAGATATTTGGCACAAGAGGCAGCTAAATGCGCCAAATTAACAGACCTTTTCCGTAGTGGAAAGAGTGCTGTGGCAGCAGGAGGTGCAGATGAGGAAGGACCCAGCAGCATGGACAGGACAGGTGCACGATTAGGGATATATTAGTGATTTATTATACACTGAAATTGTTTATATTTGCATTTAAATATAGGCATTTATTAAATGGCTTGGTAGAATTCCAATGTAGCATGCGGTGTTATTTATTGATAACAGACCGCTGTTAAGTATAACACACCGTTGCCATGAAAAACAGCGCGTTGCCATGGATGCAGTTCAGAGACGGAACAGACTATTTTCTTTAGCGGAAGCAATACAATCGTTTTTAAATCAATACACTGCTTTTTAAATCAATATTTTGTGTGAAATTATTGATTTATTTGGTAGGTAGACATGTAATAAGCGGGATAATGTATAGTGAGGCGGTTGCTATAGCGAATACAAACGCTATAACAACCGCCTCGCTATACAGTACATTATCCCTTACATATATTATATATTTATAGATATATTATATATTATAAACAGCAGTTTGTCGTCACACACAGACAACATCCTTCTATAAGCAAGGAATCTATGTATGTCTGTATATGTATATTAGCTGTTAAGGTCACTGTTGGAGAGGGACAGGTTGATGATGACCCCTGCAGTCATATTGATGAGAAGGGGGAGGAAGGAAAGCAGCAAGAGAAAGAAGAGCTGGAGGATGAGGAGAATGGAACCATCACAAAAACAAGGACAGGTACAGGGGCAGAGTGCAGGGCTGGGTACTAGGCAATCATATTATGCATAGGTAGAAAATGTATAGTTCTTAGTCATATTTATTACTGATGTTCTTCTCATGTTCTTCTCAGCTGTACAAAGCTGACGCACTTTTGTTCCGTGCGCTTTAACTGAAAAATGAGTACTCTGAATCTTTATTAAAAACCAACAGGCTGGGGACTTTCATTTTTTGTTGTTTGTAACTATTTGGTAGACGTGAAATACAAACCATGTGCAAAGCAAAGACTGCAATACAATATTTGTTCCTCCATCACGTCGCGGTGTGTACAGTGAATAGTTTAAGCGTATGTGATGCATCGCTGCAATTGGTCTGACTGGCGTGTGTGTGTGTGTGTGTAGGGGTTCTTTTTTTAGGCTATACTCTCTTTCAATTTAACCTGATAGTTACGTTTACTACTTAAAAATGTCATCAAAGCTAATAATCATATCTAGTCAAACCGCATCACGACATCGCTACAAATACAGTATGGGATTAAAATCAGTGAACATCAATAGGCTTTGACTACGTTAACTTGTTTCAGCGAGTTAAGTGAATTAAGTGTGTAATGATCCCACACTTTAGACTATTTCTGCCGTTTATTAACATATTTATTCTCCGCCATCGCGCCAAATAAATTCAAAATATATGCTTCCTGAACAGGTCCGTGTGAATAAACGGTCCGTGTGAGACAATCAAATCCCTGCGCCGCGCGTATAGTGCGCGTCATAGGAATTTAACGAGGCTTCGAGACAGAGTTTTTGCCTCGAGGAATTTTTGTAATCGAGTAACTCGAGGAATCGTTTCAGCCCTAGACTTGCTTATACTACCTGAAGAGGCAGGTATCATCCTAAAATTTCTTGAAGGTCTTCAGTGTAATCTGATTCTCTTTATACCATAAAAACACTATTAGAATTAAAATAACTGCAAAAAATCCTTCTGCTCGTGCACCAAGGGCACTCGCGTAAAAGGCCTCTCCATCCTAAAGTCCCGGGCTGAATTTCAGTCCCAGTACGTTCCTGATACTAAGGTTTGTTTTTCTTTCATATTAAAGGGAGAGTTCATCCAAAAATGAATGTCTGTCACTATTAATTCAACCCATACGATTTTCTTCTACGGTGAAATACAAAAGGAGACGTTTTGAAGGATGTTCATGCTGCTGCTCTTTTCCCTACAATTAAAGTGATGGTTCCCAGGATTGATAAACTCCAAAAAAGGACAACAAAAACATGCACATGCATTATATTCCAAGTCTTCTAGAGCCAAACAATATCTTTGTGATACAAACAGACCAAATCTAAGTTGTAATTCACTGAAAAGCAAGCTTGACAGCCGTGGTCACCATTCACTGGCATTGTAAAAGAGCATCTTAGGCCCTGTTTACACCTGGTATTAAGATTCGTTTTGGTCAATCGGATCACAAGTGTGCGACGCTAAATACAGGTGTAAACGGGGTCTAAAACGTTTTAAACTTGTCCACTTTCAATCACTTGAGGTAGTCGAAAACGCATTCGACCGGATTGCTTTCGTAGTGTAAATGTGCTCATGTGTTCGAATGTGTTCGTTTGATCCTCCCTGGATCAAGTCATCGTTACCCTAGGAATGATGGAAAGGTGAATGGGATTTTATCAAGTATAACATGTGCAGGATCAGCTGGAGCAACATTCCAATCAACCAATCAGATTTAAGGGACAAGTTTCCAGTTTACCTCAGGTTTAGGCTTACAACCAGGGTTATAACCAGTGTTATTCACCTATCATTTCCCTCTGATTCTAAGCTATGGTTAGGTTTAGAGGTGGGATATGTTTTCAGACAGAAATGTTCTACATTTGCGTATATTTGAGTTAGTGCTGTCAAATTGATTAATTGTGATTGATTGCATCTAATATAAAATATTGTGTTTATATATGTACACACACACATATATATACATATACATTTATATATATATATATATACATTATATTATACAAACTTTTATGTTAGATGGAATTAATCGATTTTGACAGCCCAAATTTGCTATAAACTTAAAATATTGTTAAAATATTGTATATATATACAAAGTCATTTGCAATGCTTTAGTTCATTCATTAAATAATTTAAGTATAGGTTCTTGTGATTTCCACAATACGGGAAAAAGTGGACAAAATCGCGGAATCCAGTCATAAAAATGGAATTTACTGTTTAATGAGGAACATCAGGTTGTGGTGTTTTGTAGAAAATGACTGGGAAATGCAGAATCAAGGCTATTGAAATAGTGGACAGCCACTGACGTGCTCTATAGCAGATGAGGAATAAGCTATATTATAAAGAATGATGAGATGACGAATCATATGACTAATGTTTGGCATGTTACTACAGTCAATGGGAAATGGCATGAATCCAGAGGTTCATTATGGATTGGACGCTCCTCCTGCCAGCAGCTCGGCACACATGCCATCTTAATGAGACTAAATGGAATCTGCGGCTCATCAAGAAATCGGTTCTCTATGTGGGATACATTCTAAAATCATTTCTTAGTCATCCAAATGTTCAATAAACCCCCCTAAAACGAGCTAAATCTATTTCAGATTTGTTTAAAGGAAACATTGAAAGAAAAGGGAAAATCTGAATTGTTTTGAAAGAGTCACCTTCTAAAATTAGATGCAAAAAAAACCCTTTTGTTTATTCTCTGACCAAAGGCCTTTGTCTTTTCTGAGCCGACAAACTCTATTTATAGGGAAACCAAACAATACTGTAGGAGAAACAAACAAACAAGACAAACTCGGGTCATCTAAAGAGAAAAAACTCGGGATGGGAAACAAATCAAGAGCCGATCAAAAGTGCACTGAGGGTAATGAAAAGATAGATAGTATATTTACTATATACTAGTTACTAGTTTTTTTTTTAATGATATTTGAGGATTAAATATGGGTTCATATCCATATTTTGTGGGGTAAGTGATTGTGTTTACTACAATAGATTAATACATTCCTATTATTATTTATTAATACAATATATTACTTTGTATTGTAATTTTACAGCTGCAATCTAAAATATATTATTATTTTTACAGTTTAATATTACAATAGTAATATATTATTTTTAGTAATTGTTACGTTTTTATTTAGCAATATTAAAAATAATTATAATTTTATAGCCATATTGATATAATTACAACCTTTTGGTCAACAAACAGGCTAAGCAAATCTGGATTTTTTTCTAAATCACATTTTAAATTGCAATCACAATTTAACCTGAGGGAAAGAATTGTGAAGTTCAATTACTAATTATGATTATTATAATTATTATTATTTTATAACCACATTGATATAATCACAAACTTTTGTCCAAATTGTGCAGACCAACAAATAAGCACAGCAAATCTTAAATCACATTGTAAATCAAAATATAAAAAAATTAAAAAAAAGATTTTTTAAGCTCTAATTATTATTATTATTTTATAACCATATTGATATAGTCACAGCAAAATGCACAGCAAATCTGGATTTTTTTTTTTGCCATTTTTTGCCAATCACATTTGCCATTTTTATTTGAAAAAAATTCCCCTCCAAATCATGGAGTCTAATTATTATATGCATTTTTGGTTTAAAATTTCTTTTTTGTTGACATTTTTGTTACATTACATTTTGTCATGTATTTTTGCATGACAAACAAAGAGCACCATAAACAGTCATCAACATCATTTCACTACCTGAAGTGTCCCACCTGTAGTACCTGCTCCATACATACAGCCAGGCAAACACACACACACACACACTCACAGCTGAGCAAACACATGACCGTTGAGCTGCGTCGCTCATCTCGACTCTACTTATATAAAGGTCAGAGGCCTCAGTAGCACACAGGGCGGTTGGGGGCTTTGTTTTAAAGCAGACAGTGGCGGTTTGGACAGGTAAACTTCGGAGCGAGCAGCTGCTTTTATGTAGGTCACATGAGTAAATCATGTTGACTCCAATATTGCATCTCTTTATGTCTCATTGTCCTCTCTATATACTATGTTCAGAATCAGTTATGAAACAAAGTCAGTTAAAATTTCTAAAGTTCACTCATAATTCCTTAAAATGTTCATCTGACATGCTGTTGTCCATGCAGCAAGCGAATCTCTGTGACCACAGAGGCAACGGTTAATCGATAACAGGGTCACATGACAACACACATTCCAGGAATGAGAGAGAAAAAGAAGGATAGATGTGTTAAAGAAATTCTAAACAGAAAGGGCAGACACGGATGGATGCATGTATTCGTATGGGGTTAGAATTGTATCATAATTCCAACGTGAATAGATTGTCAACCACAAATAAGTGTAAAGAGATTCATAAAAAATAAAATAAAAATTCACAAATAAATTAAAATGGAATTTTCAAATATGCTTTGTAAGAAACATACTGTGCCAGGCATTAGCAGCTAAACTTAATAAATAAATAAAAATGTTTTATTCAAAATATGTATTGGATCAGCCAGTTAAACAAACAAACAAATCAATCAATTAATAAAAAAAAATCACTGAAAGTGATAAATATAATATAGGGTTATTTTAGTATTTTTATGCACTATACTATTACAGTATTTATCAGTATTTTAAATTAGCTTTCATAGATTTTCAGTTGAATTATTTTTAAAGTTTTTAAGTTTTAATAATTTTGTTATTAGGTTTTGTGATTTCTTTTTTTAAAGATTTTGTTTAAATATCTATTTGTTTTTATTTAATTTTTTTTGTTTTTGTAATTTTAGTACTTAACCTTAAACTAATTTATTTCAGTTGTATTGCAGCTGTCGTAGCAGCTTTTCTAATTTTTATTTAAACCTTTTAAGTTTTTCATCTTAATTTGTATTTTTTTTAATCTTTTTTTGAAGAAAATTTGTAAAAGTTTTTGGTATTATTAACAATTACAACACTGGTTTATTCACAATAATATTTTATCAAGCTGAGCTCTAACAGTAAAATAAAACAATACTAGGTAAGCACGAACAAACGTTTCTTTCACAACACTTCTAAATAACATGAATAGCAACATAAGACTGCAAAAGTTTCACCATCATCATTACCACATCAACTAAGCTGTGAAGATCAAAAATAGGTTTACGTTTGCCTGGATTCTTACTTCTAGGGAAAGAGGGAGTTAAAAAAAAAGTTTCAACAGAAAAGCAAAAGGTTCTTGTGTCACTAAAACAAACACCGAACTCCCACGTAATATTTCTTGAAGAAAGAGGAAACATGCACTTTATGTCTGTCTACATTATGCAAGGCTGTTAAAAGCATTTTTAAAATATCACCAGGAGCATTTCTGAGGCCAGTGATAATGCATCCCTCAGAAGTGTGAACACTACAGTTAAGTGTGAATTAACACAAATCACACTGCCCGATAACTACAGCTGTTCAGTAGCCTACTGTATTAATGCATTGTATAATGTCACACCGGAAACCCACAAACAAGAAGTTTAATGACTATTTGTCTATATTATCACTCTTATTTAAAAAAATTTACAATACAGACCATTTTTACTGTTTACCGAGCAAAATAAATGAATAAGCTCTGCATAGCCAACAGCTGAACAGCTCTGCACACTTTACTCACAACTGATTCCAATAGGGTCTGATGTTAGCATGTTGCTAAGCTAACAATGTGATTAAAAAAAACAATATTACGTAAGCCAACTACTATTTAATAACTCTGAACCTTTTTAGTGATACTTTGCAGCATTAAAAATGTTTCATTTTATTAATAATCAGCTTTTCTCTTGACTTGACCCGCCATCTTGGATTTAAGATTTCTCTGAGCTTGTCGAAATGCATTCTGGGATTCGCTTTTTGCAAAAGATACATGTGACAGTGTTTTAGAACTTGATCAAACTGCTTTTAGGAGGCAGCAGGTAGTTAGTCTTTCCTTTTCTTTGTGTAGTTTATGTTTTTCCTCATCTTTTTTCCGTGTCTTTTTTTGCATTCGAGGAACAAGCTTTGATTTGTGGCTAAAATCTGTTGTACTGGACTTTCCCCTTCACACTTGTTTTAACAGACATGTCTAGTAGATGTTTTGCATACGCACCACAGACATTTACTCTAAGGCAGCCACACACACACACGCGCAGACACACACACACACACAAACGCACGCAAATACACGCACGCACGCACGCACACACACACACACACACCACAGCTGGATGTGACTGATTCAGGCTAGTTCCTGCATGCTGAGCAGGTGTCACATCTCTGTGTTTACACAAGTGACATCAGTTTATGACATTGGAAAGTCGTTAAAATAAACTCAGCGATGTCTCGGCGTTTGACTTTACGGTCTAAAGATGGCTCATCCTTTACATATTGTCCGGAAAGTTAATGTACACATGCATCGATAAAACATAAGACGTCAATAAAACATCTCTTATAAACAACGTCACATGATGTTACGTTTACATCCGGAAAGCCATTCGTTGTAGTAAGCTAGAAAAAATAACACAGGGGTCATTTTAATAAGTATATGCACTATATTACATATACATTCTATTTTAACTAAACCTGTTGTCTTCATTTAGTGTACCAATAAACCTGTCATGAAAACAAGTTATTACAGCCACCATTTAAATGTTTATATTTCAACAACAAAATGGAATAGAAACATCCTTATTTCATTAAGAATTTGGTATAAAAATTGCTTTATGTGCAATATAAATGTTTATATACAACTTAGTTTTTTTAGTGTTGATTATTAAAGGCACAATATGTAAAATGTTTGGATTACAATGTCCAAAAACGGCTAAATGTAAATGTAAACGGCTAAAAGTTTTGGTGAGAAAAAAAAAAAAAAAATCAGTGCAGTGCTTGAAATTAAAAAGGTGTACTGTATGTGGTCGGAAACCTGTTTAAAGGAATAGTTAATGAAAATTTTGTCATCATTTATGACGTTGACACCCAATGTCATCCAATGTCGATGTAATTCTTAACCCAAAAACTGACTTTCTTCCAAAAAGCACAAAAAGAAATGTTAGAAAGAATATCCATGCGGCTTTTTTCCATGAAATGAAATAAAAATAATACAATGTCGGAACAGGTCTCCCTGTCCCACATATAGCCGGAGAAGCAAAGAGGAAGTTAAACATTTTGTCCGAAGATGTCATGATTCTAAAATTAATGCTTGAGAGTTTCACTGCAATTCAGAATAAAACTCTCTAGTTCCCAAATAGTCAAAGCAGAAATGCTTAAGGTTCAGCAGCTGTGTTGCGTACCATGTATAGATAAAACTCCCTAACCTCTCACACTCAGACGTTTGCTCATAAGCAGCTCATAAGGATATCAATTACAGTATAGGGCTTTTGTTTATCATATTTGATGTGCTCTATATGTGTGTACGTTGATCAATGTTTATATATGGAAAAAAAGCATAACTTAAATCTGTTTATCATATAATATTATCGTGTCTCAGAAGACTTTTATTCAACCGCTCGACTCATATGGATTAGCCTACTTTTACAAACAGAAAAGATTTCATTACAAATATTTTAATTTGTGTTTCGTAGACGAACTGAAGTCGTTTGGGTTTAGAACGACGTGATACATATTTACAGAATTTGCGTGAACTGTCACTTTAAAGGGCACCTTTTTTGTACTTTACCTTTCCTTTAGTGTGTAATATAGCTGTTTGTACATGTTCAATCTGCAAATTTGCAAGCATAATATGGGCACTTTAAGATTTGTCTTCACTGGAATAATGAGGTCTAGGCCAAACTGACAGCATTCAAGAAGGCATAGCTTTCTCCTGGCCTTCACTCAACCAATATTCATCCATCAGACTTCAAGATAGTGAAGCGTAATTCATTGCACCAGAGAATGCCTTTCCACTGGCATTGGAAAGATAGAGTCAAATGGTGGCGCACTTTTCAACATTCTTTCCAAAGCTTCACATTATACATGATAATGTGAGCCTTACTGATAAGGGGGGGGAAAAACAGCCTAAAACCAGACTCAGCTGGTTTGTTATTCTCTGCTAGTCCCCAAAACCCCTCTAAAACTAGCAAAACAGACCATCGTAACCAGGTTGGGAGTTCAGAAAACCAGCTTAGGCTGGTTTAAGAGCAGGAAGTCCTCTTTGCAGCAGATATAAACCAGTTCATCTATGCACACAGATCTATGCAGTCTGGAACTCAGTAGTGAGTGTTGATTTTTACGCACATAGCGGTCCTGTGGTCGAGCTGTTGCTCCTAGACATTTCCATTTCACAATAACAGAACTTGCGGTTGACCACCAAGGTCTGATTTGTTTGGAAAGGTAACATCCTATGAGTGTCAATTGGTTGCACCCTGTTCAAGTCTGAATGCTTTACTAAGGAGTTTGCAGTAGCTGCACGTTTGATTTCATGCACCTGTTAGAAATGGATGTAACTGAAATAGCCAAAAGCATTAACTGAAAGCAGGTGTTCACATTAATTTGGCAATGTAATACATCCTGACTCGCAAGCCAATGGCCAAGCTTTCATATCTGGGTCAATAAGCCAGCGAGCGTACAAGAGAAGAAACAAATCTATTAAAAAGTCTGTTTGAATGCATGTACCAAGCTTTTAGAAATTTACTCTTTGTATTCATATGGCTTTCAAAAGGTTTTGGACATTTTCTATACCATTTTCAACAAAAGTTTCAATTTAGTGACAAGTAATAATAAATATATATATATATATATATATATATATATATATATATATATATTCCTTTTTTTTACACAGAATTAATTATCGGGGTTTGTACCATGTAACATTTTTTTACACAAACTAATTAGTCAATGTACTTTCCAAAGTTTTGGTATATATATATATATATATATATATATATATATATATATATATACAGTAGTAAACATTTGAAGTGGATCAAAACCTTTCCTCAAGTTATACACGAGTTTCGAACAATGCCCGTTTTTGTCTTAGGACAACTGTGATCCACTTTTTTTGATCCACTTCAAATGTTGACTACTGTATATAAATATATTTATACATAATATATGTATATATGTTATTGTTTTTTCTAACAAAAAATAAAATAAAATAAAAAAGATACATTCCACATAATTAACCACGGTCCCACTCCTAAACAATTCAATACATTTTTATTCCGAATGTAAAATCATGTTGAACAGTTGTTTTCAACTTGCAAGCATTTTTAATGTATTAAAAATAAATACATTTTGTTAAAACAATGAGCAGTGTGTCATAGGCGTTTCTGGCTCTACTGTGTCATGACGTTTGGGATAAGCAGACAAAATGAAGAGTGATTGCATTAACTTACTGAAAGAGAATCTCATAGCTCTTGCAAAGAGGGAAGGACAGAAGTGCAGATGAAAAAGAGAGCAAGACGAGAAGCGAAAGACTGACAGATTAAAGACAGAGGACCATTTAAGCTGATTAGTCTTATTCTGCTTGATGAGCAGAGCCTGCAACTGCAACCTTCTTGCTTTCATCTGGCCAATAGTCTCTTCAGCAAGTCGCAGAGCGCCAGCAACCATATCAAACATTGAGCCCTAATGAGCAAAAGACACATGTGTCACCTCTGAATGAAGCCATTGGATGCTGATAGCTGGATCCAATCATACGCATTTAGTCGACTCCCACTCGAATTCGAAAAAGGAGTTGAAACTCTAAAGCTGGGGTTGAATGCGCGCCCTGATCAATTCATAAAGCCATGCATGAGAGTGTTGAGTGACAGCAAAGCATTCTGGCTCATCAGAACTCTTTGTGTCACTTCCTCTGCTCTCTGCCATCTGTGCTGTTTTTGTGTTTGAAAGCTGAACTAGAATCAGCAGGGCACACTTCAGTTGGGTTCGACTCAAAGCATGACAGTTTTCTAATGAGGACAAGATGTGCATGCAACAGCCGCTTGAAATCTCTCTTGTTTGTCAGGTTGACTTCATCCGTGGCAGATTGTATCGTACGTTAATTTGCCCTGCCGAAAGAACAGTCGACTGACGCAAGCCTGCTGAGGAGAGAGACACTGTCACTTTAGACTTTAAAAGGTTGAGCTTAACTGTTACAGTGGACCACATCCTCAGTCACATAAACAAGCCAGGCTGACCTGTACATGCTGGTTTAAACCGCATGTTGTGCAATAGGAGATGTTGCAACCAAGCATTGAAAGTTGAGGAAAGATGCTTACAACATGCAGAACCGATGGACGGTACAATCACGGTTATGTTCAATATCCTTGCCCCTTTGTTTAATTTTTCCCCGCCACTGATGAGATTTTCCATCACTTACGACACGTTTCCTATAAGTGACGAGAGGTTTTTCAGCCAATCCATGTTTTCACTGTTATAAGACAGGGGGGCGCTATTACGCTTCTTCTGAAATAGTACAGAATCTCCGGATCCAAAAACATGCGAAAAAGAAGCAGAAACAAGCGATAGAAGTATTTACGCAACATGTAATCTAACAAAATCATTAAACAATAAACTACATTTAAATCTAAACTGCCTAATGTTACTGAATGAAATGTCGACCCATGAAGTGGTATAAGAGTGTAAAGCTTTTTGGGTGTTGATGGACTCTATCTACTCCATCCGTATATCATTTTCACATATATTTAAAAATCTTACTAACTCCAAACTTTAGGACAATAGTTTACATATGAACAAATTGCAGCATTTGCCTTTTTCCTAATTCTTTAATATTCAACTAAACACTGTTATAAGGCAATAATATAGTATTATATGAAAGAAAATACAGCACTTCTGTCAAATATCAGTCTGTTTTTGTTTTTGTTTTTTTGGCTTCTTGTTTTCAACTTTGATATTTTAAATGTCATCGATTAGAGCTCCATTTTGTGGCATTAGCTGCCACAAATAAAGCTTCATATATAGTGCATGTTAAGTGCAAGCAAAATATATTATGCAGTGGGTGCAACAGCATCAACCATTTGAAGAATTTCACACCCCATTTTGGCTTGATTCTTGATGCAGATAAAGACGTTTGAAATTCAGGTTGCTCACAGACAACAAGAATGATTAACCAGTCCATCAGGAGTTTGTGAACTGATCCACACAGGGAGAAATGCAACAGGCTGCCTCTGCATTTCAATGGTGGGTGATAATGATTTAACAGAATCAGTGGGGAGTATCACAGGGTGCTTTGTTTTTCATGGTCACACATTTACACATCAAATCTAAAAGGCACTGCACACGCTGCTAACATATTAGATGTTTTAAAGGTGCGTGCAAGTAACTTTTACATTTTCAAGATCAGGGGCCCTATTTTAGCAATATAAGCGCATGGTCTAAAGCGCACGCAGCAAGTGCACGTCGGGCGTGTCCGAGTCCACTTTTGCTAGTTTAAAGACGGGAAAAATGGTCAGCGTGCGCGGCGTATGGTCTAAAAGGGTTGTCCCTATTCTCTTAATGAGTAATGGGTGCGTTTTGGGCGTAACGTACAATAAACCATTTAGAGTTTAATTTCCCATTCCCTTTAAAAGCCAGTTGCACTTTACAATTTACATGGCGGAATTTGCAAGCGGAAAAACTGAAGGCGTCTCCAGAGAGCAAACGGTTCTGCTCGTGCGCGATGTTAAAGTGTGCAAGCAGACCATCTACGGGACATGCCGGATTATACCATATCTTTATGTACACAATAATAATCTTTTACATTGTAATCCTTTTATTTTTAATGTTTGACTAGTTTGTGTGTGTATTAAGCAGAGTGTACGCGCGTTGTGGACCCGACTATAGGCACACGTTACTAATGCGCCTTTTAAATAAGAAAGAAATACTGTGCCATTGACTTTAGACCAGGTTTTTGTTGGTCAATGGCACAGTCTATTTCAGTTGCCTCAAAATATTAACACGCCAACAATGTGCCTGAACACACCTCGTTTTCAGACCAGCACACCCATGGGCGCACAGATGGGCGCAAATGCATTTGCTATTTAAACAACGTGGGGCAGGACGTGAAAATGCTAACTGCGTCAGGCTGAAACTAGCAAAAAACACTTGCGTCGAGCCTGGGTGTATGAAAGGGCCCGAAGACTTTTTTCTGGTTTGGTTTGTTTTTGTGTGATGCTACATCCACACCACTAGAAGTCAATATAGGCTGTTCTTATCAGTCAATGAAACTAAATGTAATAAAAAGCTGCATTCATGCCATGTCAGAATTTCTGTAATTACGAGATTCTGACTTGTAAAAAGCGTTCACGTCCTCGTAGAACTCGTCATCATAACTCTGAGATCCGACTTGTTCGCCTGACCATTGCATGTCGAATCACTCAAAATAGGAGCGGCTTCAACAGTATAATGCAGTCATCTTCAAAATATTTCAGTGAAATAATCCAGCTAAAAGGGTAGGGTAGGCAATTTCTGAGAAGCTAGCTTTAAAAGCATAAGATCCCAGCCTCCCTTCAGAGCGTCTCCAAAGCCACGCCTCCTCCTAAAAACATGAACGCACACAGCAGAGTCTACAAGAGACGGCGGTAAACTACCTCATGTCTCAGAACACATAACATTACAATAATGTATGGATGGAAATACATGGGTTGACAGGCAGGTAGGACATCCTATTATTGCATTCGGACCGAATACAATGATTGGACGGAAAATGTTTGGTCCCGAGACTTCCACAGAAAATATATGAACATGTTTTAATATTTAGACACTTGTATTATTGACTTCTTTCAGGATGTGAAGAGAGGTTAAAGCAATATAACAAAATGTATTAATCAAAAAGCCCCTATAACCTTAATGTCTTAATAATACAAGATTATGCATAAACTACAATTTGGTGTGGCCAGCACAGAGTATAATGTGCTGCTAAATAAACTATTCAATAATATATTAATAAGGTAGTTTTGTTTTGTCTCATACTAAAAAGATTCAATTGATTATTTTTTACCTCTTAACTTCTATTATCGCCTTAAAGTCAGTGATAAGTATAAAAAAATATTTAATGGCAAAATATGACATATTATATTACATTACAAAATGACATCATTCACATTGCTTTATGGGAGTGAAAATGGGAAGTTCTTAGATTGGTCGATTTCTCTTCAGAATTGTGTAGGTGAAAATCACCGTGTCTTGAAAGGTTTATACATTTTCTTTAAAAAATCAGCTTGTCTATGGAGAAAATGAATGGGATTTTTACCTGTGGAAGAGGAAGAATAGATAGGACATTTTTTTAACCTATTTATCTTGCTCATTAAGAGTTGCACCACAGATATGACAAACGCTTTCACACGCAAGTCCTTTTTAGATTTTATCATGCTGAAGTAATTTGCTTGTGGGGGTTATATTTCATGCAAGCCTGTGATAAGTAGCTTTAGGAAGAGAATGCTTTGTCCTGGAACCGCGTCTAAAGTAGATGTGCTACAAAGCCAGTGCTTCCCCTCTCCAATTATGACCAAGCAGCACAGAGCACTTTTAATCAAACATGGCCCTCCGTGTGCCATGTGACCTCTGTCATCTGACGCAAAACAGGAGCTCATCCAATCACATGCGTCATCTTTAATATGATGACATCACCTGTACGGGTGCCCTCAAATGTCAAAACAGATGACTCTTTTAATGATCAATTTCCATAATAACTGCTCATCATCTCCAAGCGTAATCGACTAATAGATCTGGACAAACCCCTTGAGCACTGGAGCATTAGGACACAGAGAACATTGGGAACTTCTGTCCAATTTCGGTTTCTGTTCAATAAACAATTTTCTGGGAAGTGATATGGAGGTTATAAGGGTCATTTCAGATATCAATCGATACCAGTGTGGCATCATCATCATATTGCATCCAAAAGCCTTTTGTATAGGGCTGGACAATATAGATAAAATAATATATTTATTGATATTTTACACCTTTAAAAAAAAAAAGTTAATGGTAATAATTAATGAAAATGCATAAATACGAGGAGTCTTCCAATGAATCTTCATAATGTTTGTCTGAATACTGAAACATACATGAAATGTATGAATGTCCTAATGAATTAGAAATAACGTCAGCATCCTTTACACAAGAATATCAGCAAAATAATTCAAAGACCTTTTTCACGATTACTTCCATAATCCGATTAATCTTTTAGCATTCACGAGACAAACATGATATGTAGATGTTCATTTAATTATTTTATATCAACGTGTTCTTAACCAGTCTACATAATTAGTCAGCATACTTTGCAAATTTGGAAGACTACAGACACATGCCTAAGACTTAAATGAATGTCACCCAGTTTTAAATTAGCTTCTAAAACAGGCAGCAAGACACACTAGAGTTTTTGAGAGGCAGTGAGAAAAGACCTTATTTTGGCATTGAGTTCTCTTGGGTTTGAACTTCTTCAAGTCCCAAAGGCCACTTTATATATAATAAAAGGCACTCAAACTTATTGAGTCAGAAGACCACTATCAGTGGGATTTGATTTCCTATGATGAAAACACACTTTAATTTAGTACTCTAAAAAACAGCAGACAAGTACCCCCAAACACGTCCCACTCATTTCCCCTCCTCATGAGACCTCGGGCTGAACATTTCCTGTAGGTGCCATCAGAGGAAGTCTGGAACATGCTACTGCTGCTGTTGAGCTTTCAGCTTATAACACAAACAGGTAACTCAAGCTCCACAGGACACGCTGAAGGCCAGGTTATTTACTATATAAAGATCCTCCATCTCGACTGTAATTTCCTGGTTAAAGAGAGGTCAGAAAAAGTGTCAAATAAGAGGCTTAAATAAAGGAAGCCATAAGCCATTGTGGATAAATTATGTAATTTATATCTCAAACCAAGTAAGCTAGCGACATGAAGGAAACAATCGTCATTCCTACTGTTTTCGCCTGTTTTATCGCCAAGCATGGTGTTTTGATATGATATGATATGGCACTGGTTCTGGGTTCTTTCCTCAATATAAATATTTTTCTCTTCATAGAAAAACATTTTTCTGTTCGTAGCAGAAATGTTGTGAAAAATTTCCAGTTCAATACTTATTCAAAAATAGTTTGGGTTCAATACAATATTTAATAATCAAAAATAATTTGTGCTTACCCCCAAAAGTTATTTTGACTCAATCCATGTTTTCTTTTTAAAAGAGCAAAAGGTTACGCTGAGACACTTACAATGGAAGTCAATGGGGCCAATTTTTGGAGGGTTTTTAAACAGTATATTTTATAAAAGCCTGTACATTAATTCTTCTGTTAAAACTTGTTAAAACTGTTAATCTGTTTACATCATCACTAGCTATGTTTTCATCCTCCTATTTTTATGTGCATTTTGGGATATTGCGTTAAAAAAATGCTGGATGTAAACAGCAAGATGCACATAAATTTAAAAAATAATAATTTGAGGTGGATGTTTTTATCCAATAAGAATACATGCGCATTGTTGGGGCCGACATATAGCGCCGTTGCTCTTCGGGCGACCCGAGTTCGAATCTCGTCCCTCTCTCTCCCACTTCACTTCCTGTCTATACTGTCCTATTATAATAAAGGCAAAAACACAAAAAATGTTTTTTTTTAAAAGAAGACATGCGCATGAACTATGATGGAAACTCAAATGCACAACAAAAAAAACTCACATGACTTTTCTGCAGCGGTGGATGTGATTGGTTAACTGGACTAACCAGCTGACCAATCACATTGCACAGCATCTCAAATGTTGATCATTCTGAAACGCCCAAGCTAAAATCTTTAATCAGAATGATTTGGTTTAATTCCTTTCCTTCCCAGAAGCGTCTCACATGATTGCGTTCCCAAACATCAGAATCCAAACGCAAGATAACATGACATTGTTTATTTCGCTCATAAAGTCATTTATGATGGATGAAAATAATGGCTTCCCTGATTGTAGAAATAACTATTTTTATTACAGATCTTTTGCACCAATTTCCGGAAGTGATGATTTTGTTCTCTTGAACACATGGTTTGGAAACTGTGCTTTATTCGCGAATGTTTTATGCGATATTACAATTTTGTGCCCAATTCCCAATTAAATTCTCAACTTTGGATGGAAACAGCTAATTTTACAGTTTATTATCACAGCAACAAATTATCTAAAACGAGATCTAACTTTTAAAATGTGATAAAACGTTAGTGAGTGATTTTACAAAAACTAAAATCATGTTAACACTCACTTTACATCTTGTGGCTATACTACTGCCACAGTGAGTATTTACAACATTTAACGGGTCATTGATTTCTGTCATCAATTACTCACCCTCATGTCGTTCCAAACCTGTAAGACTTTCACTCACAAACGAAGATATTTTTAATGAAATCTGAAAGCTGAAACTCTAATGCTTTAAAATGTTAATGTTCATAAATAGATCGTAAAAGTAATGCATATGAATTGAGTGGTTTAATCCAAGTCTTCTGAAGAGACATTGACCAGCGAATGTACATAAAGCACTCAAATTTGATAAAGCGAAGCTCAAGCATGCTTGCTTGAAGCCAATGAACCAAAGAGGTTCATTCTCTCGTGTTACGTCAGCACAATTGAGTTTCCGCAAGAACCAAGAGTTTTGCTGCGCGTCAAGCAAGTACAGCTGTTTATGTTTACAGATCAATGTTTACGTGTGAATAAAAGCTCAATTAAATCTGTTCAGCGTAAAGCAATCGTGTCTCTTCAGAAAAATTGGATTCATTTTAAGATCTCTTTTTTAATCAAGAGTTTTGGGTGAATAGACTTTCAATGAAGGGACAGAAACTCTCAGATTACATTAAAAATATCCTCATTTGTGTTCCGAAGGAGAACTAAAGTCTTATGGCTTTGGAACGATATGATGACAGCATTTATTTTTCAGATCTGGGTGAACTATCTTTAAGGATTGGCCCCATTCACTTGCAATGTAAGTGTCTCGTTGCAACCAAGTTTTTTGATTTTGTTTAAAGAAAAGTGGAAATACATGTTTGTATTGGTGATCAACATTATGCCTTACATGCTGTCTTTGTTGTGCAAATCCTGGAATATTCCTTTAAGGTAAGGGGTTTGTTTAAATCTCCAGAAAGCAACGCTAGCTGAAGAAACTGACTATTGCTGAAGTCCCTGGCATGGAATAGTAATCTATACAGGCTCATTAACTCAACCCGAGAGGATTGAGCCGAGCGTCTCCCAGCACTCAAAGGACATCCAGCTGTCTGCAATTTGGGTATTGAGAGAAAATCCAATGTGTGTCAGATGATGTGGAACAAGGAGAAAGCCTGTTTGAGCGTTGGTTTGTCCGTCAAAGCAGGAACTGGGAGGTGTTCGCCGCTGACCTCGGAGGGCAAGGACTTCCCAGCGCTCCTCTGCAAAAACAACAGCACGGGCGGCAGCTGACCCCCACCCAGACATACAAACATGTACATGAAGTACACTTTCCAGATGACAACCCAGTGTGCTGAGGACGTTTGGAGTAAGCAGAGAACACACAGCAGTCACCTTCCCCCGATATGATCATGCAGGAATGTAGCGATGGATTATGCAAACAGACATGTTTGGGAGATGATGTCAGATCAGGACCAGGAGAATGGGTGGTACCAACTACTAGCTGCCGAAACGCTCATATTACACAAGCAGCAGTTGAGATATTCTCACCTCTTTCTGCTCAGGCACTTTTAATGGCTATAGATCCACAGATTCAAATGAGAGCGGACACAGAGGAAGCCAATGGCAGTTGTAGGAAAAGGAAATGAGAAGCTGTGGTGGGAAATGCCAGAATTGTCCATTTCCGACCTTCGGTTTTATTGTAGTCAGTAGTGACACAGCCTTTGGCACAGCTTCACAGGTTAGACAAGCAAGTGGGACCATCTTACATCTTTTTCTGACGGAATTAAATATACGTGGGCGAATATCACAAAAAGTACTGTCAAGTATGTACATGTCCAAGGCATATTTCAGCTAAAACCCTAGTGTTTTGAAAATTAGGTCTAATTTTAGGACTCCTGCTCTTATATTAGGATAATTTGATGTGTTCAAAAAGGTAATAAAAGCTATCAGCAAACTTACTACATCAGTGTTCAACTGTTGCTACTAGGCTGTAACTGCAGGGTGTTTGCCATGTGTATTTGCATAATATTTACATGACAGGATTGACGTTAAGGAGATACCCTCTAAAGCGTGTTTTTACCTGTTCCACTTTAAGGACAGCTGAACTTGCATGGAAAGCTTGTTTTTTTTTTTACTATGAAAACCGAATATTTATTTGAAAACTGAGGTAAACAAGTTTGAAGAATGGAATAACAAGAAAAATCTAAAAGGACAGAATAAGGAAGTACTAACCGTTTCATAAAACATTCACTGAAGTCTCACAATCACCATTGCAAATGCATTAGTCAAATTCCCTTTGTAATGGCCAAAGACACTAATAGGCCAGCAACAAATTATATGAGTTAAAACACTTCAATCAAAAGCATGTGGAAGAATTTAAAACAATTAATCATTAACCAGCACCTCTAACTGTCCAGTTCTTTTTCTCCTAAAAAAACACCTTACAAGAGGAATGCTGAAATACTCAGCTGCTTAAAATATCTCTCTACATGAGGATGTCAGTAATGTCAGATGACAGCAATTCAGTGCCCTTAATGGCTGTCATTGTCCAGCACCAGCATGTTTAAGTGGAAGGAATTTTTTTAGATTGGACAATTAGTCCTTTTGGCACAGGCTTCTCCCTGTCCAGCTGATTGGAGAATGTCTGCAGAATGTCCATACTCATGTGGACAGAACATTTTTGGATGCAAGACCTCAAGATCATGATGTCCAGCTCGTGGACAAAAGGAACAGTTCAGTCACAAGTGAAAAGTCTGTCATTATTTACTAACCGTCATGTTGCGGCAAACTTGTTTGCTGTTATTTTTTAATAAAGACTAAAATATAAATAATTTTTAGATGGTCTTCATATACAACAACAGCTCAAAAGACAAAAAAGAAAAGCAAATAAAGCACCATCAAATATTTCACATTCTTACCAATTATCTAATTTTACCAATCGTTGGAAATACGTACCTGTGGCAACATTTATGCAAAATGATATTATGTAGCTTCTTGCACAACACTGAAATGTCCAGTGAAGTGGCACTAAAAGTGTGTTTAGCGTTATCTGAAACAGATGAATGTGAATCTGTTTGTTGTACATAACATGGAAGTTCAAAAATTAAATGGTGGCGCTGAAAAACATGTTAAAAAAATAACGTACCGCCTACACTAAACCTAGCCGATAATGTTAACAAAAGCAAACACCAGATACAAATGCAATTGTTGATGCACCCGTGCCATTTTAGCTTGCTTCTACACGTCTTTGGGCTCTTTCACGGAGTGTCCTGACTCGTGAGGTCTGCATCGCAAACGCTGTACCACGTGAGCTATTGAGCAAGTTTACTACAAGTACATCTGAAATACCAAGTGTATACATATGGAGCTGGTCACGTGATGTATATATCAAAATGTATTAGTTTACAAAATTTACTATTGTAAAAGTGCTTTGAGATCATAACATACTATTGTGCGAGTAGCCGTGCAAAAATATGTCTTTATTTATAGATATTCTGCCCCTGTAATTTAATTTTGTATGAAAAGGAATAAATGTTGTTGGTGTTTTAGGCCCTGTATACATCTGGAATAAAGATGCGTTTTGGTCGATCGGATCACAAGTGTATGACGCTAAATACAGGTGTAAACGGGGTTTAAAACTTCCAAAGGTTGAAAACGCATTCGCCAGGATTGCTTTCGTAGTGTAAACGAATGTGTTCGAACAGCCAAAAAAGACCGTCTACTCTCCATCTACTGACCTGATAAGTAAACATAATGGGACGTGCGCTAGCCAGACTAGATTTAAACTTTGTCAACTGAAGATCTAAGTTCGGTTAGAAGACAAAAAACGCACCAAGCACATTGTCCTCTCGCCATTCCTGATTTATAACACACACTCAGTGTTCACAGTCTTGCGTCTGTCAGACCAGAGACCAAAGCTGCTGCTCTCCGTATGTTTTTCCATCATCTCCGGCACGTTCATGTGTAAAATACACAAGCTTATTTCATCCATTAGATCGAAAGATCTGAAAAAGCCCATATATTTATCCGCCCACAGACCCTTCCCATGAAGAAATCAGGACAGAAGTGGTTGAAAGTGGACGAAAGAGAAGGATTAAAACACCAGGTGTAAACGGGAATGTGTCTCCTTCGTCTACTTGTGATCGACCAAAACGCATCTTAATACCAGGTGTAAACGGGGCCTAACTGCAGCCAGTGTTAATATCAGCAGGAAACTGCAGTGAAATGTACGTACATGTTATTTTTTAGAGTTTTGCAGGCACATATTTTCAATGAGCCTATGCTGAATTTTTGAGCGAACTATTCCTTTAACAGTGTTTTTTTTTATTCAAGGAGTATTGACCTTCACTTATAAGGTAAACATGTGTCTGCTTTTCCTCTTCCCAGCTCCAGCTGCCCACTTATTTTGACATGAGCAGTTCCTGTGCAGCTCCACATAAGACAGGGCTGCTTTATGTGGAAGACAATGAGGAAATGACCTAGCATGTGTGCATCTGAGGACATGCAGATACGGGCTCTCCCAATGAAACCGAGAGAGAAGGAAGGAGAAAGAGAGAGCGGGAGAATGAGATGACATCATGGCAAAGTTAGGTAGGAGGATGGAGAAGTCCTGTAATGCAACACTGTAGATAAACATGAGACAGCAGCTGTATTTATGAGATCTAAGACCGAAGGCCTTCCCAGCTTTTGTGCGGGACGCATTATCTGCTCTGGCAAACCGGAAAGCAACAGTCTCCAACGTTCAGGCACCAAAGAAGATTGTAAGGCCTCCACATGTCCAACAGTCCAAGTTCTCCAGTTTACAATAATGCAGCAACTGGCTTCTAGCAAACTAACATCAGATGAAACAGTTTCTGCCCTTTTAATAGGAACAGTTGCGTAGACAGCTGTCCAAAACAGAATTAGCAGACAGACGGTGTCTCTGTGGTGTCTTCAAACCCCATTGTGCTCAGCTTCTTTAGTTCAATTAAGTCCAGATTATATTAGTCATAATCTTATTATAAAGCAGGTATTATTGGTGGTCATCCGAAATAATAAATGTGTGTGGTGGTGTGTTTTAATGACAGTACATGAACTAGCTAGTTTGTCTGTTTTACATGACAGATGCTAGTGCAAAACAGCCTGCACCTGCTAAGGTTGGGACAACAATAAAGACTACATTGACCAGGGCTGCGTTTCCCAAAAGCATAATGGCTTAAAGTGGATCATAGAGAACATTTGTGGCAATGGTTCTACGATCGATTTACATGTAGGCTTACCATGCTTTTGGGAAAAGCAGCCCAGGCCGATTAATATTTGGCTAATTTGAAATTATATGCATTGGCAAATAATCAAGTCCTGACTAATATAAGGTATGTTGGTCTATTATCAGAAACCGCAACTAAACATACTGGCGTGACAAATAAACAGCAGTTAGTTCCTCCTTCTGTCAATTCTGAAATGTAGCCTAATGACTGCTCATTTTGGTTTCAATACTTTTAGTGTACTGAGGAAATGTTGTGTAAAATAGGTATTTGTTCTATTTTTAGCAATCTTGTGTCTCAATGTTGTCATCATTAAAAATGCCCTCAGTAAATTTTGTTAACGTTCCGATAGCTAGATTCGTCTCAAAGTGTTTTGGACTACACTGCCACCTATAGGTATGGATGCATGAAGTTTACTCTGTTTAGCAAGTGCTATGTTTACAAACTGCTGCAGTTTCATACCACACTTTTGTTTTGTTCCTTTTTCATCTTATACTAGACATTCATGTTATGCTTTGTAAAACATGAGTACTGACTGTTAAGAGCATTATGAAGAAGAACATTTTGTCAATTGCATGATGTGGCATCACCCACGACTCAGAAGCAGGTGCTGCACGCCATAGAAGGCTTCCTTTTTTGTTTTAGAAGTGATGAAATGCTGATAATTTCTTTCCATTGTGTAGGCTACCATTACCAAAAATGTACCGACTGCACCTTTAATTTATTTAATGTATAAAACAGCTTTCTATCTGTCCCTCTGCTGTCAATATATTAACATCATGGTCTGCATTAAAATCAATATCAGTTGGCAGCATTTTGATTTTACAAAATTGTGAACAAATGTCAAAATCTCAAATTTCATCATTATAAGACTATATAACATAGTGGCAATCAGAGACCCTGCTTTATTATTGCACCCTGCTCTATTATATATGATATTAGATTATCATAAATATAAGGTTCATCTGCTAAAAAAAAATGAGAAAAAAGCTCGGACCAGTCTGTTTTGTAGGTTTTAAAGAGGTTTTGGGCACTTGTTAGCTGTCCGACCAGTTAAATGCATGCTTCACCAAGCAATAAGACCACCTAGTCTTGCCTAAACCAGCAAACCATCTAAGGCTGGGTTTGTTTACCAACATAACATTTTGTTGACTTGTAAACTAATATTCACCATTGCTATTTATTTCATGAGGACGAATAAATTGCAATCAGAGAGTTGGTTAATAAAAGTTAAGTTTTCTGCATCACTGTTACTGTAGGCAACATATATAAAGCACAACATTCTGACATAAGAACATAGCGCAGCAAACACTTACATATCTCCGCAGCTTCTTCTCGGGTGGAGACTTTCTCAACCATCCCTGGCAGATGATTTCCCCTCCGCTCATTTTACAAAAAGAAAAGGGAAAAACACAAGCACAGCTGTAATATCACTCTGAAGTCCTCAGATGATGCGGGTCCATCTATGTTGAACGCGTGTCGAACTGTGGAGTGGATGTAAATCTGCAGCGCAGCGGCGCGTCATTTAGTGATGATGGGACGCGCGTCCTTTGAGCTCAGCCGGACTCACTGTAAACACTACGCGCGAGAGAGACGCTTGAAGCGAGATAACGCTCGAGTAGTACGAAGATGTAGGAAGTACTGTTGTTTGTCTGCTGTTTGTTTTCCCACTCACGCACACCACGCCCACTGAAATGAAGGGACGGGACTCTCTCTCTCTCTCTCTCTCTGTAGGGATGAAGAGAGACAATGAACCACAAGAGTGGAGTTCACTGTGCCGATGCCGGCTCACACATATAGGCTGGTTAGTTTATAGTAGCCTACTGGATTGCACGCTTTGTGCACTTTTAAGTCTATATAAAGTTTGTAAGCATCTGCCAAAAATCCAATTTATTTCAAGGGATATGTCTAATGTTATTAAATGTGAATCAGCAGATGGCACTGAGTGTTTCCCCAGGATTAGAAACAGCCGTCACGAACTTTACCGAGTTTGAATTAGTTTGAGAAACACGCCATCTAGTGGACAGATGTACGTCATGCAGCCCTTCCTACTACCCCGCTATACACGCGCTTCATGTTAGGTTAATAATCTAAGATTATACTACATATTTAAATATGGATTACGTTTTCAAAAAGGGAACGTGTCTTTAAACAGTCTATGACTCATTGCTTCGTTAAAAATATGGTCAATAGGGGTGGAGATGTTGAGTAGCCAATATAGCTTTAATGTTTTACTTGTTTTACAGTAATTGACTTTACATAAATAAATTAATCAATGGCAAATATTCACTGCAGTAGTTTGACAACCTCAGATGAGCGTATATGCTTGTGCACATTCGACTAGTAAACATTTAATCGAGGGATGTGTGCGCAGCTGTCTGTGGTTGATAGATGAATATTTTTTGTTCTTGTTGTTTTATGAGATTTTTGTGGGTCAGTGTATTTTTTTATGTAGGCCTAGGCCAATTCTGCAGAAAAAAGATCAAGATGTAAATCTATAATCATATGGATTATAGTGTTACACATTGTTCTGATGTTGTTTTTTAAATTCCTCAGCTACATGAACTATATGCCGTCACAGTGACTAGAACCTCGCGCGTACATTATTAAAGCCGGTCAACTCTCCACACTTTACTCATTTACTGAGTTTGTAGCTGCTTTAGTGTGATTGATACACAACAGCGATTCATCATGGGACAGAGAAGTTCACGAGTACAACCGTTCACGGATAGCGAGCAGGTTCACGACCTCCATCACCGTGACCGCAAACCCTCAAACCCCAGCAGCAGCAGCAGCACGGCGGAGAAACATCTTCCTCATCGGCCTGACGAGAAGAAGCCTGAGGGAGAGGGAGACCAGCTTCCCATCACTCTTCTGAAGAGGAAGAAAAAGAAAGTGGGCTTCTTTAAGAGTCTCTCTTTCAGATGGAAGAAAGAATCCACCGAAAACAAGAGCTCAGATCAGGGTGAGATGATGAAGGATCAAGAGACGGAAACATCCAGAAGTACCGACGGTAAATGGCAAACTTGTTAGAGAAACATATATTTAATATCCTAGATGAAAGAGTCACTTCATATTTTACACCTAAAAGAGTGACCGTGAGTAACTTAACGGCAACTTTTCTGCCCCCTATAGGATGGTTTTAAACAGACCTTTTAACTTTCTCTCTATAATAAATTAAGAAACCTCAAAAGTGTACAAATTTGTAGTATTATAGTTGCACTTTAAAAATCAATCACTTTAATATCAAAGAATCCCCGTTCCCAATAATCAGTCTTTTCTTTTACCAGTTAATGGACTGCTAGCTAACTTTTTATGCTGATATTCTCTTCTTTAGATCAAAAGTCTCCACAGTTCATCTCTAGATCTGTAGAGGTCATTGATCTCGAGGAACCTCCTGTCGATGATCCTGAAGTCCTTCCCGCTGCTGAGCCTCTGGTGCAAGAAGAGCTTCAAACTCAAGTCCACGACGCTCCAGTCCGTCTGACAGAAGGTGAAACGTCTCCTCTGACGATACAGCTGGACCGTAACCAAGTGAACATGAGACCTGAGGGTGAGTTTCCTGCCACAGTCCCCAACAATAATCTCACAATATCTGCAAAGCACCACTAAACATCGTCTTCTTCTCTTCATCTTTTAACAGACGACATTTGCTGCCGATATGCAATTGGCCGTAAGCTGGGGCAAGGTGGATTTGGGGCCGTCTATGAAGGCACTCGTTTGGCGGATGGCCAGAAGGTTTGACTTTTTCTTTTTACTTACCACTTCTAGTTTAGCAAATTGTTTTTGATCTGAATTATCTCTAATCCTTTGATATCTCACTTTATATCCTATGCAAGCAATCTTACTGTATCATATATTCACTATTTAGGGCTCTTCTTGACCTTTTATGATTTAAACTCTTGCTTGAAATTTATGATATGATCTCTACACACATTAATTGCTTTTTGTTTTGTCCATCAGGTGGCAGTGAAATTTATCCAGAAGACGAAACACATGGAATGTATCAGCATTGTGAGTATAAGTGATTTTTCTGCAGACAAACTGAGTTAAATCCCTATTTAAAACCATCTGACATCATATTATGTTTCTTTCTTCCAGCCTGATCATCCCAAACCCCTTCCCAAAGAAGTCGCCCTGACAATCCTGGCCAATAAAGGTCCATCGATGGACATTATCAAGCTGCTGGACTGGCAGGACCAGCAGGACTTCTACGTCATGGTCCTCGAGCGTTTCTCGCACTGCATGGATGTGTTTGACTTTGTGGGACGCAACGGCGGCAGCATTGACGAGAGGTTTGCGCGGCTCATCATGTGGTCGGCAACACTAGCCGCTGATGCGTGCTGTCGCCGTGGAGTTTACCATGGCGACATCAAATTAGAGAACCTGCTGATAAACTTTAAGAAACTCGATGTCAAACTCATTGACTTTGGATGCGGCGATCTCCTGACAGAATCTGCTTACACGAGTTACTCTGGTGTGTATTAGTTCTCAAAACTCTTGTGAATCAGTTAACTCAACACTCGTTTGCTAATGGATGCTGAGAAGACATGCTGTGATAGAGACTTATACATCGGACAAACACTCTTTCCTCCAGGCACAGTTAGGTACTGCCCTCCCGAGTACAGAATGAAGGGCGAGTTTCATGGGAAGCCGGCGACGGTCTGGTCTCTGGGGATCCTCTTGTTCAGAATGCTGTGTGGAAACTTTCCAGATAGTTTCGACTTCTACAGGATCAATATGAACTCCTGGTACAAACCTGACTTGACAGAAGGTGATTTGTTTATTACTTCAAATACAATTCCAATGCAAAACTTCATAGGCTTTATAGGAGATGTCTGTATAGATAATGCAGGAATTTGTCCCGGTGTCTGACCTGAAGATCTCACAGCTTAGAATAATGAAAGTAGAGCGGATGTAAAGTTTGTGGTAATAATCAGACGTCTCTCCATCTTTCTCACAGATTGCTGTGATTTGATCTGCTCTCTTCTGCAGCAGAATCCAGAGCATCGGCTTGATCTGAGCAGGATTGTTCAGCACAAATGGTTTTAGGTACTGAGTCATGAGCCAAAAACTATTTAAGAGGAATTTAAAAATCTCACTGTTCTAAGTGTAATGAATTTAGCACCCTTATTTCTGTTTTTTGTTCCAGCTGTAAAACCGGTCACAGCCACTCCAGAAGTGTCTTCTGATCAGAAGATCTCTTTACGTCTGATGAAAAATCCACCTAAAACAAGAGCTCAGGATGAGATGAAGGACCTGAGACGGAAACATCCAGGAGAAATACCGACGGTAAATTACAACCATGTTATGAGAATATTGAACTCCATGTAGTTTCCTGGAGCTCTTTACATGAAAAAGTAAGTCACTTCATAATTTACACCTTTAAATGAGAAACTGGATCTTTTCTCACCTGTTCTAAGAGTAATGAATGTATACAATAAAACTCATTTGCGTTTCATTGGTTCCAGGTGTAAGACAGTCACTCCAGAAGTGTCTTCTGTTCAGCTGTGTGTCCGGCGGACTGAATCAACTGTTCTCTCCATCATCCGCTTTAGACTCTTGCATCTTGGCTTGAAGCAGCAACATTAGCATCTGGCGCTATTGCTTTCTGTAGGATGTGAAAATAAATAAACATACTTTTGTAAATAATTTGAGAGTTGATTATTTCTTCTGAACAGCCACAGAGGTTCCTGTCAGAGCTTCACAGAGATCTACTGTCAAGTCAAAAAAGAAAAGAAAGTTATCAGACATGATGTGACCATACAGTGTCTTCAACTTGTGTAAAATATTCACATAATGAAATACATGGTTTTGCAGGCAACATGTAATTAATCATAATTGATACAAATAAAAAAATATGGAAGATTCTGTTCAAGAGGGAAAAATTAAAATTTACATATTGCACTCTTTAAATTGAAGCTTAAACCGGAATTAAAAATGTTACATAGACCTATTTCTTATTTAATTCTATAAAAAAATATTTGATCAAAGATTAAGAGAATGATTTTATTTTGCAGATGTTAAATCTGATTGATGATTTTGCAATATTGGTCATAATTAATAATAAATAGATTTTTCACAAACTTTGAGGAGGCTGTTCACTAATATCTGCTCCTATAATAGAGGAGATGAATATGTTTCGTAAACAAAGTTTTGTTTCTGGAGTTTCTCCAACATTGCACATTTTCTATGTTTCCCAAATCAAACACACTTGATTCTGGTCATCAGGTCATTAGTAGAGACTCCAAGACCTGAAGTGAGTGTCAGATAAAGGCTCTGTCCCAAATGAAAAGCAAAGCCCTCGTGGTCTTCCTCTGATTTCACACTTTTGTGCCGTAATGCGCTCGTTGACTGTCGGTTAGAAGTGCACATCGAGGGCGTATAGGGGGCACTCGCACCGTTCTGAAAGCTATAATGACAAATAGGACACCCTGTGGTCTTGTCAAGTGCACATGAAGTGAGCCATTTGGGACAGGGCCAAAGGAGACGTTCAAAATGTGCAGTGTTGGGGCTCCAGGAACAGGTTTGGGAACCACTGCACTAATGGCATCAATAAAAGTAAAAATAACGAAGTACATTCAATAATTGATGCGAGTTAATAGTACCTAGTAATACATCTGTGAAAGTGTGCATCATCTGGAAGCATCACATCCCATTTTAGGTGCCATATTTGCATAAAAAAATCACAATCACATTCTAACATACAAAATATACAGAAAGGTCTTTTCAGATTTACAAATATTAATTATTCATTACAAGTCAGCATAAGAGTTTAAGTGAATGTGTTCATTTGCCACCGGTTTCACAGACAAGGCTTAAGCTAGTCTCAGACTAAAATGCATGTTTGAGCTGTTTTAACTGAATCAGTGCCATTGTTTTGTCTCAAGATGCACACCAGTAATGTTTTTTCTAAGGCATGTTTATAAAAGCTACTTAAATGTCCTAACTGAACTAAGGTATAATCCCGGCTTAATCTAAACCCTGTCTGTGAAACCAGGCCATTATGTATTTGTCCCATTCGAAACATTATTTACAGCATGTATTATCTGTAAAAAATATTTTTTCTTAGTCGTGAATAAAACAGTGAGCATTGGACTATGTTTTACAAGAAAATACTTAGAAAATTTCATGTTTAATTCAATGTCTTACTTTCTGTTCCTTTGTAATTAATTGTGAAATTCACTAGCAAATTCTGAGTGAAAGTTGTTTCTACACCATCCCTCCCTCCCAGTATATTTAAAACGGGAAAGATTCTTACTTTGCTAGTCGTTGACTCAGAAGTTCCCCTCTCTCAGGGGCCGCGTCCAAAATCACATTCTCTCTTGAGTGGAGACTTATTTTGAACAAGTACTTACTTTGTGAACGCTAAAAAAGTAAGTTCTATATAGTATGAATGTATTCTGGACGTGTTACATTCGCCATGTTGTCATAAGTGACCTATCAGTGTCAGAAACGTCACTTCACTACAACTCATAAATCCTTAAAGTCCATCATATGCACACTTCACAATCTCAGTGGTACAGTAGTAGTAAGTCATCTGGGTCCTTTTTCGAACTCTATTATGAGTAGGAAAAAGTATATGTCTGAATTCTGACATATACTACTCTTATCACTGTTTTTCAACTATTTCATAGTAGGGAAGTATGTGATTTCGGACGCAGCCAGGGATCCACAAGCTCCCCCACTCCAGACACCAAGAGATCTACAGCAGCCACCTGTCCATATAAATACATACATAAAAATGATCACGAATCAGCAGTGAGAGGATGGAGGTGAGCAAAAGTAAGAAAAAAATAGGCTTCATGGAAATGCAAAATTAAAAAAAAAAAAATACATGTCATAACACCTTTTTACAATTTGGTTTTCTCTCTCTAGGTAGGAATCAACAGAAACAATCAACTGGTTTATTTATAGCCTAATAACTCTTTAATAATACTAAGTAATGTTATAATACTAATTGTTAATATAAAAATAATGAATGTGTAAAATAGTCCTTTTGTTGAAAAATGCACCTCTCTAAAGTTCATGTTTCTCGGTTTATGGACACTGAATGGCTTTTCTAAATGTAATTGTAAAGTTTACGTTACGTGACATTGTTTTACATGCTGTTTATCCGCGGTTGAAACACTGAGCGATTACATGAGACGTCATCATGCACTTCAGTAAGTTGTACTGGTTCTTTCAACATACCTTATTCTGATGTTCATAATTATGTTTATTTTGTGCTGTAAAAACTAGTAGTAAAAAGTAACGTTAGGCCTGGAGATGATCGGTTCAAGCGCTCCCGCTTCACTTGATCTGAGGCTACAGCGATCATCATCCGTCAGGCATTATTAAAAGCGCCAAAACTATATTCATTGTTTAAATATCAATAAAAAAAACTTAACAAATCAGAAAGCTGAGGCTATTTGTGATTTAGCGCATTGTCTGTGTCCTCTTTGCTCCGTGATGTCTTTTCTCTGCATGAGAAAATGGACGTGTGGCGCGACTTGAGAGCTGGCAGCCCTTATCACGTGTATTTGAAAATAGGCCTACATAAAATAGCAAAATAAATACTAATATATTTATTTTGAAATACCCTAGGCCTTTGTAATTTTATAAAACTGTGTTCACATTAAATGTTAATATTTTCAACAAAATGTATTTAACAGACAATTATGTTTAATATATTTATTTCAAACAAAAATCATGTTTACAACAACATTATTCAATGGTTCATCTTTTAAAGGAATTGTACAGTCATAATATTCAGATTCATGAGAAAATACAATTTCAAATATTAGAATATTTATTAACATTACACAACAGACATTTTCCCCTCAGCTAAGTTGCGCCTGAGCGATTATGACGTCTTAAAGAGTTCGATTATTTTTAGAACGTCAGCTCTCCGACACTTTACTCATTTACTGAGTTTGTAGCTTTAGCGTGACTGATACACAACAGCGATTCATCATGGGACAGAGAAGTTCACGAGTACAACCGTTCACGGATAGCGAGCAGGTTCACGACCTCCATCACCGTGACCGCAAACCCTCAAACCCCAGCAGCAGCAGCAGCACGGCGGAGAAACATCTTCCTCATCGGCCTGACGAGAAGAAGCCTGAGGGAGAGGGAGACCAGCTTCCCATCACTCTTCTGAAGAGGAAGAAAAAGAAAGCGGGCTTCTTTAAGAGTCTCTCTTTCAGATGGAAGAAAGAATCCACCGAAAACAAGAGCTCAGATCAGGGTGAGATGATGAAGGATCAAGAGACGGAAACATCCAGAAGTACCGACGGTAAATGACAAACTTGTTAGAGAAACATATATTTAATATCCTAGATGAAAGAGTCACTTCATATTTTACACCTAAAAGAGTGACCGTGAGTAACTTAACGGCAACTTTTCTGCCCCCTATATGATGGTTTTAAACAGACCTTTTAACTTTCTCTCTATAATAAATTAAGAAACCTCAAAAGTGTACAAATTTGTAGTATTATAGTTGCACTTTAAAAATCAATCACTTTAATATCAAAGAATCCCCGTTCCCAATAATCAGTCTTTTCTTTTACCAGTTAATGGACTGCTAGCTAACTTTTTATGCTGATATTCTCTTCTTTAGATCAAAAGTCTCCACAGTTCATCTCTAGATCTGTAGAGGTCATTGATCTCGAGGAACCTCCTGTCGATGATCCTGAAGTCCTTCCCGCTGCTGAGCCTCTGGTGCAAGAAGAGCTTCAAACTCAAGTCCACGACGCTCCAGTCCGTCTGACAGAAGGTGAAACGTCTCCTCTGACGATACAGCTGGACCGTAACCAAGTGAACATGAGACCTGAGGGTGAGTTTCCTGCCACAGTCCCCAACAATAATCTCACAATATCTGCAAAGCACCACTAAACATCGTCTTCTTCTCTTCATCTTTTAACAGACGACATTTGCTGCCGATATGCAATTGGCCGTAAGCTGGGGCAAGGTGGATTTGGGGCCGTCTATGAAGGCACTCGTTTGGCGGATGGCCAGAAGGTTTGACTTTTTCTTTTTACTTACCACTTCTAGTTTAGCGAATTGTTTTTGATCTGAATTATCTCTAATCCTTTGATATCTCACTTTATATCCTATGCAAGCAATCTTACTGTATCATATATTCACTATTTAGGGCTCTTCTTGACCTTTTATGATTTAAACTCTTGCTTGAAATTTATGATATGATCTCTACACACATTAATTGCTTTTTGTTTTGTCCATCAGGTGGCAGTGAAATTTATCCAGAAGACGAAACACATGGAATGTATCAGCATTGTGAGTATAAGTGATTTTTCTGCAGACAAACTGAGTTAAATCCCTATTTAAAACCATCTGACATCATATTATGTTTCTTTCTTCCAGCCTGATCATCCCGAACCCCTTCCCAAAGAAGTCGCCCTGACAATCCTGGCCAATAAAGGTCCATCGATGGACATTATCAAGCTGCTGGACTGGCAGGACCAGCAGGACTTCTACGTCATGGTCCTCGAGCGTTTCTCGCACTGCATGGATGTGTTTGACTTTGTGGGACGCAACGGCGGCAGCATTGACGAGAGGTTTGCGCGGCTCATCATGTGGTCGGCAACACTAGCCGCTGATGCGTGCTGTCGCCGTGGAGTTTACCATGGCGACATCAAATTAGAGAACCTGCTGATAAACTTTAAGAAACTCGATGTCAAACTCATTGACTTTGGATGCGGCGATCTCCTGACAGAATCTGCTTACACGAGTTACTCTGGTGTGTATTAGTTCTCAAAACTCTTGTGAATCAGTTAACTCAACACTCGTTTGCTAATGGATGCTGAGAAGACATGCTGTGATAGAGACTTATACATCGGACAAACACTCTTTCCTCCAGGCACAGTTAGGTACTGCCCTCCCGAGTACAGAATGAAGGGCGAGTTTCATGGGAAGCCGGCGACGGTCTGGTCTCTGGGGATCCTCTTGTTCAGAATGCTGTGTGGAAACTTTCCAGATAGTTTCGACTTCTACAGGATCAATATGAACTCCTGGTACAAACCTGACTTGACAGAAGGTGATTTGTTTATTACTTCAAATACAATTCCAATGCAAAACTTCATAGGCTTTATAGGAGATGTCTGTATAGATAATGCAGGAATTTGTCCCGGTGTCTGACCTGAAGATCTCACAGCTTAGAATAATGAAAGTAGAGCGGATGTAAAGTTTGTGGTAATAATCAGACGTCTCTCCATCTTTCTCACAGATTGCTGTGATTTGATCTGCTCTCTTCTGCAGCAGAATCCAGAGCATCGGCTTGATCTGAGCAGGATTGTTCAGCACAAATGGTTTTAGGTACTGAGTCATGAGCCAAAAACTATTTAAGAGGAATTTAAAAATCTCACTGTTCTAAGTGTAATGAATTTAGCACCCTTATTTCTGTTTTTTGTTCCAGCTGTAAAACCGGTCACAGCCACTCCAGAAGTGTCTTCTGATCAGAAGATCTCTTTACGTCTGATGAAAAATCCACCTAAAACAAGAGCTCAGGATGAGATGAAGGACCTGAGACGGAAACATCCAGGAGAAATACCGACGGTAAATTACAACCATGTTATGAGAATATTGAACTCCATGTAGTTTCCTGGAGCTCTTTACATGAAAAAGTAAGTCACTTCATAATTTACACCTTTAAATGAGAAACTGGATCTTTTCTCACCTGTTCTAAGAGTAATGAATGTATACAATAAAACTCATTTGCGTTTCATTGGTTCCAGGTGTAAGACAGTCACTCCAGAAGTGTCTTCTGTTCAGCTGTGTGTCCGGCGGACTGAATCAACTGTTCTCTCCATCATCCGCTTTAGACTCTTGCATCTTGGCTTGAAGCAGCAACATTAGCATCTGGCGCTATTGCTTTCTGTAGGATGTGAAAATAAATAAACATACTTTTGTAAATAATTTGAGAGTTGATTATTTCTTCTGAACAGCCACAGAGGTTCCTGTCAGAGCTTCACAGAGATCTACTGTCAAGTCAAAAAAGAAAAGAAAGTTATCAGACATGATGTGACCATACAGTGTCTTCAACTTGTGTAAAATATTCACATAATGAAATACATGGTTTTGCAGGCAACATGTAATTAATCATAATTGATACAAATAAAAAAATATGGAAGATTCTGTTCAAGAGGGAAAAATTAAAATTTACATATTGCACTCTTTAAATTGAAGCTTAAACCGGAATTAAAAATGTTACATAGACCTATTTCTTATTTAATTCTATAAAAAAATATTTGATCAAAGATTAAGAGAATGATTTTATTTTGCAGATGTTAAATCTGATTGATGATTTTGCAATATTGGTCATAATTAATAATAAATAGATTTTTCACAAACTTTGAGGAGGCTGTTCACTAATATCTGCTCCTATAATAGAGGAGATGAATATGTTTCGTAAACAAAGTTTTGTTTCTGGAGTTTCTCCAACATTGCACATTTTCTATGTTTCCCAAATCAAACACACTTGATTCTGGTCATCAGGTCATTAGTAGAGACTCCAAGACCTGAAGTGAGTGTCAGATAAAGGCTCTGTCCCAAATGAAAAGCAAAGCCCTCGTGGTCTTCCTCTGATTTCACACTTTTGTGCCGTAATGCGCTCGTTGACTGTCGGTTAGAAGTGCACATCGAGGGCGTATAGGGGGCACTCGCACCGTTCTGAAAGCTATAATGACAAATAGGACACCCTGTGGTCTTGTCAAGTGCACATGAAGTGAGCCATTTGGGACAGGGCCAAAGGAGACGTTCAAAATGTGCAGTGTTGGGGCTCCAGGAACAGGTTTGGGAACCACTGCACTAATGGCATCAATAAAAGTAAAAATAACGAAGTACATTCAATAATTGATGCGAGTTAATAGTACCTAGTAATACATCTGTGAAAGTGTGCATCATCTGGAAGCATCACATCCCATTTTAGGTGCCATATTTGCATAAAAAAATCACAATCACATTCTAACATACAAAATATACAGAAAGGTCTTTTCAGATTTACAAATATTAATTATTCATTACAAGTCAGCATAAGAGTTTAAGTGAATGTGTTCATTTGCCACCGGTTTCACAGACAAGGCTTAAGCTAGTCTCAGACTAAAATGCATGTTTGAGCTGTTTTAACTGAATCAGTGCCATTGTTTTGTCTCAAGATGCACACCAGTAATGTTTTTTCTAAGGCATGTTTATAAAAGCTACTTAAATGTCCTAACTGAACTAAGGTATAATCCCGGCTTAATCTAAACCCTGTCTGTGAAACCAGGCCATTATGTATTTGTCCCATTCGAAACATTATTTACAGCATGTATTATCTGTAAAAAATATTTTTTCTTAGTCGTGAATAAAACAGTGAGCATTGGACTATGTTTTACAAGAAAATACTTAGAAAATTTCATGTTTAATTCAATGTCTTACTTTCTGTTCCTTTGTAATTAATTGTGAAATTCACTAGCAAATTCTGAGTGAAAGTTGTTTCTACACCATCCCTCCCTCCCAGTATATTTAAAACGGGAAAGATTCTTACTTTGCTAGTCGTTGACTCAGAAGTTCCCCTCTCTCAGGGGCCGCGTCCAAAATCACATTCTCTCTTGAGTGGAGACTTATTTTGAACAAGTACTTACTTTGTGAACGCTAAAAAAGTAAGTTCTATATAGTATGAATGTATTCTGGACGTGTTACATTCGCCATGTTGTCATAAGTGACCTATCAGTGTCAGAAACGTCACTTCACTACAACTCATAAATCCTTAAAGTCCATCATATGCACACTTCACAATCTCAGTGGTACAGTAGTAGTAAGTCATCTGGGTCCTTTTTCGAACTCTATTATGAGTAGGAAAAAGTATATGTCTGAATTCTGACATATACTACTCTTATCACTGTTTTTCAACTATTTCATAGTAGGGAAGTATGTGATTTCGGACGCAGCCAGGGATCCACAAGCTCCCCCACTCCAGACACCAAGAGATCTACAGCAGCCACCTGTCCATATAAATACATACATAAAAATGATCACGAATCAGCAGTGAGAGGATGGAGGTGAGCAAAAGTAAGAAAAAAATAGGCTTCATGGAAATGCAAAATTAAAAAAAAAAAAATACATGTCATAACACCTTTTTACAATTTGGTTTTCTCTCTCTAGGTAGGAATCAACAGAAACAATCAACTGGTTTATTTATAGCCTAATAACTCTTTAATAATACTAAGTAATGTTATAATACTAATTGTTAATATAAAAATAATGAATGTGTAAAATAGTCCTTTTGTTGAAAAATGCACCTCTCTAAAGTTCATGTTTCTCGGTTTATGGACACTGAATGGCTTTTCTAAATGTAATTGTAAAGTTTACGTTACGTGACATTGTTTTACATGCTGTTTATCCGCGGTTGAAACACTGAGCGATTACATGAGACGTCATCATGCACTTCAGTAAGTTGTACTGGTTCTTTCAACATACCTTATTCTGATGTTCATAATTATGTTTATTTTGTGCTGTAAAAACTAGTAGTAAAAAGTAACGTTAGGCCTGGAGATGATCGGTTCAAGCGCTCCCGCTTCACTTGATCTGAGGCTACAGCGATCATCATCCGTCAGGCATTATTAAAAGCGCCAAAACTATATTCATTGTTTAAATATCAATAAAAAAACTTAACAAATCAGAAAGCTGAGGCTATTTGTGATTTAGCGCATTGTCTGTGTCCTCTTTGCTCCGTGATGTCTTTTCTCTGCATGAGAAAATGGACGTGTGGCGCGACTTGAGAGCTGGCAGCCCTTATCACGTGTATTTGAAAATAGGCCTACATAAAATAGCAAAATAAATACTAATATATTTATTTTGAAATACCCTAGGCCTTTGTAATTTTATAAAACTGTGTTCACATTAAATGTTAATATTTTCAACAAAATGTATTTAACAGACAATTATGTTTAATATATTTATTTCAAACAAAAATCATGTTTACAACAACATTATTCAATGGTTCATCTTTTAAAGGAATTGTACAGTCATAATATTCAGATTCATGAGAAAATACAATTTCAAATATTAGAATATTTATTAACATTACACAACAGACATTTTCCCCTCAGCTAAGTTGCGCCTGAGCGATTATGACGTCTTAAAGAGTTCGATTATTTTTAGAACGTCAGCTCTCCGACACTTTACTCATTTACTGAGTTTGTAGCTTTAGCGTGACTGATACACAACAGCGATTCATCATGGGACAGAGAAGTTCACGAGTACAACCGTTCACGGATAGCGAGCAGGTTCACGACCTCCATCACCGTGACCGCAAACCCTCAAACCCCAGCAGCAGCAGCAGCACGGCGGAGAAACATCTTCCTCATCGGCCTGACGAGAAGAAGCCTGAGGGAGAGGGAGACCAGCTTCCCATCACTCTTCTGAAGAGGAAGAAAAAGAAAGCGGGCTTCTTTAAGAGTCTCTCTTTCAGATGGAAGAAAGAATCCACCGAAAACAAGAGCTCAGATCAGGGTGAGATGATGATGGATCAAGAGACGGAAACATCCAGAAGTACCGACGGTAAATGACAAACTTGTTAGAGAAACATATATTTAATATCCTAGATGAAAGAGTCACTTCATATTTTACACCTAAAAGAGTGACCGTGAGTAACTTAACGGCAACTTTTCTGCCCCCTATAGGATGGTTTTAAACAGACCTTTTAACTTTCTCTCTATAATAAATTAAGAAACCTCAAAAGTGTACAAATTTGTAGTATTATAGTTGCACTTTAAAAATCAATCACTTTAATATCAAAGAATCCCCGTTCCCAATAATCAGTCTTTTCTTTTACCAGTTAATGGACTGCTAGCTAACTTTTTATGCTGATATTCTCCTCTTTAGATCAAAAGTCTCCACAGATCATCTCTAGATTTGTAGAGGTCATTGATCTCGAGGAACCTCCTGTCGATGATCCTGAAGTCCTTCCCGCTGCTGAGCCTCTGGTGCAAGAAGAGCTTCAAACTCAAGTCCACGACGCTCCAGTCCGTCTGACAGAAGGTGAAACGTCTCCTCTGACGATACAGCTGGACAGTAACCAAGTGAACATGAGACCTGAGGGTGAGTTTCCTGCCACAGTCCCCAACAATAATCTCACAATATCTGCAAAGCACCACTAAACATCGTCTTCTTCTCTTCATCTTTTAACAGACGACATTTGCTGCCGATATGCAATTGGCCGTAAGCTGGGGCAAGGTGGATTTGGGGCCGTCTATGAAGGCACTCGTTTGGCGGATGGCCAGAAGGTTTGACTTTTTTTCTTTTTACTTACCACTTCTAGTTTAGCGAATTGTTTTTGATCTGAATTATCTCTAATCCTTTGATATCTCACTTTATATCCTATGCAAGACATCTTACTGTATCATATATTCACTATTTAGGGCTCTTCTTGACCTTTTATGATTTAAACTCTTGCTTGAAATTTATGATATGATCTCTACACACATTAATTGCTTTTTGTTTTGTCCATCAGGTGGCAGTGAAATTTATCCAGAAGACGAAACACATGGAATGTATCAGCATTGTGAGTATAAGTGATTTTTCTGCAGACAAACTGAGTTAAATCCCTATTTAAAACCATCTGACATCATATGATGTTTTTTTCTTCCAGCCTGATCATCCCGAACCCCTTCCCAAAGAAGTCGCCCTGACAATCCTGGCCAATAAAGGTCCATCGATGGACATTATCAAGCTGCTGGACTGGCAGGACCAGCAGGACTTCTACGTCATGGTCCTCGAGCGTTTCTCGCACTGCATGGATGTGTTTGACTTCGTGGGACGCAACGGCGGCAGCATTGACGAGAGGTTTGCGCGGCTCATCATGTGGTCGGCAACACTAGCCGCTGATGCGTGCTGTCGCCGTGGAGTTTACCATGGCGACATCAAATTAGAGAACCTGCTGATAAACTTTAAGAAACTCGATGTCAAACTCATTGACTTTGGATGCGGCGATCTCCTGACAGAATCTGCTTACACGAGTTACTCTGGTGTGTATTAGTTCTCAAAACTCTTGTGAATCAGTTAACTCAACACTCGTATGCTAATGGATGCTGAGAAGACATGCTGTGATAGAGACTTATACATCGGACAAACACTCTTTCCTCCAGGCACAGTTAGGTACTGCCCTCCCGAGTACAGAATGGAGGGCGAGTTTCATGGGAAGCCGGCGACGGTCTGGTCTCTGGGGATCCTCTTGTTCAGAATGCTGTGTGGAAACTTTCCAGATAGTTTCGACTTCTACAGGATCAATATGAACTCCTGGTACAAACCTGACTTGACAGAAGGTGATTTGTTTATTACTTCAAATACAATTCCAATGCAAAACTTCATAGTCTTTATAGGAGATGTCTGTATAGATAATGCAGGAATTTGTCCCGGTGTCTGACCTGAAGATCTCACAGCTTAGAATAATGAAAGTAGAGCGGATGTAAAGTTTGTGGTAATAATCAGAGGTCTCTCCATCTTTCTCACAGATTGCTGTGATTTGATCTGCTCTCTTCTGCAGCAGAATCCAGAGCATCGGCTTGATCTGAGCAGGATTGTTCAGCACAAATGGTTTTAGGTACTGAGTCATGAGCCAAAAACTATTTAAGAGGAATTTAAAAATCTCACTGTTCTAAGTGTAATGAATTTAGCACCCTTATTTCTGTTTTTTGTTCCAGCTGTAAAACCGGTCACAGCCACTCCAGAAGTGTCTTCTCTTCAGAAGATCTCTTTACGTCTGATGAAAAATCCACCAAAAACAAGAGCTCAGGATGAGATGAAGGACCTGAGATGGAAACATCCAGGAGAAATACCGACGGTAAATTACAACCATGTTATGAGAATATTGAACTCCATGTAGTTTCCTGGAGCTCTTTACATGAAAAAGTAAGTCACTTCATAATTTACACCTTTAAATGAGAAACTGGATCTTTTCTCACCTGTTCTAAGAGTTATGAATTTATGCAATAAAACTCATTTGCGTTTCATTGGTTCCAGGTGTAAGACAGTCACTCCAGAAGTGTCTTCTGTTCAGCTGTGTGTCCGGCGGACTGAATCGACTGTTCTCTCCATCATCCGCTTTAGACTCTTGCATCTTGGCTTGAAGCAGCAACATTAGCATCTGGCGCTATTGCTTTCTGAAGGATGTGAAAATAAATAAACATACTTTTGTAAATAATTTGAGAGTTGATTAGTTCTTCTGAACAACCGCAGAGGTTCCTGTCAGAGCTTCACAGAGATCTACTGTCAAGTCAAAAAAGAAAAGAAAGTTATCAGACATGATGTGACCATACAGTGTCTTCAACTTGTGTAAAATTTTATATTTTACATTTCATATTCACATAATGAAATACATGGTTTTGCAGGCAACATGTAATTAATCATAATTGATACAAATAAAAAAAAATATGAAAGATTCTGTTCAAGAGGGAAAAATGAAAATTTACATATTGCACTCTTTAAATTGAAGCTTAAACCTGAATTAAAAATGTTACATGGAACCGATTTCTTATTTAATTCTATAAAAAAATATTTGATCAAAGATTAAGAGAATGATTTTATTTTGCAGATGTTAAATCTGATTGATGATTTTGCAATATTGGTCATAATTAATAATAAATAGATTTTTCACGAACTTTGAGGAGGCTGTTTACTAATATCTGCTCCTATAATAGAGGAGATGAATATGTTTCATAAACAAAGTTTTGTTTCTGGAGTTTCACATTGCACATTTTGTATGTTTCCCAAATCAAACACACTTGATTCTGGTCATCAGGTCATTAGTAGAGACTCCAAGACCTGAAGTGAGTGTCAGATAAAGGCTCTGTCCCAAATGAAAAGCAAAGCCCTCGTGGTCTTCCTCTGATTTCACACTTTTGTGCTGTAATGCGCTCTTTGATTGTCGGTTAGAAGTGCACATCGAGGGCGTATAGGGGGCTCTCGCACCGTTCTGAAACCTATAATGACCAATAGGACACCCTGTGGTCTTGTCAAGTGCACATGAAGTGAGCCATTTGGGACAGGGCCAAAGGAGACGTTCAAAATGTGCAGTGTTGGGGCTCCAGGAACAGGTTTGGGAACCACTGCACTAATGGCATCAATGAAAGTAAAAATGACGAAGTACATTCAATAATTGATGCGAGTTAATAGTACCTCGTAATACATCTGTGAAAGTTTGCATCATCTGGAAGCATCACATCCCATTTTAGGTGCCATATTTGCATATTTGTGTAAAAAAATCACAATCACATTCTAACATACAAAATATACAGAAAGGTCTTTTCAGATTTACAAATATTAATTATTCATTACAAATCAGCATAAGAGTTTAAGTGAATGTGTTAATTTGCCACCGGTTTCACAGACAAGGCTTAAGCTAGTCTCAGACTAAAATGCATGTTTGAGCTGTTTTAACTGAATCAGTGCCATTGTTTTGTCTCAAGATGCACACCAGTAATGTTTTTTCTAAGGCATGTTTATAAAAGCTACTTAAATGTCCTAACTGAACTAAGGTATAATCCCGGCTTAATCTAAACCCTGTCTGTGAAACCAGGCCATTATGTATTTGTCCCATTCGAAACATTATTTACAGCATGTATTATCTGTAAAAAATATTTTTTCTTAGTCGTGAATAAAACAGTGAGCATTGGACTATGTTTTACAAGAAAATACTTAGAAAATGTCATGTTTAATTCAATGTCTTACTTTCTGTTCCTTTGTAATTAATTGTGAAATTCACTAGCAAATTCTGAGTGAAAGTTGTTTCTACACCATCCCTCCCTCCCAGTATATTTAAAACGGGAAAGATTCTTACTTTGTTAGTCGTTGACTCAGAAGTTCCCCTCTCTCAGGGGCCGCGTCCAAAATCACATTCTCTCTTGAGTGGAGACTTATTTTGAACAAGTACTTACTTTGTGAACGCTAAAAAAGTAAGTTCTATATAGTATGAATGTATTCTGGACCTGTTACATTCGCCATGTTGTCATTAGTGACCTATCAGTGTCAGAAACGTCACTTCACTACGACTCATAAATCCTTAAAGTCCATCATATGCACACTTCACAATCTCAGTGGTACAGTAGTAGTAAGTCATCTGGGTCCTTTTTCGAACTCTATTATGAGTAGGAAAAAGTATATGTCTGAATTCTGACATATACTACTCTTATCACTGTTTTTCAACTATTTCATAGTAGGGAAGTATGTGATTTCGGACGCAGCCAGGGATCCACAAGCTCCCCCACTCCAGACACCAAGAGATCTACAGCAGCCACCTGTCCATATAAATACATACATAAAAATGATCACGAATCAGCAGTGAGAGGATGGAGGTGAGGAAAAGTAAGAAAAAAATAGGCTTCATGGAAATGCAAAATTAAAAAAAAAAATACATGTCATAACACCTTTTTACAATTTGGTTTTCTCTGTCTCTCGGTAGGGATCAACAGAAACAATCAACTGGTTTATTTATAGCCTAATAACTCTTTAATAATACTAAGTAATGTTATAATACTAATTGTTAATATAAAAATAATGAATGTGTAAAATAGTCCTTTTGTTGAAAAATGCACCTCTCTAAAGTTCATGTTTCTCAGTTTATGGCCACTGAATGGCTTTTCTAAATGTAATTGTAAAGTTTACGTTACGTGACATTGTTTTACATGCTGTTTATCCGCGGTTGAAACACTGAGCGATTACATGAGACATCATGCACTTCAGTAAGTTGTACTGGTTCTTTCAACATACCTTATTCTGATGCTCATAATTATGTTTATTTTGTGCTGTAAAAACTAGTAGTAAAAAGTAACGTTAGGCCTGGAGATGATCGGTTCAAGCGCTCCCGCTTCACTTGATCTGAGGCTACAGCGATCATCATCTGTCATGTCAGGCATTATTAAAAGCGCCAAAACTATATTCATTGTTTAAATATCAATAAAAAAAAACTTAATAAGTTCTTATTTAAAACTTAACTGTGATTTAGCGCATTGTCTGTGTCCTCTTTGCTCCGTGATGTCTTTTCTCTGCATGAGAAAATGGACGTGTGGCGCGACTTGAGAGCTGGCAGCCCTTATCACGTGTATTTGAAAATAGGCCTACATAAAATAGCAAAATAAATATTAATATATTTATTTTGAAATACCCTAGGCCTTTGTAATTTTATAAAACTGTGTTCACATTAAATGTTAATATTTTCAACAAAATGTATTTAACAGACAATATGTTTAATATATTTATTTCAAACAAAAATCATGTTTACAACAACATTATTCAATGGTTCATCTTTTAAAGGAATTGTACAGTCATAATATTCAGATTCATGAGAAAATACAATTTCAAATAGTATAATATTTATTAGCATTACACAACAGACATTTTCCCCTCAGCTAAGTTGCGCCTGAGCGATTATGACGTCTTAAAGAGTTCGATTATTTTTAGAACGTCAGCTCTCCGACACTTTACTCATTTACTGAGTTTGTAGCTTTCGTGTGATTGATACACAACAGCGATTCATCATGGGACAGAGAAGTTCACGAGTACAACCGTTCACGGATAGCGAGCAGGTTCACGACCTCCATCACCGTGACCGCAAACCCTCAAACCCCAGCAGCAGCAGCAGCACGGCGGAGAAACATCTTCCTCATCGGCCTGACGAGAAGAAGCCTGAGGGAGAGGGAGACCAGCTTCCCATCTCTCTTCTGAAGAGGAAGAAAAAGAAAGTGGGCTTCTTTAAGAGTCTCTCTTTCAGATGGAAGAAAGAATCCACCGAAAACAAGAGCTCAGATCAGGGTGAGATGATGATGGATCAAGAGACGGAAACATCCAGAAGTACCGACGGTAAATGACAAACATGTTAGAGAAACATATATTTAATATCCTAGATGAAAGAGTCACTTCATATTTTACACCTAAAAGAGTGACCGTGAGTAACTTAACGGGAACTTTTCTGCCCCCTATATGATGGTTTTAAACAGACCTTTTAACTTTCTCTCTATAATAAATTAAGAAACCTCAAAAGTGTACAAATTTGTAGTATTATAGTTGCACTTTAAAAATCAATCACTTTAATATCAAAGAATCCCAGTTCCCAATAATCAGTCTTTTCTTTTACCAGTTAATGGACTGCTAGCTAACTTTTTATGCTGATATTCTCCTCTTTAGATCAAAAGTCTCCACAGTTCATCTCTAGATCTGTAGAGGTCATTGATCTCGAGGAACCTCCTGTCGATGATCCTGAAGTCCTTCCCGCTGCTGAGCCTCTGGTGCAAGAAGAGCTTCAAACTCAAGTCCACGACGCTCCAGTCCGTCTGACAGAAGGTGAAACGTCTCCTCTGACGATACAGCTGGACAGTAACCAAGTGAACATGAGACCTGAGGGTGAGTTTCCTGCCACAGTCCCCAACAATAATCTCACAATATCTGCAAAGCACCACTAAACATCGTCTTCTTCTCTTCATCTTTTAACAGACGACATTTGCTGCCGATATGCAATTGGCCGTAAGCTGGGGCAAGGTGGATTTGGGGCCGTCTATGAAGGCACTCGTTTGGCGGATGGCCAGAAGGTTTGACTTTTTTTCTTTTTACTTACCACTTCTAGTTTAGCGAATTGTTTTGATCTGAATTATCTCTAATCCTTTGATATCTCACTTTATATCCTATGCAAGACATCTTACTGTATCATATATTCACTATTTAGGGCTCTTCTTGACCTTTTATGATTTAAACTCTTGCTTGAAATTTATGATATGATCTCTACACACATTAATTGCTTTTTGTTTTGTCCATCAGGTGGCAGTGAAATTTATCCAGAAGACGAAACACATGGAATGTATCAGCATTGTGAGTATAAGTGATTTTTCTGCAGACAAACTGAGTTAAATCCCTATTTAAAACCATCTGACATCATATTATGTTTCTTTCTTCCAGCCTGATCATCCTGAACCCCTTCCCAAAGAAGTCGCCCTGACAATCCTGGCCAATAAAGGTCCATCGATGGACATTATCAAGCTGCTGGACTGGCAGGACCAGCAGGACTTCTACGTCATGGTCCTCGAGCGTTTCTCGCACTGCATGGATGTGTTTGACTTTGTGGGACGCCACGGCGGCAGCATTGACGAGAGGTTTGCGCGGCTCATCATGTGGTCGGCAACACTAGCCGCTGATGCGTGCTGTCGCCGTGGAGTTTACCATGGCGACATCAAATTAGAGAACCTGCTGATAAACTTTAAGAAACTCGATGTCAAACTCATTGACTTTGGATGCGGCGATCTCCTGACAGAATCTGCTTATACGAGTTACTCTGGTGTGTTTTAGTTCTCAAAACTCTTGTGAATCAGTTAACTCAACACTCGTATGCTAAGGGATGCTGAGAAGACATGCTGTGATAGAGACTTATACATCGGACAAACACTCTTTCCTCCAGGCACAGTTAGGTACTGCCCTCCCGAGTACAGAATGAAGGGCGAGTTTCATGGGAAGCCGGCGACGGTCTGGTCTCTGGGGATCCTCTTGTTCAGAATGCTGTGTGGAAACTTTCCAGATAGTTTCGACTTCTACAGGATCAATATGAACTCCTGGTACAAACCTGACTTGACAGAAGGTGATTTGTTTATTACTTCAAATACAATTCCAATGCAAAACTTCATAGGCTTTATAGGAGATGTCTGTATAGATAATGCAGGAATTTGTCCCGGTGTCTGACCTGAAGATCTCACAGCTTAGAATAATGAAAGTAGAGCGGATGTAAAGTTTGTGGTAATAATCCGACGTCTCTCCATCTTTCTCACAGATTGCTGTGATTTGATCTGCTCTCTTCTGCAGCAGAATCCAGAGCATCGGCTTGATCTGAGCAGGATTGTTCAGCACAAATGGTTTTAGGTACTGAGTCATGAGCCAAAAACTATTTAAGAGGAATTTAAAAATCTCACTGTTCTAAGTGTAATGAATTTAGCACCCTTATTTCTGTTTTTTGTTCCAGCTGTAAAACCGGTCACAGCCACTCCAGAAGTGTCTTCTCTTCAGAAGATCTCTTTACGTCTGATGAAAAATCCACCTAAAACAAGAGCTCAGGATGAGATGAAGGACCTGAGACGGAAACATCCAGGAGAAATACCGACGGTAAATTACAACCATGTTATGAGAATATTGAACTCCATGTAGTTTCCTGGAGCTCTTTACATGAAAAAGTAAGTCACTACATAATTTACACCTTTAAATGAGAAACTGGATCTTTTCTCACCTGTTCTAAGAGTTATGAATTTATACAATAAAACTCATTTGTGTTTCATTGGTTCCAGGTGTAAGACAGTCCCTCCAGAAGTGTCTTCTGTTCAGCTGTGTGTCCGGCGGACTGAATCGACTGTTCTCTCCATCATCCGCTTTAGACTCTTGCATCTTGGCTTGAAGCAGCAACATTAGCATCTGGCGCTATTGCTTTCTGTAGGATGTGAAAATAAATAAACATACTTTTGTAAATAATTTGAGAGTTGATTATTTCTTCTGAACAGCCACAGAGGTTCCTGTCAGAGCTTCACAGAGATCTACTGTCAAGTCAAAAAAGAAAAGAAAGTTATCAGACATGATGTGACCATACAGTGTCTTCAACTTGTGTAAAATTTTATATTTTACATTTCATATTCACATAATGAAATACATGGTTTTGCAGGCAACATGTAATTAATCATAATTGATACAAATAAAAAAATATGGAAGATTCTGTTCAAGAGGGAAAAATGAAAATTTACATATTGCACTCTTTAAATTGAAGTTTTAACCTGAATTAAAAATGTTACATAGACCTATTTCTTATTTAATTCTTTAAAAACAATATTTAATAAAAGATTAAGAGAATGATTTTATTTTGCAGATGTTCACAATCACATTCTAACATACAAAAAAATCACAATCACATTCTAACATACAAAATATACAGAAAGGTCTTTTCAGATTTACAAAAATTAATTATTCATTACAAATCAGCATAAGAGTTTAAGTGAATGTGTTCATTTGCCACCGGTTTCACAGACAAGGCTTAAGCTAGTCTCAGACTAAAATGCATGTTTGAGCTGTTTTAACTGAATCAGTGCCATTGTTTTGTCTCAAGATGCACACCAGTAATGTTTTTTCTAAGGCATGTTTATAAAAGCTACTTAAATGTCCTAACTGAACTAAGGTATAATCCTGGCTTAATCTAAACCCTGTCTGTGAAACCAGGCCATTATGTATTTGTCCCATTCGAAACATTATTTACAGCATGTATTATCTGTAAAAAATATTTTTTCTTAGTCGTGAATAAAACAGTGAGCATTGGACTATGTTTTACAAGAAAATACTTAGAAAATGTCATGTTTAATTCAATGTCTTACTTTCTGTTCCTTTGTAATTAATTGTGAAATTCACTAGCAAATTCTGAGTGAAAGTTGTTTCTACACCATCCCTCCCTCCCAGTATATTTAAAACGGGAAAGATTCTTACTTTGTTAGTCGTTGACTCAGAAGTTCCCCTCTCTCAGGGGCCGCGTCCAAAATCACATTCTCTCTTGAGTGGAGACTTATTTTGAACAAGTACTTACTTTGTGAACGCTAAAAAAGTAAGTTCTATATAGTATGAATGTATTCTGGACGTGTTACATTCGCCATGTTGTCATAAGTGACCTATCAGTGTCAGAAACGTCACTTCACTACGACTCATAAATCCTTAAAGTCCATCATATGCACACTTCACAATCTCAGTGGTACAGTAGTCGTAAGTCATCTGGGTCCTTTTTCGAACTCTATTATGAGTAGGAAAAATTATATGTCTGAATTCTGACATATACTACTCTTATCACTGTTTTTCAACTATTTCATAGTAGGGAAGTATGTGATTTCGGACGCAGCCAGGGATCCACAAGCTCCCCCACTCCAGACACCAAGAGATCTACAGCAGCCACCTGTCCATATAAATACATACATAAAAATGATCACGAATCAGCAGTGAGAGGATGGAGGTGAGGAAAAGTAAGAAAAAAATAGGCTTCATGGAAATGCAAAATTAAAAAAAAAAATACATGTCATAACACCTTTTTACAATTTGGTTTTCTCTGTCTCTCGGTAGGGATCAACAGAAACAATCAACTGGTTTATTTATAGCCTAATAACTCTTTAATAATACTAAGTAATGTTATAATACTAATTGTTAATATAAAAATAATGAATGTGTAAAATAGTCCTTTTGTTGAAAAATGCACCTCTCTAAAGTTCATGTTTCTCGGTTTATGGCCACTGAATGGCTTTTCTAAATGTAATTGTAAAGTTTACGTTACGTGACATTGTTTTACATGCTGTTTATCTGCGGTTGAAACACTGAGCGATTACATGAGACATCATGCACTTCAGTAAGTTGTACTGGTTCTTTCAACATACCTTATTCTGATGTTCATAATTATGTTTATTTTGTGCTGTAAAAACTAGTAGTAAAAAGTAACGTTAGGCCTGGAGATGATCGGTTCAAGCGCTCCCGCTTCACTTGATCTGAGGCTACAGCGATCATCATCTGTCACGCATTATTGAAAGCGCCAAAACTATATTCATTGTTTAAATATCAATAAAAAAAACTTAACAAATCAGAAAGCTGAGGCTATTTGTGATTTAGCGCATTGTCTGTGTCCTCTTTGCTCCGTGATGTCTTTTCTCTGCATGAGAAAATGGACGTGTGGCGCGACTTGAGAGCTGGCAGCCCTTATCACGTGTATTTGAAAATAGGCCTACATAAAATAGCAAAATAAATATTAATATATTTATTTTGAAATACCCTAGGCCTTTGTAATTTTATAAAACTGTGTTCACATTAAATGTTAATATTTTCAACAAAATGTATTTAACAGACAATATGTTTAATATATTTATTTCAAACAAAAATCATGTTTACAACAACATTATTCAATGGTTCATCTTTTAAAGGAATTGTACAGTCATAATATTCAGATTCATGAGAAAATACAATTTCAAATAGTATAATATTTATTAGCATTACACAACAGACATTTTCCCCTCAGCTAAGTTGCGCCTGAGCGATTATGACGTCTTAAAGAGTTCGATTATTTTTAGAACGTCAGCTCTCCGACACTTTACTCATTTACTGAGTTTGTAGCTTTCGTGTGATTGATACACAACAGCGATTCATCATGGGACAGAGAAGTTCACGAGTACAACCGTTCACGGATAGCGAGCAGGTTCACGACCTCCATCACCGTGACCGCAAACCCTCAAACCCCAGCAGCAGCAGCAGCACGGCGGAGAAACATCTTCCTCATCGGCCTGACGAGAAGAAGCCTGAGGGAGAGGGAGACCAGCTTCCCATCACTCTTCTGAAGAGGAAGAAAAAGAAAGCGGGCTTCTTTAAGAGTCTCTCTTTCAGATGGAAGAAAGAATCCACCGAAAACAAGAGCTCAGATCAGGGTGAGATGATGAAGGATCAAGAGACGGAAACATCCAGAAGTACCGACGGTAAATGACAAACTTGTTAGAGAAACATATATTTAATATCCTAGATGAAAGAGTCACTTCATATTTTACACCTAAAAGAGTGACCGTGAGTAACTTAACGGCAACTTTTCTGCCCCCTATAGGATGGTTTTAAACAGACCTTTTAACTTTCTCTCTATAATAAATTAAGAAACCTCAAAAGTGTACAAATTTGTAGTATTATAGTTGCACTTTAAAAATCAATCACTTTAATATCAAAGAATCCCCGTTCCCAATAATCAGTCTTTTCTTTTACCAGTTAATGGACTGCTAGCTAACTTTTTATGCTGATATTCTCTTCTTTAGATCAAAAGTCTCCACAGATCATCTCTAGATTTGTAGAGGTCATTGATCTCGAGGAACCTCCTGTCGATGATCCTGAAGTCCTTCCCGCTGCTGAGCCTCTGGTGCAAGAAGAGCTTCAAACTCAAGTCCACGACGCTCCAGTCCGTCTGACAGAAGGTGAAACGTCTCATCTGACGATACAGCTGGACCGTAACCAAGTGAACATGAGACCTGAGGGTGAGTTTCCTGCCACAGTCCCCAACAATAATCTCACAATATCTGCAAAGCACCACTAAACATTGTCTTCTTCTCTTCATCTTTTAACAGACGACATTTGCTGCCGATATGCAATTGGCCGTAAGCTGGGGCAAGGTGGATTTGGGGCCGTCTATGAAGGCACTCGTTTGGCGGATGGCCAGAAGGTTTGACTTTTTTTCTTTTTACTTACCACTTCTAGTTTAGCGAATTGTTTTTGATCTGAATTATCTCTAATCCTTTGATATCTCACTTTATATCCTATGCAAGACATCTTACTGTATCATATATTCACTATTTAGGGCTCTTCTTGACCTTTTATGATTTAAACTCTTGCTTGAAATTTATGATATGATCTCTACACACATTAATTGCTTTTTGTTTTGTCCATCAGGTGGCAGTGAAATTTATCCAGAAGACGAAACACATGGAATGTATCAGCATTGTGAGTATAAGTGATTTTTCTGCAGACAAACTGAGTTAAATCCCTATTTAAAACCATCTGACATCATATGATGTTTTTTTCTTCCAGCCTGATCATCCCGAACCCCTTCCCAAAGAAGTCGCCCTGACAATCCTGGCCAATAAAGGTCCATCGATGGACATTATCAAGCTGCTGGACTGGCAGGACCAGCAGGACTTCTACGTCATGGTCCTCGAGCGTTTCTCGCACTGCATGGATGTGTTTGACTTCGTGGGACGCAACGGCGGCAGCATTGACGAGAGGTTTGCGCGGCTCATCATGTGGTCGGCAACACTAGCCGCTGATGCGTGCTGTCGCCGTGGAGTTTACCATGGCGACATCAAATTAGAGAACCTGCTGATAAACTTTAAGAAACTCGATGTCAAACTCATTGACTTTGGATGCGGCGATCTCCTGACAGAATCTGCTTACACGAGTTACTCTGGTGTGTATTAGTTCTCAAAACTCTTGTGAATCAGTTAACTCAACACTCGTATGCTAATGGATGCTGAGAAGACATGCTGTGATAGAGACTTATACATCGGACAAACACTCTTTCCTCCAGGCACAGTTAGGTACTGCCCTCCCGAGTACAGAATGGAGGGCGAGTTTCATGGGAAGCCGGCGACGGTCTGGTCTCTGGGGATCCTCTTGTTCAGAATGCTGTGTGGAAACTTTCCAGATAGTTTCGACTTCTACAGGATCAATATGAACTCCTGGTACAAACCTGACTTGACAGAAGGTGATTTGTTTATTACTTCAAATACAATTCCAATGCAAAACTTCATAGTCTTTATAGGAGATGTCTGTATAGATAATGCAGGAATTTGTCCCGGTGTCTGACCTGAAGATCTCACAGCTTAGAATAATGAAAGTAGAGCGGATGTAAAGTTTGTGGTAATAATCAGACGTCTCTCCATCTTTCTCACAGATTGCTGTGATTTGATCTGCTCTCTTCTGCAGCAGAATCCAGAGCATCGGCTTGATCTGAGCAGGATTGTTCAGCACAAATGGTTTTAGGTACTGAGTCATGAGCCAAAAACTATTTAAGAGGAATTTAAAAATCTCACTGTTCTAAGTGTAATGAATTTAGCACCCTTATTTCTGTTTTTTGTTCCAGCTGTAAAACCGGTCACAGCCACTCCAGAAGTGTCTTCTGTTCAGAAGATCTCTTTACGTCTGATGAAAAATCCACCAAAAACAAGAGCTCAGGATGAGATGAAGGACCTGAGACGGAAACATCCAGGAGAAATACCGACGGTAAATTACAACCATGTTATGAGAATATTGAACTCCATGTAGTTTCCTGGAGCTCTTTACATGAAAAAGTAAGTCACTTCATAATTTACACCTTTAAATGAGACACTGGATCTTTTCTCACCTGTTCTAAGAGTTATGAATTTATACAATAAAACTCATTTGTGTTTCATTGGTTCCAGGTGTAAGACAGTCACTCCAGAAGTGTCTTCTGTTCAGCTGTGTGTCCGGCGGACTGAATCGACTGTTCTCTCCATCATCCGCTTTAGACTCTTGCATCTTGGCTTGAAGCAGCAACATTAGCATCTGGCGCTATTGCTTTCTGAAGGATGTGAAAATAAATAAACATACTTTTGTAAATAATTTGAGAGTTGATTAGTTCTTCTGAACAGCCGCAGAGGTTCCTGTCAGAGCTTCACAGAGATCTACTGTCAAGTCAAAAAAGAAAAGAAAGTTATCAGACATGATGTGACCATACAGTGTCTTCAACTTGTGTAAAATTTTATATTTTACATTTCATATTCACATAATGAAATACATGGTTTTGCAGGCAACATGTAATTAATCATAATTGATACAAATAAAAAAAAATATGAAAGATTCTGTTCAAGAGGGAAAAATGAAAATTTACATATTGCACTCTTTAAATTGAAGCTTAAACCTGAATTAAAAATGTTACATGGAACCGATTTCTTATTTAATTCTATAAAAAAATATTTGATCAAAGATTAAGAGAATGATTTTATTTTGCAGATGTTAAATCTGATTGATGATTTTGCAATATTGGTCATAATTAATAATAAATAGATTTTTCACGAACTTTGAGGAGGCTGTTTACTAATATCTGCTCCTATAATAGAGGAGATGAATATGTTTCATAAACAAAGTTTTGTTTCTGGAGTTTCACATTGCACATTTTGTATGTTTCCCAAATCAAACACACTTGATTCTGGTCATCAGGTCATTAGTAGAGACTCCAAGACCTGAAGTGAGTGTCAGATAAAGGCCCTGTCCCAAATGAAAAGCAAAGCCCTCGTGGTCTTCCTCTGATGTCACACTTTTGTGCTGTAATGCGCTCTTTGATTGTCGGTTAGAAGTGCACATCGAGGGCGTATAGGGGGCTCTCGCACCGTTCTGAAACCTATAATGACCAATAGGACACCCTGTGGTCTTGTCAAGTGCACATGAAGTGAGCCATTTGGGACAGGGCCAAAGGAGACGTTCAAAATGTGCAGTGTTGGGGCTCCAGGAACAGGTTTGGGAACCACTGCACTAATGGCATCAATGAAAGTAAAAATGACGAAGTACATTCAATAATTGATGCGAGTTAATAGTACCTCGTAATACATCTGTGAAAGTGTGCATCATCTGGAAGCATCACATCCCATTTTAGGTGCCATATTTGCATATTTGTGTAAAAAAATCACAATCACATTCTAACATACAAAATATACAGAAAGGTCTTTTCAGATTTACAAATATTAATTATTCATTACAAATCAGCATAAGAGTTTAAGTGAATGTGTTAATTTGCCACCAGTTTCACAGACAAGGCTTAAGCTAGTCTCAGACTAAAATGCATGTTTGAGCTGTTTTAACTGAATCAGTGCCATTGTTTTGTCTCAAGATGAACACCAGTAATGTTTTTTCTAAGGCATGTTTATAAAAGCTACTTAAATGTCCTAACTGAACTAAGGTATAATCCTGGCTTAATCTAAACCCTGTCTGTGAAACCAGGCCATTATGTATTTGTCCCATTCGAAACATTATTTACAGCATGTATTATCTGTAAAAAATATTTTTTCTTAGTCGTGAATAAAACAGTGAGCATTGGACTATGTTTTACAAGAAAATACTTAGAAAATTTCATGTTTAATTCAATGTCTTACTTTCTGTTCCTTTGTAATTAATTGTGAAATTCACTAGCAAATTCTGAGTGAAAGTTGTTTCTACACCATCCCTCCCTCCCAGTATATTTAAAACGGGAAAGATTCTTACTTTGTTAGTCGTTGACTCAGAAGTTCCCCTCTCTCAGGGGCCGCGTCCAAAATCACATTCTCTCTTGAGTGGAGACTTATTTTGAACAAGTACTTACTTTGTGAACGCTAAAAAAGTAAGTTCTATATAGTATGAATGTATTCTGGACCTGTTACATTCGCCATGTTGTCATTAGTGACCTATCAGTGTCAGAAACGTCACTTCACTACGACTCATAAATCCTTAAAGTCCATCATATGCACACTTCACAATCTCAGTGGTACAGTAGTAGTAAGTCATCTGGGTCCTTTTTCGAACTCTATTATGAGTAGGAAAAAGTATATGTCTGAATTCTGACATATACTACTCTTATCACTGTTTTTCAACTATTTCATAGTAGGGAAGTATGTGATTTCGGACGCAGCCAGGGATCCACAAGCTCCCCCACTCCAGACACCAAGAGATCTACAGCAGCCACCTGTCCATATAAATACATACATAAAAATGATCACGAATCAGCAGTGAGAGGATGGAGGTGAGCAAAAGTAAGAAAAAAATAGGCTTCATGGAAATGCAAAATTAAAAAAAAAATACATGTCATAACACCTTTTTACAATTTGGTTTTCTCTTTCTCTCGGTAGGGATCAACAGAAACAATCAACTGGTTTATTTATAGCCTAATAACTCTTTAATAATACTAAGTAATGTTATAATACTAATTGTTAATATAAAAATAATGAATGTGTAAAATAGTCCTTTTGTTGAAAAATGCACCTCTCTAAAGTTCATGTTTCTCAGTTTATGGCCACTGAATGGCTTTTCTAAATGTAATTGTAAAGTTTACGTTACGTGACATTGTTTTACATGCTGTTTATCTGCGGTTGAAACACTGAGCGATTACATGAGACATCATGCACTTCAGTAAGTTGTACTGGTTCTTTCAGCATACCTTATTCTGATGCTCATAATTATGTTTATTTTGTGCTGTAAAAACTAGTAGTAAAAAGTAACGTTAGGCCTGGAGATGATCGGTTCAAGCGCGCTCCCGCTTCATTTGATCTGAGGCTACAGCGATCATCATCTGTCATGTCAGGCATTATTAAAAGCGCCAAAACTATATTCATTGTTTAAATATCAATAAAAAAAAACTTAACAAATCAGAAAGCTGAGGCTATTTGTGATTTAGCGCATTGTCTGTGTCCTCTTTGCTCCGTGATGTCTTTTCTCTGCATGAGAAAATGGACGTGTGGCGCGACTTGAGAGCTGGCAGCCCTTATCACGTGTATTTGAAAATAGGCCTACATAAAATAGCAAAATAAATATTAATATATTTATTTTGAAATACCCTAGGCCTTTGTAATTTTATAAAACTGTGTTCACATTAAATGTTAATATTTTCAACAAAATGTATTTAACAGACAATATGTTTAATATATTTATTTCAAACAAAAATCATGTTTACAACAACATTATTCAATGGTTCATCTTTTAAAGGAATTGTACAGTCATAATATTCAGATTCATGAGAAAATACAATTTCAAATAGTATAATATTTATTAGCATTACACAACAGACATTTTCCCCTCAGCTAAGTTGCGCCTGAGCGATTATGACGTCTTAAAGAGTTCGATTATTTTTAGAACGTCAGCTCTCCGACACTTTACTCATTTACTGAGTTTGTAGCTTTCGTGTGATTGATACACAACAGCGATTCATCATGGGACAGAGAAGTTCACGAGTACAACCGTTCACGGATAGCGAGCAGGTTCACGACCTCCATCACCGTGACCGCAAACCCTCAAACCCCAGCAGCAGCAGCAGCACGGCGGAGAAACATCTTCCTCATCGGCCTGACGAGAAGAAGCCTGAGGGAGAGGGAGACCAGCTTCCCATCTCTCTTCTGAAGAGGAAGAAAAAGAAAGTGGGCTTCTTTAAGAGTCTCTCTTTCAGATGGAAGAAAGAATCCACCGAAAACAAGAGCTCAGATCAGGGTGAGATGATGATGGATCAAGAGACGGAAACATCCAGAAGTACCGACGGTAAATGACAAACATGTTAGAGAAACATATATTTAATATCCTAGATGAAAGAGTCACTTCATATTTTACACCTAAAAGAGTGACCGTGAGTAACTTAACGGGAACTTTTCTGCCCCCTATATGATGGTTTTAAACAGACCTTTTAACTTTCTCTCTATAATAAATTAAGAAACCTCAAAAGTGTACAAATTTGTAGTATTATAGTTGCACTTTAAAAATCAATCACTTTAATATCAAAGAATCCCAGTTCCCAATAATCAGTCTTTTCTTTTACCAGTTAATGGACTGCTAGCTAACTTTTTATGCTGATATTCTCCTCTTTAGATCAAAAGTCTCCACAGTTCATCTCTAGATCTGTAGAGGTCATTGATCTCGAGGAACCTCCTGTCGATGATCCTGAAGTCCTTCCCGCTGCTGAGCCTCTGGTGCAAGAAGAGCTTCAAACTCAAGTCCACGACGCTCCAGTCCGTCTGACAGAAGGTGAAACGTCTCCTCTGACGATACAGCTGGACAGTAACCAAGTGAACATGAGACCTGAGGGTGAGTTTCCTGCCACAGTCCCCAACAATAATCTCACAATATCTGCAAAGCACCACTAAACATCGTCTTCTTCTCTTCATCTTTTAACAGACGACATTTGCTGCCGATATGCAATTGGCCGTAAGCTGGGGCAAGGTGGATTTGGGGCCGTCTATGAAGGCACTCGTTTGGCGGATGGCCAGAAGGTTTGACTTTTTTTCTTTTTACTTACCACTTCTAGTTTAGCGAATTGTTTTGATCTGAATTATCTCTAATCCTTTGATATCTCACTTTATATCCTATGCAAGACATCTTACTGTATCATATATTCACTATTTAGGGCTCTTCTTGACCTTTTATGATTTAAACTCTTGCTTGAAATTTATGATATGATCTCTACACACATTAATTGCTTTTTGTTTTGTCCATCAGGTGGCAGTGAAATTTATCCAGAAGACGAAACACATGGAATGTATCAGCATTGTGAGTATAAGTGATTTTTCTGCAGACAAACTGAGTTAAATCCCTATTTAAAACCATCTGACATCATATTATGTTTCTTTCTTCCAGCCTGATCATCCTGAACCCCTTCCCAAAGAAGTCGCCCTGACAATCCTGGCCAATAAAGGTCCATCGATGGACATTATCAAGCTGCTGGACTGGCAGGACCAGCAGGACTTCTACGTCATGGTCCTCGAGCGTTTCTCGCACTGCATGGATGTGTTTGACTTTGTGGGACGCCACGGCGGCAGCATTGACGAGAGGTTTGCGCGGCTCATCATGTGGTCGGCAACACTAGCCGCTGATGCGTGCTGTCGCCGTGGAGTTTACCATGGCGACATCAAATTAGAGAACCTGCTGATAAACTTTAAGAAACTCGATGTCAAACTCATTGACTTTGGATGCGGCGATCTCCTGACAGAATCTGCTTATACGAGTTACTCTGGTGTGTTTTAGTTCTCAAAACTCTTGTGAATCAGTTAACTCAACACTCGTATGCTAAGGGATGCTGAGAAGACATGCTGTGATAGAGACTTATACATCGGACAAACACTCTTTCCTCCAGGCACAGTTAGGTACTGCCCTCCCGAGTACAGAATGAAGGGCGAGTTTCATGGGAAGCCGGCGACGGTCTGGTCTCTGGGGATCCTCTTGTTCAGAATGCTGTGTGGAAACTTTCCAGATAGTTTCGACTTCTACAGGATCAATATGAACTCCTGGTACAAACCTGACTTGACAGAAGGTGATTTGTTTATTACTTCAAATACAATTCCAATGCAAAACTTCATAGGCTTTATAGGAGATGTCTGTATAGATAATGCAGGAATTTGTCCCGGTGTCTGACCTGAAGATCTCACAGCTTAGAATAATGAAAGTAGAGCGGATGTAAAGTTTGTGGTAATAATCCGACGTCTCTCCATCTTTCTCACAGATTGCTGTGATTTGATCTGCTCTCTTCTGCAGCAGAATCCAGAGCATCGGCTTGATCTGAGCAGGATTGTTCAGCACAAATGGTTTTAGGTACTGAGTCATGAGCCAAAAACTATTTAAGAGGAATTTAAAAATCTCACTGTTCTAAGTGTAATGAATTTAGCACCCTTATTTCTGTTTTTTGTTCCAGCTGTAAAACCGGTCACAGCCACTCCAGAAGTGTCTTCTCTTCAGAAGATCTCTTTACGTCTGATGAAAAATCCACCTAAAACAAGAGCTCAGGATGAGATGAAGGACCTGAGACGGAAACATCCAGGAGAAATACCGACGGTAAATTACAACCATGTTATGAGAATATTGAACTCCATGTAGTTTCCTGGAGCTCTTTACATGAAAAAGTAAGTCACTACATAATTTACACCTTTAAATGAGAAACTGGATCTTTTCTCACCTGTTCTAAGAGTTATGAATTTATACAATAAAACTCATTTGTGTTTCATTGGTTCCAGGTGTAAGACAGTCCCTCCAGAAGTGTCTTCTGTTCAGCTGTGTGTCCGGCGGACTGAATCGACTGTTCTCTCCATCATCCGCTTTAGACTCTTGCATCTTGGCTTGAAGCAGCAACATTAGCATCTGGCGCTATTGCTTTCTGTAGGATGTGAAAATAAATAAACATACTTTTGTAAATAATTTGAGAGTTGATTATTTCTTCTGAACAGCCACAGAGGTTCCTGTCAGAGCTTCACAGAGATCTACTGTCAAGTCAAAAAAGAAAAGAAAGTTATCAGACATGATGTGACCATACAGTGTCTTCAACTTGTGTAAAATTTTATATTTTACATTTCATATTCACATAATGAAATACATGGTTTTGCAGGCAACATGTAATTAATCATAATTGATACAAATAAAAAAATATGGAAGATTCTGTTCAAGAGGGAAAAATGAAAATTTACATATTGCACTCTTTAAATTGAAGTTTTAACCTGAATTAAAAATGTTACATAGACCTATTTCTTATTTAATTCTTTAAAAACAATATTTAATAAAAGATTAAGAGAATGATTTTATTTTGCAGATGTTCACAATCACATTCTAACATACAAAAAAATCACAATCACATTCTAACATACAAAATATACAGAAAGGTCTTTTCAGATTTACAAAAATTAATTATTCATTACAAATCAGCATAAGAGTTTAAGTGAATGTGTTCATTTGCCACCGGTTTCACAGACAAGGCTTAAGCTAGTCTCAGACTAAAATGCATGTTTGAGCTGTTTTAACTGAATCAGTGCCATTGTTTTGTCTCAAGATGCACACCAGTAATGTTTTTTCTAAGGCATGTTTATAAAAGCTACTTAAATGTCCTAACTGAACTAAGGTATAATCCTGGCTTAATCTAAACCCTGTCTGTGAAACCAGGCCATTATGTATTTGTCCCATTCGAAACATTATTTACAGCATGTATTATCTGTAAAAAATATTTTTTCTTAGTCGTGAATAAAACAGTGAGCATTGGACTATGTTTTACAAGAAAATACTTAGAAAATGTCATGTTTAATTCAATGTCTTACTTTCTGTTCCTTTGTAATTAATTGTGAAATTCACTAGCAAATTCTGAGTGAAAGTTGTTTCTACACCATCCCTCCCTCCCAGTATATTTAAAACGGGAAAGATTCTTACTTTGTTAGTCGTTGACTCAGAAGTTCCCCTCTCTCAGGGGCCGCGTCCAAAATCACATTCTCTCTTGAGTGGAGACTTATTTTGAACAAGTACTTACTTTGTGAACGCTAAAAAAGTAAGTTCTATATAGTATGAATGTATTCTGGACGTGTTACATTCGCCATGTTGTCATAAGTGACCTATCAGTGTCAGAAACGTCACTTCACTACGACTCATAAATCCTTAAAGTCCATCATATGCACACTTCACAATCTCAGTGGTACAGTAGTCGTAAGTCATCTGGGTCCTTTTTCGAACTCTATTATGAGTAGGAAAAATTATATGTCTGAATTCTGACATATACTACTCTTATCACTGTTTTTCAACTATTTCATAGTAGGGAAGTATGTGATTTCGGACGCAGCCAGGGATCCACAAGCTCCCCCACTCCAGACACCAAGAGATCTACAGCAGCCACCTGTCCATATAAATACATACATAAAAATGATCACGAATCAGCAGTGAGAGGATGGAGGTGAGGAAAAGTAAGAAAAAAATAGGCTTCATGGAAATGCAAAATTAAAAAAAAAAATACATGTCATAACACCTTTTTACAATTTGGTTTTCTCTGTCTCTCGGTAGGGATCAACAGAAACAATCAACTGGTTTATTTATAGCCTAATAACTCTTTAATAATACTAAGTAATGTTATAATACTAATTGTTAATATAAAAATAATGAATGTGTAAAATAGTCCTTTTGTTGAAAAATGCACCTCTCTAAAGTTCATGTTTCTCGGTTTATGGCCACTGAATGGCTTTTCTAAATGTAATTGTAAAGTTTACGTTACGTGACATTGTTTTACATGCTGTTTATCTGCGGTTGAAACACTGAGCGATTACATGAGACATCATGCACTTCAGTAAGTTGTACTGGTTCTTTCAACATACCTTATTCTGATGTTCATAATTATGTTTATTTTGTGCTGTAAAAACTAGTAGTAAAAAGTAACGTTAGGCCTGGAGATGATCGGTTCAAGCGCTCCCGCTTCACTTGATCTGAGGCTACAGCGATCATCATCTGTCACGCATTATTGAAAGCGCCAAAACTATATTCATTGTTTAAATATCAATAAAAAAAACTTAACAAATCAGAAAGCTGAGGCTATTTGTGATTTAGCGCATTGTCTGTGTCCTCTTTGCTCCGTGATGTCTTTTCTCTGCATGAGAAAATGGACGTGTGGCGCGACTTGAGAGCTGGCAGCCCTTATCACGTGTATTTGAAAATAGGCCTACATAAAATAGCAAAATAAATATTAATATATTTATTTTGAAATACCCTAGGCCTTTGTAATTTTATAAAACTGTGTTCACATTAAATGTTAATATTTTCAACAAAATGTATTTAACAGACAATATGTTTAATATATTTATTTCAAACAAAAATCATGTTTACAACAACATTATTCAATGGTTCATCTTTTAAAGGAATTGTACAGTCATAATATTCAGATTCATGAGAAAATACAATTTCAAATAGTATAATATTTATTAGCATTACACAACAGACATTTTCCCCTCAGCTAAGTTGCGCCTGAGCGATTATGACGTCTTAAAGAGTTCGATTATTTTTAGAACGTCAGCTCTCCGACACTTTACTCATTTACTGAGTTTGTAGCTTTCGTGTGATTGATACACAACAGCGATTCATCATGGGACAGAGAAGTTCACGAGTACAACCGTTCACGGATAGCGAGCAGGTTCACGACCTCCATCACCGTGACCGCAAACCCTCAAACCCCAGCAGCAGCAGCAGCACGGCGGAGAAACATCTTCCTCATCGGCCTGACGAGAAGAAGCCTGAGGGAGAGGGAGACCAGCTTCCCATCACTCTTCTGAAGAGGAAGAAAAAGAAAGCGGGCTTCTTTAAGAGTCTCTCTTTCAGATGGAAGAAAGAATCCACCGAAAACAAGAGCTCAGATCAGGGTGAGATGATGAAGGATCAAGAGACGGAAACATCCAGAAGTACCGACGGTAAATGACAAACTTGTTAGAGAAACATATATTTAATATCCTAGATGAAAGAGTCACTTCATATTTTACACCTAAAAGAGTGACCGTGAGTAACTTAACGGCAACTTTTCTGCCCCCTATAGGATGGTTTTAAACAGACCTTTTAACTTTCTCTCTATAATAAATTAAGAAACCTCAAAAGTGTACAAATTTGTAGTATTATAGTTGCACTTTAAAAATCAATCACTTTAATATCAAAGAATCCCCGTTCCCAATAATCAGTCTTTTCTTTTACCAGTTAATGGACTGCTAGCTAACTTTTTATGCTGATATTCTCTTCTTTAGATCAAAAGTCTCCACAGATCATCTCTAGATTTGTAGAGGTCATTGATCTCGAGGAACCTCCTGTCGATGATCCTGAAGTCCTTCCCGCTGCTGAGCCTCTGGTGCAAGAAGAGCTTCAAACTCAAGTCCACGACGCTCCAGTCCGTCTGACAGAAGGTGAAACGTCTCATCTGACGATACAGCTGGACCGTAACCAAGTGAACATGAGACCTGAGGGTGAGTTTCCTGCCACAGTCCCCAACAATAATCTCACAATATCTGCAAAGCACCACTAAACATTGTCTTCTTCTCTTCATCTTTTAACAGACGACATTTGCTGCCGATATGCAATTGGCCGTAAGCTGGGGCAAGGTGGATTTGGGGCCGTCTATGAAGGCACTCGTTTGGCGGATGGCCAGAAGGTTTGACTTTTTTTCTTTTTACTTACCACTTCTAGTTTAGCGAATTGTTTTTGATCTGAATTATCTCTAATCCTTTGATATCTCACTTTATATCCTATGCAAGACATCTTACTGTATCATATATTCACTATTTAGGGCTCTTCTTGACCTTTTATGATTTAAACTCTTGCTTGAAATTTATGATATGATCTCTACACACATTAATTGCTTTTTGTTTTGTCCATCAGGTGGCAGTGAAATTTATCCAGAAGACGAAACACATGGAATGTATCAGCATTGTGAGTATAAGTGATTTTTCTGCAGACAAACTGAGTTAAATCCCTATTTAAAACCATCTGACATCATATGATGTTTTTTTCTTCCAGCCTGATCATCCCGAACCCCTTCCCAAAGAAGTCGCCCTGACAATCCTGGCCAATAAAGGTCCATCGATGGACATTATCAAGCTGCTGGACTGGCAGGACCAGCAGGACTTCTACGTCATGGTCCTCGAGCGTTTCTCGCACTGCATGGATGTGTTTGACTTCGTGGGACGCAACGGCGGCAGCATTGACGAGAGGTTTGCGCGGCTCATCATGTGGTCGGCAACACTAGCCGCTGATGCGTGCTGTCGCCGTGGAGTTTACCATGGCGACATCAAATTAGAGAACCTGCTGATAAACTTTAAGAAACTCGATGTCAAACTCATTGACTTTGGATGCGGCGATCTCCTGACAGAATCTGCTTACACGAGTTACTCTGGTGTGTATTAGTTCTCAAAACTCTTGTGAATCAGTTAACTCAACACTCGTATGCTAATGGATGCTGAGAAGACATGCTGTGATAGAGACTTATACATCGGACAAACACTCTTTCCTCCAGGCACAGTTAGGTACTGCCCTCCCGAGTACAGAATGGAGGGCGAGTTTCATGGGAAGCCGGCGACGGTCTGGTCTCTGGGGATCCTCTTGTTCAGAATGCTGTGTGGAAACTTTCCAGATAGTTTCGACTTCTACAGGATCAATATGAACTCCTGGTACAAACCTGACTTGACAGAAGGTGATTTGTTTATTACTTCAAATACAATTCCAATGCAAAACTTCATAGTCTTTATAGGAGATGTCTGTATAGATAATGCAGGAATTTGTCCCGGTGTCTGACCTGAAGATCTCACAGCTTAGAATAATGAAAGTAGAGCGGATGTAAAGTTTGTGGTAATAATCAGACGTCTCTCCATCTTTCTCACAGATTGCTGTGATTTGATCTGCTCTCTTCTGCAGCAGAATCCAGAGCATCGGCTTGATCTGAGCAGGATTGTTCAGCACAAATGGTTTTAGGTACTGAGTCATGAGCCAAAAACTATTTAAGAGGAATTTAAAAATCTCACTGTTCTAAGTGTAATGAATTTAGCACCCTTATTTCTGTTTTTTGTTCCAGCTGTAAAACCGGTCACAGCCACTCCAGAAGTGTCTTCTGTTCAGAAGATCTCTTTACGTCTGATGAAAAATCCACCAAAAACAAGAGCTCAGGATGAGATGAAGGACCTGAGACGGAAACATCCAGGAGAAATACCGACGGTAAATTACAACCATGTTATGAGAATATTGAACTCCATGTAGTTTCCTGGAGCTCTTTACATGAAAAAGTAAGTCACTTCATAATTTACACCTTTAAATGAGACACTGGATCTTTTCTCACCTGTTCTAAGAGTTATGAATTTATACAATAAAACTCATTTGTGTTTCATTGGTTCCAGGTGTAAGACAGTCACTCCAGAAGTGTCTTCTGTTCAGCTGTGTGTCCGGCGGACTGAATCGACTGTTCTCTCCATCATCCGCTTTAGACTCTTGCATCTTGGCTTGAAGCAGCAACATTAGCATCTGGCGCTATTGCTTTCTGAAGGATGTGAAAATAAATAAACATACTTTTGTAAATAATTTGAGAGTTGATTAGTTCTTCTGAACAGCCGCAGAGGTTCCTGTCAGAGCTTCACAGAGATCTACTGTCAAGTCAAAAAAGAAAAGAAAGTTATCAGACATGATGTGACCATACAGTGTCTTCAACTTGTGTAAAATTTTATATTTTACATTTCATATTCACATAATGAAATACATGGTTTTGCAGGCAACATGTAATTAATCATAATTGATACAAATAAAAAAAAATATGAAAGATTCTGTTCAAGAGGGAAAAATGAAAATTTACATATTGCACTCTTTAAATTGAAGCTTAAACCTGAATTAAAAATGTTACATGGAACCGATTTCTTATTTAATTCTATAAAAAAATATTTGATCAAAGATTAAGAGAATGATTTTATTTTGCAGATGTTAAATCTGATTGATGATTTTGCAATATTGGTCATAATTAATAATAAATAGATTTTTCACGAACTTTGAGGAGGCTGTTTACTAATATCTGCTCCTATAATAGAGGAGATGAATATGTTTCATAAACAAAGTTTTGTTTCTGGAGTTTCACATTGCACATTTTGTATGTTTCCCAAATCAAACACACTTGATTCTGGTCATCAGGTCATTAGTAGAGACTCCAAGACCTGAAGTGAGTGTCAGATAAAGGCCCTGTCCCAAATGAAAAGCAAAGCCCTCGTGGTCTTCCTCTGATGTCACACTTTTGTGCTGTAATGCGCTCTTTGATTGTCGGTTAGAAGTGCACATCGAGGGCGTATAGGGGGCTCTCGCACCGTTCTGAAACCTATAATGACCAATAGGACACCCTGTGGTCTTGTCAAGTGCACATGAAGTGAGCCATTTGGGACAGGGCCAAAGGAGACGTTCAAAATGTGCAGTGTTGGGGCTCCAGGAACAGGTTTGGGAACCACTGCACTAATGGCATCAATGAAAGTAAAAATGACGAAGTACATTCAATAATTGATGCGAGTTAATAGTACCTCGTAATACATCTGTGAAAGTGTGCATCATCTGGAAGCATCACATCCCATTTTAGGTGCCATATTTGCATATTTGTGTAAAAAAATCACAATCACATTCTAACATACAAAATATACAGAAAGGTCTTTTCAGATTTACAAATATTAATTATTCATTACAAATCAGCATAAGAGTTTAAGTGAATGTGTTAATTTGCCACCAGTTTCACAGACAAGGCTTAAGCTAGTCTCAGACTAAAATGCATGTTTGAGCTGTTTTAACTGAATCAGTGCCATTGTTTTGTCTCAAGATGAACACCAGTAATGTTTTTTCTAAGGCATGTTTATAAAAGCTACTTAAATGTCCTAACTGAACTAAGGTATAATCCTGGCTTAATCTAAACCCTGTCTGTGAAACCAGGCCATTATGTATTTGTCCCATTCGAAACATTATTTACAGCATGTATTATCTGTAAAAAATATTTTTTCTTAGTCGTGAATAAAACAGTGAGCATTGGACTATGTTTTACAAGAAAATACTTAGAAAATTTCATGTTTAATTCAATGTCTTACTTTCTGTTCCTTTGTAATTAATTGTGAAATTCACTAGCAAATTCTGAGTGAAAGTTGTTTCTACACCATCCCTCCCTCCCAGTATATTTAAAACGGGAAAGATTCTTACTTTGTTAGTCGTTGACTCAGAAGTTCCCCTCTCTCAGGGGCCGCGTCCAAAATCACATTCTCTCTTGAGTGGAGACTTATTTTGAACAAGTACTTACTTTGTGAACGCTAAAAAAGTAAGTTCTATATAGTATGAATGTATTCTGGACCTGTTACATTCGCCATGTTGTCATTAGTGACCTATCAGTGTCAGAAACGTCACTTCACTACGACTCATAAATCCTTAAAGTCCATCATATGCACACTTCACAATCTCAGTGGTACAGTAGTAGTAAGTCATCTGGGTCCTTTTTCGAACTCTATTATGAGTAGGAAAAAGTATATGTCTGAATTCTGACATATACTACTCTTATCACTGTTTTTCAACTATTTCATAGTAGGGAAGTATGTGATTTCGGACGCAGCCAGGGATCCACAAGCTCCCCCACTCCAGACACCAAGAGATCTACAGCAGCCACCTGTCCATATAAATACATACATAAAAATGATCACGAATCAGCAGTGAGAGGATGGAGGTGAGCAAAAGTAAGAAAAAAATAGGCTTCATGGAAATGCAAAATTAAAAAAAAAATACATGTCATAACACCTTTTTACAATTTGGTTTTCTCTTTCTCTCGGTAGGGATCAACAGAAACAATCAACTGGTTTATTTATAGCCTAATAACTCTTTAATAATACTAAGTAATGTTATAATACTAATTGTTAATATAAAAATAATGAATGTGTAAAATAGTCCTTTTGTTGAAAAATGCACCTCTCTAAAGTTCATGTTTCTCAGTTTATGGCCACTGAATGGCTTTTCTAAATGTAATTGTAAAGTTTACGTTACGTGACATTGTTTTACATGCTGTTTATCTGCGGTTGAAACACTGAGCGATTACATGAGACATCATGCACTTCAGTAAGTTGTACTGGTTCTTTCAGCATACCTTATTCTGATGCTCATAATTATGTTTATTTTGTGCTGTAAAAACTAGTAGTAAAAAGTAACGTTAGGCCTGGAGATGATCGGTTCAAGCGCGCTCCCGCTTCATTTGATCTGAGGCTACAGCGATCATCATCTGTCATGTCAGGCATTATTAAAAGCGCCAAAACTATATTCATTGTTTAAATATCAATAAAAAAAAACTTAACAAATCAGAAAGCTGAGGCTATTTGTGATTTAGCGCATTGTCTGTGTCCTCTTTGCTCCGTGATGTCTTTTCTCTGCATGAGAAAATGGACGTGTGGCGCGACTTGAGAGCTGGCAGCCCTTATCACGTGTATTTGAAAATAGGCCTACATAAAATAGCAAAATAAATATTAATATATTTATTTTGAAATACCCTAGGCCTTTGTAATTTTATAAAACTGTGTTCACATTAAATGTTAATATTTTCAACAAAATGTATTTAACAGACAATATGTTTAATATATTTATTTCAAACAAAAATCATGTTTACAACAACATTATTCAATGGTTCATCTTTTAAAGGAATTGTACAGTCATAATATTCAGATTCATGAGAAAATACAATTTCAAATATTAGAATATTTATTAGCATTACACAACAGACATTTTCCCCTCAGCTAAGTTGCGCCTGAGCGATTATGACGTCTTAAAGAGTTCGATTATTTTTAGAACGTCAGCTCTCCGACACTTTACTCATTTACTGAGTTTGTAGCTTTCGTGTGATTGATACACAACAGCGATTCATCATGGGACAGAGAAGTTCACGAGTACAACCGTTCACGGATAGCGAGCAGGTTCACGACCTCCATCACCGTGACCGCAAACCCTCAAACCCCAGCAGCAGCAGCAGCAGCACGGCGGAGAAACATCTTCCTCATCGGCCTGACGAGAAGAAGCCTGAGGGAGAGGGAGACCAGCTTCCCATCTCTCTTCTGAAGAGGAAGAAAAAGAAAGTGGGCTTCTTTAAGAGTCTCTCTTTCAGATGGAAGAAAGAATCCACCGAAAACAAGAGCTCAGATCAGGGTGAGATGATGAAGGATCAAGAGACGGAAACATCCAGAAGTACCGACGGTAAATGACAAACATGTTAGAGAAACATATATTTAATATCCTAGATGAAAGAGTCACTTCATATTTTACACCTAAAAGAGTGACCGTGAGTAACTTAACGGCAACTTTTCTGCCCCCTATAGGATGGTTTTAAACAGACCTTTTAACTTTCTCTCTATAATAAATTAAGAAACCTCAAAAGTGTACAAATTTGTAGTATTATAGTTGCACTTTAAAAATCAATCACTTTAATATCAAAGAATCCCAGTTCCCAATAATCAGTCTTTTCTTTTACCAGTTAATGGACTGCTAGCTAACTTTTTATGCTGATATTCTCCTCTTTAGATCAAAAGTCTCCACAGTTCATCTCTAGATCTGTAGAGGTCATTGATCTCGAGGAACCTCCTGTCGATGATCCTGAAGTCCTTCCCGCTGCTGAGCCTCTGGTGCAAGAAGAGCTTCAAACTCAAGTCCACGACGCTCCAGTCCGTCTGACAGAAGGTGAAACGTCTCCTCTGACGATACAGCTAGACCGTAACCAAGTGAACATGAGACCTGAGGGTGAGTTTCCTGCCACAGTCCCCAACAATAATCTCACAATATCTGCAAAGCACCACTAAACATCGTCTTCTTCTCTTCATCTTTTAACAGACGACATTTGCTGCCGATATGCAATTGGCCGTAAGCTGGGGCAAGGTGGATTTGGGGCCGTCTATGAAGGCACTCGTTTGGCGGATGGCCAGAAGGTTTGACTTTTTTTCTTTTTACTTACCACTTCTAGTTTAGCGAATTGTTTTGATCTGAATTATCTCTAATCCTTTGATATCTCACTTTATATCCTATGCAAGACATCTTACTGTATCATATATTCACTATTTAGGGCTCTTCTTGACCTTTTATGATTTAAACTCTTGCTTGAAATTTATGATATGATCTCTACACACATTAATTGCTTTTTGTTTTGTCCATCAGGTGGCAGTGAAATTTATCCAGAAGACGAAACACATGGAATGTATCAGCATTGTGAGTATAAGTGATTTTTCTGCAGACAAACTGAGTTAAATCCCTATTTAAAACCATCTGACATCATATTATGTTTCTTTCTTCCAGCCTGATCATCCCGAACCCCTTCCCAAAGAAGTCGCCCTGACAATCCTGGCCAATAAAGGTCCATCGATGGACATTATCAAGCTGCTGGACTGGCAGGACCAGCAGGACTTCTACGTCATGGTCCTCGAGCGTTTCTCGCACTGCATGGATGTGTTTGACTTTGTGGGACGCCACGGCGGCAGCATTGACGAGAGGTTTGCGCGGCTCATCATGTGGTCGGCAACACTAGCCGCTGATGCGTGCTGTCGCCGTGGAGTTTACCATGGCGACATCAAATTAGAGAACCTGCTGATAAACTTTAAGAAACTCGATGTCAAACTCATTGACTTTGGATGCGGCGATCTCCTGACAGAATCTGCTTACACGAGTTACTCTGGTGTGTTTTAGTTCTCAAAACTCTTGTGAATCAGTTAACTCAACACTCGTATGCTAATGGATGCTGAGAAGACATGCTGTGATAGAGACTTATACATCGGACAAACACTCTTTCCTCCAGGCACAGTTAGGTACTGCCCTCCCGAGTACAGAATGAAGGGCGAGTTTCATGGAAAGCCGGCGACGGTCTGGTCTCTGGGGATCCTCTTGTTCAGAATGCTGTGTGGAAACTTTCCAGATAGTTTCGACTTCTACAGGATCAATATGAACTCCTGGTACAAACCTGACTTGACAGAAGGTGATTTGTTTATTACTTCAAATACAATTCCAATGCAAAACTTCATAGGCTGTATAGGAGATGTCTGTATAGATAATGCAGGAATTTGTCCCGGTGTCTGACCTGAAGATCTCACAGCTTAGAATAATGAAAGTAGAGCGGATGTAAAGTTTGTGGTAATAATCAGACGTCTCTCCATCTTTCTCACAGATTGCTGTGATTTGATCTGCTCTCTTCTGCAGCAGAATCCAGAGCATCGGCTTGATCTGAGCAGGATTGTTCAGCACAAATGGTTTTAGGTACTGAGTCATGAGCCAAAAACTATTTAAGAGGAATTTAAAAATCTCACTGTTCTAAGTGTAATGAATTTAGCACCCTTATTTCTGTTTTTTGTTCCAGCTGTAAAACCTGTCACAGCCACTCCAGAAGTGTCTTCTGTTCAGAAGATCTCTTTACGTCTGATGAAAAATCCACCAAAAACAAGAGCTCAGGATGAGATGAAGGACCTGAGACGGAAACATCCAGGAGAAGTACCGACGGTAAATTACAACCATGTTAGGAGAATATTGAACTCCATGTAGTTTCCTGGAGCTCTTTACATGAAAAAGTAAGTCACTTCATAATGTACACCTTTAAATGAGAAACTGGATCTTTTCTCACCTGTTCTAAGAGTAATGAATGTATACAATAAAACTCATTTGTGTTTCATTGGTTCCAGGTGTAAGACAGTCATTCCAGAAGTGTCTTCTGTTCAGCTGTGTGTCCGGCGGACTGAATCAACTGTTCTCTCCATCATCCGCTTTAGACTCTTGCATCTTGGCTTGAAGCAGCAACATTAGCATCTGGCGCTATTGCTTTCTGAAGGATGTGAAAATAAATAAACATACTTTTGTAAATAATTTGAGAGTTGATTATTTCTTCTGAACAGCCACAGAGGTTCCTGTCAGAGCTTCACAGAGATCTACTGTCAAGTCAAAAAAGTGATAAGACATGATGTTACCATACTGTGCCTTCAACTTATGTAAAATTGTATATTTTACATTTCATATTTACAGAATAAAAGACATGGTTTTCTTGGTAACATGCCTTTTATCGTAATTGATCAATTAAAAAAAACTTTTCTACATCACAAGATGGAACATTCAGTCTTAGAAGTTCAAGGGTTCTCTCTTGAACTTCTAAGACTGAAATGTAAAATGAAAAAAAATTCAAGAGAGAAAAAGGAAAATTGACATGTTGCACTCTTTAAATTGAATCTTAAACCTAACTTTAAATTCTAACATTGACCCATTTCTTATTTAATTATTTAAAGTTTTTTTTTTATAAAAGACTAAGAATGATTTTAATTTGCAGATGTTAAATGTTATTAATAATTTTGTAAATATCGGTCATACGTAATAATGTAGGTGCAGGATAGGTTCAATGTCTTTAATTTTAAAATGGTCACTTCCGGTTTATTGACACGTCAACTGGGTGTAATTGGCTTTATGCCCAGCTGCACTACTTCCTGAACTTCAGCTAGCTCCTTTGTTTCATGTCTGTCATTATTGGACAAACTGATTAATCCAGGTGTGCCTGGCCTCAGTAACAATAATCAGGCACACCTGGATTAATCAGTTTGTCCGACGTATGCCGTTAAGTCCCACCTCTTCCGACACTATCAAGGATGTAACGTTAGACTGTTGCTGCAGAGCATTATGACTACTGCTACAACTGATAAACATTTAACATAACTGATATTACACCCTGGTTTCAGCAGAGTGTGCTATTGGTTTGCGACGGAGACACGATACGGAAACAAACAAACCAAAATAAGCAGACGTGTCGGTCGGCGGTTCGGTACGGCTGTGCTGTGACTGGACCGGAGATGGAAGGTGGAGGTGGAGGTGGAGGTGGACGAGGAAAGGGCAAAGGAGGAAAGGGAAAGCAGGTAGGAAGTGGAAATGAAAGTATGATTAAGAAAAGGAAGGCTAGCATATTAGGAGTAAGTAGTAGTTCGGAAATGAGTGGTGAGGAGAGTGAGGCAGTTACACAAGAGGATCGTGAGATTGACGAGTATAAAGTTGTAATCAATTTTCGAGAGGAAGGCGGAGTAGGAGGTGTAAATCCGGTCAGATTGACATCGGCATTAAAGAATGCGATAGGTGATATCGTTGCAGCAAGGGTGCTAAGAAATGGTAGTTTAGTGGTTACATGTAAAGATAGTAATCAAAGAGAGCGGGCACTGAAGTTAGAAAAGGTGGGACAATTTCAGGTGGTAAAGGTTGAAAAAGATCAGGGAGGGAAAAGATGGAGTAAGGGGGTGATTACAGGAATTCCGGTGTGTACAGATGGAAGAAATCAAGAATAACATGAGAGGGGGAAATTTAATGAGTGCACAAAGATTACAAATAACAAGAGATGGCATTAAGGAAGATAGTCAGTCAGTTTTGTTACAGTTTGTTACGGGGTCCTTCCAGGGAAAGTAACAATTGGGTACATGAGCTACTTTGTGAGACTGTACGTGCCTAGACCGCTTAGGTGTTATAACTGTCAGCGGTTTGGACATGTAGCAGTAATGTGCAATGAGACAAGAAGGTGTGCCAGATGTGGAGGAAATCATAGTTATGGTCAATGTGGGGAAGGAGTACCACCTAAATGTTGTAATTGTGGGGGTGCGCATAGTGTGGCTTATGGAGGGTGTACTATGATGAAGGAAGCGTTGCAAGTGCAGCAAGTGAGAGTAGGACAGAAAGTGTCATACGCAGAGGCAGTTAAAAAGGTCCAGAACCAGAAGGCAGGGGGTGGCAGTGAGAATAATGTGAGACATGAAGCAGGGCAAGTGAAAGAGGATGAGGGAAATATGATACAAATGGATGTTAGAAAGTTAGTGACATTTATTGCTGGTGTGATTAATGGTACTGCAGATGTAAAATCAAATACTGAAAGAATACAGCTGATAGTGATGGCAGCAGTACGGCATTTGGATGTAACAGGGCTGACATGGGAAACAGTGAGAGATGATCTCAAACATCAGTCTAGTCAGGAAACATGGGTTGGTTCATATTTATCATGGTGTTAATAATACATTGGAATGCTAGAAGCCTGGTAGCAAACGGACAAGAGTTTAAACAAGTTATTGATGAAATGTTGCAAAAGCCAGATGTTATTTGTATTCAAGAGACCTGGCTGAGGCCAAATCTGGATTTTGTGATACAAGGGTATGTGGGTGTCCGTCGAGATAGAAGCACAGGAGGTGGGGGAGGTTGTGCTACATTTATTAAACTGGGGCTGCCATATAGGATTCTGGGATTAGGGAAGGAGTTGGAGTATGTAGGGGTGGAGGTGTGGGTAGGAATGGAAAATTTAGTGATAATCAATTTTTTACAATCCATGTAAAAGATTGGAATTAGGTTTAATGGAAGAGGTAGAGGGACAGGAAGGACGAAAGGTAGTGTGGTGTGGAGACTTTAATGCTCACAATCCACTTTGGGGGGGAAAGAGATTAGATGAAAATGGAAGAGTGATAGAGGAGTTGATGGATTTAAAAGGGTTGGTTTGTATTAATGATGGTAGTGCGACAAGGATCGATATGGGGTCAGGAAAAGAGTCAGCACTAGACCTTACCATCACATCTCATGATCTAGCAAGGTTTTGTGATTGGAAGCAATGGGAGGAGTCGACAGTAGGGAGTGATCATTTTCCTATTTTATGCACTATTAGAATGAGGGTGGGAAACCTGTTTGGAGAAGGAAGAGGGAGATGGGTCTTCAGTAAGGCTAATTGGGACAAATTCAAGGAGTTATGTGAGGAAAGGTTAGCAGGGGAGGTTAAAGATATGGAGAGTGAAAGAGAGTATAGTATGTTCATAGATAGTATTAAAAAAGTGGCAGATGAAACTATTCCTAAGAGTTCTGGGATAAGGAGAAGGAAAGTGGTTCCATGGTGGACACAGGAATGTACTGAAGTAATTAGAGGTAGAAACAGGGCTTTTAGAGTGTTGAGACGTACTCATAATTTTGAGCATTTAATTCAATATAAAAGGTCTCAAGCAGTTGTAAGAAAAACTGTACGCCAAGCTAAGAGGAAATACTGGCATGAGTTCTGCAGCTCAATAGGAAGACAGACACCTGTGGGAGAAGTGTGGGGGATGATTAAGAAGATGAGCGGAATAAGGAGGGAGTGGGACTACCCTGTACTGGTCAGTGGGGAGGAGAGGGCAGTAACTGATGTAGAGAAGGCAGAGATGATGGCTAAAGCTTTTGTGGCAATACATAGCTCTGACAACATGGAGGGTGAGTGGAGGAAAGGAAGGGAAATGACATTAAAGGCATATCCTGGGGTCTTGGAAAAAAGGGAGGAAGTGGGAGATGAACTGAGTGCTCCATTTTCTAAGGCAGAAATGGAAAGAGCTATTGCTAGAGCAGGTTTAACATCACCAGGAGAGGATGAAATGTGCTATATTATGTTTTCATGTATGGGTGAGGTAGCATTAGGTAGACTGCTTAGGCTATATAACAGAGTTTGGGAGGATGGGCAGCTTCCAAAGAGCTGGAAGGAAGCAGTTGTAGTTCCAATTAGAAAACCAGGGAAGGACCCGACAAAACCTACCAGCTATAGGCCAATTGCGTTAACATCGCATGTGTGTAAAGTTATGGAACGAATGATAACGGACAGACTGGTTTATTTTTTGGAGAAGAGGGAATTAATTACATCATGTCAAAGTGGATTCAGGAAGGGGAGGGGAACCATGGATCCAGTGTTATGCCTAGAAGATGAAATAAGGAAAGCCCAGGTCAATAAAGAAATAGTGGTAGCAGTGTTTTTTGATGTGGAGAAAGCGTATGACATGATGTGGAAAGAGGGACTGATGATTAAACTGGATAAAATGGGAATAGGAGGTAGGGCTTTTAACTGGGTGAGGGATTTCCTGTATGGACGATCCATACGAGTGAGAGTTGGAAAAGAAATGTCTGGCAGCTACCTCATAGAAAATGGGACCCCTCAGGGAAGTGTGATTAGTCCTTTGCTCTTCTCCATCATGATAAATGATGTATTTTCAGATGCAGGGCCTGGGATTGGAAGATCTTTGTTTGCTGATGATGGGGCGCTGTGGAAAAGGGGAAGGAACATAAAGTATACAGTTAGAAAGGTCCAGGAAGCAATAGATCTAGTAGAGCGGTGGTCACTGAGATGGGGTTTTAGATTCTCAAGGGAAAAAACGCAGGTGGTTTTCTTTACAAGGAAAAAGGTGGATGAAGAGATCAATCTTAAATTATATGGAAATGTACTGGAGAGGGTTGAGTCCTTTAAATTTTTGGGAATGGTGTTTGATGCTAGGTTGACATGGGCCGGTCACATTGAAAAAGTTAAAGTTAAATGTAAAAAAGTATTAAATGTGATGAGGTGTTTGGTAGGAGTGGACTGGGGCGCGAATAGAAAAGCAATGAAGAGGATATATGGGGCACTGATTAAATCAATAATAGATTATGGATGTATAGCTTACAGAGATGCAGCTAGAACAATATTGGCCAAGTTGGATGTGGTGCAAACACAAGCATTAAGGATATGTACTGGGGCGTTTTTTTCATCATCTGCAGTTGCAATGCAGGTAGAAATGGGTGAGATGCCACTACAATTAAGAAGGGAACAACTGGCAGCTAATTATTGGGCAAACCTGCAGGGACAGGGTAGGTCTCACCCCACAAGAGCAGTTATGCAGGTATGCTGGGAGCATGAAAGGGTTAAAATTCAGAGTTTTGGATGGGTGGGTGATACTATTGGGAAAGAGATGGGATTAGAGGGAAGGAATTTAGCCCAACAGTTCTGTTGCCAGTCAGACCACCTTGGCTTTTTTGGCAGACTAATGTGGACCTAGAGATTTTAAATACCCACTCAAGAAATAGAACGGAGGTGGATATATGTCAAGTTTTTTGTGATGGGATGAGTGACAAGTATGGTGAATATTTGGTCATATTTACTGATGGATCTAAAGACCTTGAGTCGGGAAAAGCTGGAGCTGCTTTCAGTGTACCAAAGATGGGGGTGAAAATACAGAAGAGAATCTCTGATAATTTATCAGTATTCACCGTGGAATTGGTAGCTGTTTGGTTGGCATTGAATTGGGTTGAAGAAGTCAAACCAGAAAAGGTTGTCATATGTTCAGACTCAAGTGCAGTTCTGTAAAGTTTGCATTCTTTTAAGTCACAAGCGAGACAGGACATAATATATGAAATACTAGAAATTCACTCACGGATTTGTCAGATGGGGATAACGGTAAAGTTTACATGGGTTCCAGCACATGTGGGAGTGAAGGGTAATGAAATGGTAGATAGATTGGCAAAGCAAGCAAGTAAACAAGAAGAGGTTGAAATAGTAATTACAATAAGTAAAGCAGAAGCGAAAGCACAAATCTGGTCAAAAATTATTAAAAAGTGGCAGGCACAATGGGATGCGGAGGAGAAAGGAAGACATTTATATAAAATTCAACAAAAGGTTGGGACAGAGAGGGTTACTGGAAGGAAGCGAAGGGAAGAAATTATCTTCACGAGATTAAGAATAGGACATTGTGGGTTAAATAAGTATTTACATGTGGTAGGTAAGCACGTATCGGGTAGGTGTGAATTTTGTGAAAATATTGAAACTGTGGAGCATGTGTTTTTTGAGTGTCAGAAATATGAGAGGGAAAGAGGAAAGATGAAAAAGGGTATAAGAAGGTTAGGGGGGCAAGGGAATTCACTAAGGGAATTGCTGGGGGAAACGGTAAATGGTGTGAGTGCATTGGTATTTCAATTCTTAAAAGAAACAAGACTGGCAGAAAGGATTTAGGATGCTTAAATTAATTATTTTATTTTATTTTTTTTAAAGAAAGAAAAAGAGGGAAATAATATAAAGTTATTTTTAGTTTGATGGTTTATTTATGTATTTATTTTATCTCCGGTCCACACTCCAGTATAGTAGGTGGCGGTAATGCACCATTAATGTTGGATGCCAACCGCCGTAAAACGACAAAGAAGAAGAAGAAATCAGTTTGTCCAATAATGGCAGACAGGAAACAAAGGAGCTGGCTGAAGTTCAGGAAGTAGTGAAGCTGGGCATAAAGCCTATTTACCTGTTCATTTTGCTGTGCGTGCATAGAATGAAGGAAGGGGAAGTAGCTGGGATGCTCACTTTCTGTTCCGTTTTATTTGATTTTTTTTTTGTTCCGTTTTCTACCTTACTGCCTTCATTCAACATGTTGCTGTTCATTTCGATATTGTAATTAAAACCTAATACATTTTTGTGAATTTGAAATCGCAATTTTAACCAGAAAAATCTTTTTTTTAGATCGTGCATCACTAGTTGTTCCTAATATCAGCATTTTCACCTTTGTTTTGTTGTTGTTTTTATTACAGGGTCAAGATGCAACTGGCTCAAACTTTCACATGTGTCTCTTCAAAAAAGAGAACTTCTCTTTTTTTTTTTTGAGAGCGTTGTACCAGCATCAGCAAGCTGTTAAGATACAGTGGACAGATATTCTCTACATGAACATGGTATAATAAGCTTCATCACTGACTACTGATGGTAGGGCAGTTTTTTCTTCAGTGCATGGAAAAAGAAAAAGAAAACACCTTGGAAATGACAGGTGTGTTGAACAGGTACTGTACTGGAATGGCACAAATGTGTGTCACTGTTCAAGTCTCTTTTGCTGCGTCCCAATTCGCCTACTTATACATACTACGCCCTAAAAATATGTACTCTTTTTGTGAAGAAAAAGTACATACTTTTGAGTGTGTAGCAAAAGAGCAGGCAAGCTTTGGAACATACTACTTCGTCATCTTTAACGGACAGCTCTGTCGCATGCATCACCGTAAACTGCCCTGTCAATGATCTCGTCACAGTTAAAATCCTCCATTCAATCTAATATAATTTCTTACCGTTTCGGAGAGAAATGTAGTAGCTCGTTAATTTGCCAGTCGTGGGTCTTTCATGCGGAGACTCTCACTCTCCTCATGTGTTTGCAATTTGAATGTATGCTGCATTTAAATTTTAATGGCTATAAACGTATCTTTACAAAAGTTCACAATGCTGCTGCAGATTCAATATAACGTAGCCAACATTGAATAAATACATTTTCGTTAGGTTAGATACTGATAATTAATCACTTAAACCCCTTTATCTAAACCATGTCTGGTTTGTAGTTTTTTAACACTTTTCACTCGTGTTTGTAGTTCTAACCGAATCCTCGTCCAACGCGCGATGGGTTGTGGGCAATATCAGCCGTAGAGTGTACATCGATCTGCACTTCGGATTCTGACCGGATATAGTAGACCATCCGGGTCTCTTTGGAACACTCATTTCAACATACAACGATTTGGGACGTACTAGTTCTATTTTCGAATACTATTTAGGACGGATAGTATGCGAATTGGGACGCAGCATGTGTTTATATCAGTGTGCTCAGTAATGTGCCTTTGACCTTTGCTAGTATGTTTGGATTATGTTGTGTTGTAAATAAAATGCATAGAATCAAAAAAAAGCCATTCTTTTAATCTCTTCACATTCTTTCTTCTAGTTCCACAATCCCATTTACCTTGATATAGGGCCATTAGGTGAGGGTCTTTGTCTTCCCAAGTGTGAAACCAATCAATATTAATGAGCATTTACACCTCCTCGGGTACAGCCTTTCTAAATAAAAAACATTTCTTACAACTTTTAAATCAATACATTGTTTTTATGTGAATGAGTGGGAAGTATGAATTTCACATCATTTTGAAGCAAAAATTCAAGGCTACAAGATCCAAAAGTCTTGTGAACAAATATTCAGTATTGGTTTTATACTCCTATTTTCAGTGACGTATTTTCAGTGTAGTCTCAAAACTACAAACTCAAATCACCAATTGCATTTTATTTTTGGATTTGACAGGGACTTTGACAGCCTTGCAAGATAATTTAATATAATTGTGTCACATATGCCTATATTTTGCTCACAGTTTTCTATAATGAACAGAGGTGTCAAGTCCAGGTTCAGAAAGTAAAATTCCCCCTCAGTATTTTGTTCCAATCACCTGGATTTGCTAATTAGCACAGTTCCCTTTCGAACGGTCACTTCGTATTGCGTAGCTATACGCAGAGGGGGAAACTCCTTTTCCTCGATTTACTGAAGCCTTTATGTAAAGCGCATTTGCAGCTGCACAGCTAGAACATGAGCGTCTGGCTCGCTCATAGGCTGCGCTGCGGCAACTGCACATCCAATGGCGTGGGCGCCTCTGACGTGCAACCAATGAGATCACTCTGCGTCATACACGTCAGAGCCCGCCAAGGGGGCGTGACCTCAGTCTATAATTGTCCCCGAATTCGCCATTATAGCAGATTTTACTCCTTCAGCGACAAACTTCACGTCTCTGACCATTTATTGAGCCTTCGCCGTCGAACAAGCCTTCAGCCTGAGCGAGCTACAGTTCAGCAGACTACACATCTCAACCGTGTTTCTCCTGACGCCGTCTCTCCTGTGGCTATCCGGCGATATCCTTTTCAATATCTGTTTATTATGTGTTTATATCTGTTTCAGCGTTGTTCCATATGCCTCGTGTTATGCGAGGCCTACGAACACGCGAGCTGCATTCATGCCTGGGACTCTACCACGCAGAGAATGCACTCTCTGTCGGCGGATGTGCGGCCTGCGCGTGCATGCCTATCTCCGTGCTGCGAACTCGGCTAACGTTAGCTCTCTCTCGAGACGGCGGCGCCGCGTCACCCGCGCTCCCTTCTCCGGCCCTACTTCAGCCGAGGAAGAAGAAGCGCCGCAGCCAACGGCATCCAGAGAGCACGGACGTTTGTGAATGCACGCCGGCCACGTCCCCGCGTGCTTCACTCACTCCAGCTCAGTCATCTCCGGTCACGTTCGAGGGAGATCAGCGCCCCCCCACCACCACGTGGCGGGCCTCGTCTCTTTCGGCGGACCCAGCGAGGCAGGACTAACTCCGACGCTGAACTGCTTCGGATCCTAACACAGGCCGTCGCGGACCTCGAGCTCGAGTGGAACTAACCGTGCTAGCTGGCGCCGACCAGCAAAGCCGGCGAAACAGGCCTCTCAGCCCCGCCCTGCGGCTGATGCCGAACGCTTCCCGCCAAAGCCGTCCTAGCACGCAAAGGAAAGAGAGGGCACGTGTCCCGCGCTTGCCGGACCACCCTCAAAGAAGCCAGCAAAACTTCCCACAGCCCCCTGTACAGTTCAGGCGGCTGGGGATTTTATTATTGTAAACAGGCCCGCAGCAGTGAGCGCGTCTTTGCAAACAAACGCCGTTTTCACGGCGACCCAAATAAAGCACACGAACACAACACATGGGTTCACGGTCCCCCTTCACTAGGCGGCCCCTCCCTTGTTGTAACACTGACTTCCCCACACGCAAATGCTTGTGCAGTCAGTCCAACATTCAATGTGTGCACAAATCACAATATATGGGTTCACGGTCCCCCTTCACTAGGCGGCCCCTCCCCTGTTTTAACACTGACTTTCCCACACGCAAATGCTTGTGCAGTCAGTCCAACATTCAATGTGTGCACAAATCACAATATATGGGTTCACGGTCCCCCTTCACTAGGCGGCCCCTCCCCTGTTTTAACACTGACTTCCCCACACGCAAATGCTTGTGCAGTCAGTCCAACATTCAATGTGTGCACAAATCACAATATATGGGTTCACGGTCCCCCTTCACTAGGTGGCCCATCCCCTGTTGTAACACTGACTTCCCCACGCGCAAATGCTTGTCCAGTCAGTCCAACACTCAATGTGTGCAAAAATCACAATATAAGGGCATCAGGTCCCCCTATGTTAGGCGGCCCGTCCCAATCAGTGTGTCAAGCCCTAGCCACACAGGTTATAGCCTGGCAAGCTATCCCCGATGTGTCGAGTTGAGTTATAAACGCTATAAAGCGAGGCAACTCGCTCCAATTCGCTCGCAGACCCCCAAAGTTTCAGGCGGTTCTCGAGACTTCGGTGAGAAGCAACGTGGGTCACATGCTTCGCACCGATGTACAGAATTCATTAGCAAAAGGGGTGATAGAATTAGTCCCCCCTGTGCTAAAACATACGGGTTTTTACAGCCGCTATTTTCTAATTCCGAAAAATGACGGCGGCCTCAGACCCACTATAGATCTGAGACATTTGAACAAAGCTCTCATGAGACGGCCGTTCAAAATGTTAGCTATCAGTTTCACAAGCACAACACATGGGTTCACGGTTCCCCTTCACTAGGCGGTCCCTCCCCTGTTGTAACACTGACTTCCCCACACGCAAATGCTTGTGCAGTCAGTCCAACATTCAATGTGTGCACAAATCACAATATATGGGTTCACGGTCCCCCTTCACTAGGTGGCCCCTCCCCCGTTGTAACACTGACTTCCCCACACGCAAATGCTTGTACAGTCAGTCCAATACTCAATGTGTGCACAAATCACAATATAAGGGTATCAGGTCCCCCTACGTTAGGCGACCAGCCCCAATCAGTGTGTCAAGCCCTAGCCACACGGGTTCTAGCCTGGCAAGCTATCCCCGATGTGTCGAGTTGGGTCATAAACACTATAAAGCGAGGTTACTCGCTCCAATTCGCTCGCAGACCCCAGGAATTTCAGGCGGTTCTCGAGACTTCGGTGAGAAGCAACGTGGGTCACGTGCTTCGCACCGAAGTACAAAATCTATTAGCAAAAGGGGCGATAGAATTAGTCCCCCCCGCGCTAAAAAATATGGGTTTTTACAGCCGCTATTTTCTGATTCCGAAAAAAGACGGCGGTCTCAGACCCATTCTAGATTTGAGACATTTGAACAAAGCTCTCATGAGACGGCCGTTCAAATTGTTAACTATCAAACATATCCTCGCGCAAGTGCGCCCGGGGGATTGGTTTGTCACAATGGATCTGAAAGATGCGTACTTTCACATTCAAATAAATCCTCGTCACAGGCCATTCTTGAGATTCGCCTTCGAGGGCCGGGCTTATCAATACACCGTTCTGCCGATCGGTCTATCGTTGGCACCCCGTACATTCACGAAGTGTGTGGATGCAGCGCTTTCTCCTCTGAGATTTCAGGTAGTGCGCATGTTAAATTATCTCGACGACTGGCTGGTGCGGGCACAGTCGAGAATCGAGCTATTAGCTCACAGGGATTTGGTTCTCGGCCATCTAAAATGCCTGGGTTTCACAATCAATGTTTCAAAAAGCAAACTAACCCCCAGCCAGAGCATGATCTTTCTGGGCACAGTTTTAGACTCGAGAGCTATGACAGCGTGACTCACACAGAGCGCGCGCTCTCGGTGCGAGCGCTTGCAGGCACTTTCAGATTGCGCGAGCGCGCGCCACTGAAGAAATTTCAGAAACTGCTTGGTCTCATGGCAGCAGCATCGCCAGTACTCCGCATGGGATTACTGCGCATGCGCCCGATGCAGAATTGGCTGAAACGCTGTGGGCCAACTCATGCATGGCAGTCAGGCAGCTTGCGCGTTATGGTGAATCACGGTTGTTTAAGAACCCTGATTCCCTGGCGGGCTCAGAACTGGCACCACGAGGGGGTGACAATGGGAACAATTTCCAGGAGGAAAGTGGTTCTTACAGATGCGTCCAACCTGGGTTGGGGAGCGCTGCACGAGGGCATGCCTGCATCCGGCCTCTGGTCGAGCACGGAGCAGAGCTTACATATCAACTGTCTGGAGATGAAAGCAGTTGGGTTGGCCCTGAAGGCATTTCTGTCGAACCTCAGAGGTCACTACGTCTTAGTCCGCACAGACAATACGTCAGTGGTGGCCTACATGAATCGCCAGGGGGGCATCAGGTCAGGGAACCTGCATGCGATGGCGAGAGACCTCCTCTATATGGGCACAAACCAACCTGAGCTCTCTGAGAGCAGCGCATATCCCGGGCGTCCAGAATGTGGGCGCGAATATGCTTTCATGGGACAACACTCCCCTCGGCGAGTGGTCCCTGAACCCACAGACGGTCAGTCTAATATGGAAAGTGTGTTTGGCGAGGCCGAAATCGACCTTTTCGCCTCGAGAATCAACACCCACTGCAAATTGTTCTTCTCGAAGAACAGGGACGCGCTGGCCCATGTCTGGCCCAACCGTCCCTTTTATGCCTTTCCCCCCCCCCGTCTCGATGATTCCACAATTCATCAAACGGGTCAGAGAGAGCGGGTGCCCAGTCCTTCTGGTGGCCCCTCTCTGGAAAACCAGATCGTGGTTCCCGGAACTGGTTCAGTTATCGGACACAATCCCATGGCCTGTCCCACTGAGGAAAGACCTCCTCACACAGGTGAACGGGACATTGTGGCATCCGAGACCCGATTTATGGGCCCTTCATGTTTGGCCCCTCAACGGGTACCCAAGGACCTTCCTGAGAAGGTTTTAAGCACTATATCTGAAGCCAGGGCCCCGTCGACTCGGCGCCTGTATGCTTCAAAATGGTCAGGTTTTTCCAGCTGGTGCTCGAAAAATCAGGCTGACCCAGAGTCATGTGTGATATCAGTGGTTCGCTCATTCTTACAGGAGCTGCTGGACGCGGGTTGCTCCCCGTCCACGCTCAAAGTGTATGTGGCAGCCATAGCAGCACATCATGTTCTGACGGCTGGCCAGTCACTGGGAAGAAACGACCTGGTCGTAAGATTCCTGAAAGGTGCGAGGAGAATGAACCCCTCCAGGCCTCCGTCTGTGCCGCCTCTGGACCTCTCCACGGTCCTGGGGGCTCTGAAAGGTCCGCCTTTCGAACCGCTCCAATCGGTTGATCTAAAAACCCTCTCGCTGAAGACCGCTCTCCTTATGGCGTTGGCATCTATCAAGCGAGTGGGAGATCTGCAGGTGCTCTCTGTGAGCCCTGCATGTTTGGAGTTGGGTCCAGATGACTCCAGAGTCATCCTCAAGCCCAGACATGGTTACGTTCCTAAAGTGCTCTCAACTCTGTTCAGAGCACAGGTGGTGACATTATCAGCCCTCCCTCCTTCTGCAGAGGATGGAGAGGTTAATCTTCTCTGCCCTGTCTGAGCGCTGAGAATCTATGGGGAGCTTTCTGCGTCTTTTAGACAATCAGAACAGCTTTTTGTCTGCTTTGGTGGTAGATCCAAGGGGGATCCAGTCACTAAGCAAAGACTGTCTAGATGGATAGTGGATGCTATTCTATGGCTTATACCGCAGCGGGTCAAGTTTGCCCTATAGGTATCAAGGCCCATACGACCAGAGGTATGTCTCGTCATGGGCTTGGTCATCTGGCATTCCCATTAGTGATATTTGTGATGCGGCCGGCTGGTCCTCGCCTTCCACATTTATGAGTTTCTATAATAGGGAAGTGCCTTCCCTGCAGGCGAAGGTGCTTTCGGTATGATTAAGACCCGTCGGTGGCTGGTCTTGTCATATATTACTGTGCACTATCACATTCACATATATATATAAAACCCGCTGCTGGCTGGTTGTATTCATGCATAAACCCGCTGTTGCCGGTTATATTTACATATATATAAAACCCGCTTTGGCCGGTTATATGACATATATAAAACCCGCTTTTGCCGGTTATATTCCATACATATATAAAACCTGCTTTGGCCGGTTATAATTTCATATATAAACCCACTTGACTGGTTATATGTTCATATACCAATAACCCCGACAGTGTCTGGGTTCATTGGTGTAGTATGTTGGGTTATTTCTAACTGATGTGTACTATTTTAGACCTGACGGTGTCTGGTCTATTTATACATAATTATGCGGTTATGGCTTGTTCTGTATGCTCAGGGGCCTGAGTTGCAGTGGCAGCCAGTTACTCAGTGCGGCGTTTTGCATGGCGTCCCCACTGCGTATAGCTACGCAATACGAAGTGACCGTTCGAAAGGGAACTACTCGGTTACTCACGTAACCTCAGTTCCCTGAGTTAGGGAACGAGTATTGCGTAGCCAGCCGCACTATAGTAACATGGCAAGTTGTCGCTTCAGTCGTTAAACCTGCTATAATGGCGAATTCGGGGACAATTATAGACTGAGGTCACGCCCCCTTGGCGGGCTCTGACGTGTATGACGCAGAGTGATCTCATTGGTTGCACGTCAGAGGCGCCCACGCCATTGGATGTGCAGTTGCCGCAGCGCAGCCTATGAGCGAGCCAGACGCTCATGTTCTAGCTGTGCAGCTGCAAATGCGCTTTACATAAAGGCTTCAGTAAATCGAGGAAAAGGAGTTTCCCCCTCTGCGTATAGCTACGCAATACTCGTTCCCTAACTCAGGGAACTGAGGTTACGTGAGTAACCGAGTAGTTTTTCAGTCAGGAGATAGAACTAATTAGTGAAATCAGCTGGCTGATTTCATGGGTGGAATAAACATATGGCAGGACTTTTACTTTCTGACCCCTAGAATTGACACCTCTGATAATGAAATGGTTCATCTGGTTTTAATTTTTATCATTTAATTGATTGATTTAAAATCGGCAGAAAATGCCTTCCATATGGCAAAGCTGTAATCGTCAAATCGAACAGAACACTACACATTCTATAAATAACAAATATCAAAACCGATTATTTCAGAACTCATTATGCAAGTATAGTCACAAAATCTAGTTGTATTCGAGTTGCATCAAGCAGCGGTGCATTCACCGTGCATATCTCCACCTACTGGACTGTTGTGTAATCATTATTTATTTTTCTACCTAGCCTTTGCCTTTTTCTTGTGCGTCATTTCTTCTTTGTTCACTTTTCTTTTCATATTGGGGATCCACTTAAATTAAACATTCCAACCTACAGTGACTAGCTATATCCCTCGTAGCCTCGTTTTCATTATATCGATCTATAGCCTACCCTGCCTGACTGTTTACTGTAGCTTTAAGAGCTCTGGTTTGCTCAAACAGCTGAAGCAGTGATGATGAAACTGTGACTCGCATTGCTTGATTTAGTTTAGTGTATAGTGGGCACTGGGCATTATGCATTAAATGATATTGCATGTGCCATAAACAACATCCATACAAGCACAGAGACCGCATCACGCTGCAGGGATGCGTCTGAAGAACATGATCAGTTCAGCAGATCAAATCACACACTGTCCCGTGAGGAACTGTCTACTGCAGCACTGGATTTACTGAGGAAAACATGCTGAGACATGCTTTGGATTTGCTCAATGTCATCTACTTCACTTTGCGCGATTTCAGCAACTGAAAAACGAAATAAGGTCATAAAAGGTACGTTTTTATTTTTATAACATCAAGAATTCCTTCAGTAGGCTATATCCAGCAATAATGTAACAAAATAGCCTACACTAGGAGGAGAACGTGATACAAATATATTTTTAAATGTTCGAGAAATTACCAGTGTTTGCAATTTTAATTGTCATTTGTTGGCATCTCCTTTAAAAAGGTTTAGTAATGTTAGTGTATTGGTGCAATGAGGTTATGTCACGTCATTCGGTATACCCAATACTGCGTCATAACTCCGTTGTTATAGGCTATGATGTATGTATGCTTATTCTTTTGTATTTTCCCGTTGAACTCCTTTCTTATTAAGAAAACTGCTAAAATGCTTCATGGTGACATGTTTTCACTCTGGCTTTAGATGCAGTAACATTTAATTCCCAACTGTAATTGTGCATATAGGCTATTTAACTTATGGGGTAGGCTATTAAACATACTGTATTGTTCAACTACAAAAAAACAAGTTTCAAAAGCGTTTGTGAAAGTATGTGTATTATATTATTATTATTATTATGTATTATTATTATGTACTAATGTGACACTTAACAGTAAAAAATCATTCAGTGGCTCAATAAGACGTTGCTAGCAATAGCATAGGCCTAATTTAATCATTTTTTAACATAATTAGAAAAGGGGAAAGATACAATGCTTTCAATTTTACAAAATTAGGTAACTTATTTTAGAGCTACAGGTTACTTAGTAATAACAGCAAATTATGCATAACTAGGCTACATGCAACTAACCCTAAACCAAACCCTATTCCTAACCCTATAGTAAGTGCATGTTAATTAATATTACTCAGTACTAAAATGTATATTTACACTAAGGGATAGGCTACCTTATAAAATTTTAACCCAAAATTATGATTTGGTTGATCGGTTATTTATTCAAATTAGAATTTACCTTGCATGGTCTGAGATAATCTGAACTTTCATTTAGGCTATAGTTGTTTAACTCGGTGTAAAATACATAAACTATTTTTTTAGAACCTTCAAACTCAAAAGTTTGGTCATATATATTCTTAATGTCAACCTATAGAATAAAAAATTATGTATTTGTATGTTTTATTTATGTGGTTATTATTATAGTGTTCTATATAATATAATAATGAGCTAAATGTAATTTCTTATTATTATAGTGTTCCTGTACGAAGTGTTCAATGTATAGTAAGTAGGACGAGATTTCTGCCCATATCAAGTGCATAACACCATAACACTAGACTAGAGGACTTCAACTCCCAGAATTCATGGCGCGCTCAGTCAGAGTCAAAAATCCGCAGAAACACAAAACACATACAGCTTGACATTCATAGAAACGCTCTTAAGAAGGCGTTATAATAGATTATGCTGTTTATGACATTATACAACTTTTTTTATTCCAGAATCCTTATTTTAAAACACTGCGCCAAAGCGTAACATCTCTCTGGGACAAACCGTTGCCTGAACACCGCGAGCCGTTTATTAAACCGCATCAATACATTTCAGGACGAGGACGAGGAGGAGGAGGAGAAGGCGGGTCCAAGCGCAAAACACGGCCACACGGAGCTTATAACGCACAGGATGGGATGATTCTTTGAGACTGAGACCAAAACGGTCGGAGTAAATCAATGGATTCCCGATGCGGAGGATTTTCTCCGGAAGATAACAGTAACGTTACAGCATTCGCGTAATGCTCCATGCGGACTGATCGATGAATGTCTGCGCACGCGAATAACGGCAGTTTGGCTGAAAAGCAATGGCAACCATTCACGACCCGTGGTAAGTTAAGATTAATTAGTTTAGTGGCCGGTTTGTTATTGTTTATGACTTGAATGAGACCGCTAACTATTCAAAACTGCACTATATCATATAGTCTATTGTTATTAATAACACATTTAACAGCCTAAATTTGTTATTCCTATCTAATACAGTAAATTGGTAGCATGTGAATTGTCACTAGATAGTGTGCATGGTACATATTATGCCCCACCCTAGCACACAAATACATGATACAGTCATTGGCCCACTGGGACTTTCATTGGTTCCCTGACAACAGGTCAAGATCTAAAACTAGACATACAGTATGTGTCACTCACTTGTGTTCTTGTACTGTAGTAAAATGTCATAATCTTTCACCTGGGCAAAATCAAATCCCTTCAAGTTCTGACTGTTAGAAGTGCATTTGGATACAGCTCAAACCTGATAGCCCCTAATAGGTGTAATTTGATTTTTTACTGCAGAGGTGATGTGGCAGGATCCAGGCATTTCTATTAGGGTTTATTGTTGTGAATAATAAAATAAATAAAAATATAGAAATTATTATCATGATGCCCAGATGGCTCTCAATGGATGTCCAATTCACATTTCATATTAAAAATCAAGGACCATTAACATTTTTGCTTTGCTTTCTCATGAGATTTTTATTATTTTAATATAATTTATAGTTATTTACTGTAGAAGTTAAAAATACTGTAATAGTCACAATGTATATGAACTATGTATACTAACATGATATAGGCCTGTAAATAATTTATACTTGAAATAGCCTAGTTTTTTCCCATATTGCAATAATGAAAAAAAAAAAATTGTAATTTTTTTCCCCCCAATTATTTCAATCAGAATTTGAGGGAATTCAATTAAATTTTATAAAGACAACACCACAATGCACAAAAAAAAAAAATAACATTTATTTTCTTGACAACAAAAAAACATTTCTTTTTAATTTGTTTCTTTGATTTTGAGGTGAAATATGACCCGAACATGAAAGGTTTCGTGAGATTCAAGACTGTGAGTAGTTATGGTTACAATGTTTCCTTTATGATTTTAGGTTGCCATCGGTGATAGTCTGTCATGACTATCTAGGCAAGAGGGTCTTCCAGGTTCCCCCGTCTACAGTGATCAGGTACATCAAGACCCTGATCTATCAAGAAACAGACTATCCCGTGCCTGAACAGCAGCTGTTTCACAATGGAAAACTGGTGAGTTGGAAACTTTTGTAAAATGATTATCTCCTGTGATCACAATCAACCCCATGAAATACACAGGTTTATAATTCACCCAAAGAAACTGATTTAGAAACAGGCCAGACGCCAGATTGTTTAAATGTGCTCCATTGTGCTGTAATCTGTGTGCAGCCCAGGGTAAGAGCTCATGATAGTTTCCAGTGTTTTGCATTGTATACACAGCCAAATCCACAGCGATGTGTGTGCCTTCCCACTGCACGGATCACAATACAACTGCACATATAAATAAAATCTATTTGGATTTACTTTTATGTTGCGGTTTCTACTTTTGCGTTCACATGAATGTCTATTTGGGATGAAACATTTAGAATGAAACGTTTTAATACTAGTATGTTATTATTATTATATGTTATTAATGTAATTAATAAAGTGGAGCTTTCCCAATCAAGATTAATCTGCTGTGTGGTATAGACAGCAGCGGCATGTTTGATTTTTAACAGGAACAGGAACTGTGGCAGATACCTTATGTCCAATATGCCTTACGATGGAGGAGCAAGGAGAGGTGGATTTTAATATCAGCCGATAAACTTTATTAAATACAAAACAAAGAAGAATAGTCCAAAATACAGGAATTGTAGGAGTACAAAACGTATCAGCTTTGGTTTAAAATACAGGACAATGGACCAAACTAAACTTTTTTTTTTAAGGGCATGTTTGTACTAAACACGGAAACGTTTTTCCTTTGCTTTTTTTGTGTACAGATGACAACATTGTCAAAACGATCCCTGTTCACACGGATCCGTGAAAATGACTAAAAATGCTGTATTGTGCAGCCAGGCCACCGTTTTCACAAATTCACATTTTTGTCGTTTACATGGAGAAATGAATGGTAATAGTTTTCAATTGTTGTCGTGTTAAATGAACATGAATAAAAAGTTTTACGTTTTTAGTTGAGAACTGTTGTGTAAACAGCTCCTTAATACACAAGATAATGACGAACTTAACCAGCACCAGCACTAACATAATTAGTAACCATGACAACTAATGAATAGTGGGAACATGGGGAACACAGGAAACAGGAGCAGAACACAGGAAAACAAGGTGATACAAACTAAAAGCCAATAAAACAGAACATAAACCTGCAATACAGTATCAAAGTATCTGTATCAAAGTCACATGAGGTTTTTGATGTACATCTTGGTATGCATTCAGTAAATTAATATAAAAATGTTTTTATTATGGATGGGCATAGATTAATTTTTTTTATCTAGATTAATCTCACTGTAATCTTTGAATTAATCTAGATTAATCTAGATTAAAATGGCTCATTTGAGTTCTGCCGAAGGCATTCAGAATGTGTGTGCTACCCAAATAATGACTAAAAGTAAGTCTTTGAGAATAGTTCGCCTCGCGTAGGGATGTGAATTTCTGGACAATAGAGGAGCAAAAGTCGAATATCGTTCGAAAAAAAAAAACACACACTCACAATGACAGAAAGGGAGGCCAATTTTATCTTTAGCGATTAGTCATCAAACAAACTGTTTATTAATTGAACAAGTAACATGTTTTCGTCGTTTTTTTTTTAACATGGTAGGCTAATTGGAAGAAGAAAAAAACAAGAAGCATGACGTTGCTACAGTCCGTTTTTGCATCGCCAAACCAGATGCTCGTTAGATAAAAAAAACAATGTCATATGTCATAATGATTTTATGTGAACCTGTAGCCTCCTCCTTTTTAAACAAATTAGTTTTCAATCAATGTAAACTATTCGTGTGACTATGTCCCTGCGCAATACATTACCGCGGGATGGCGGGTGTTCATTTCATAAACTGTACACTACACAATGGTAGCTTATTTAACCTGTTAACCTTTGCCAGTGCGCCGACGCTCTGAAGCGTCTTTTTTTTGGCCTATAAATTAATGTATATGTCAAAAAAACGGATAATGTCATACTTTTTAGTAGTGCCATCGTGGCGTAATAATCTGTTTGGTTGTAAAATGTATTACCTGAATGAAATGAAATCGAATGTATCGTCCTGTGGAATCAGTCATTTACAGACATCATACGAAGATGTTCAACTAATAAAGATCTTCATCGCTGGCAAAAATATGATGTATTTGCAGATTTGCTTTCACTAGACTAAACTGTAGATCCACGGGCACTTCATCCAACGCTCTTGATGTTCTTAAATCTTCCTGTTACGAATCCGAGTCGAGTGTGATTGAACGCGCTTCAGACGATTCAGTGCGTGAGGAAACTGAACAGATCATTCAGACTGATTCGATTGTAAATTGAGCATCGCTCATGCCCATAAAAAGATACAGCGTGCTTGAAATAAACTCATTTAACAACATGTAATTGCATTAAAATAAAGTAACGAGAGGAACGTCGCCCAACGTAACATGTAAAAGTATACACCTTGTGTCCCTGACAGGAAAATAACCTGCAGCGCGATCTGTGACAGTAGGCGCTGCGTCAATTATGTTAAATATACTAGGCTACACATGGAATTGCGCGAAAATATAACGATATTCGAAAAAGCAATTTTATGATCCCAACCCAACTTTGAGAATAGATTAACGGCGATATTTTTTTTATCGCCCGACAAGAGTCTAGCCCGATAACGGCCCACCACTAGTTTTTATGGATATTTTTGTAATATTCTTTCAAATCTTGATATTTATGATATCCCAAAGTTCCCATAAAACATGTGGTTGGAAAACATAGCTATGACTTAGTGTAAGTGATGCAACTATTTAGTGAAATTGCCCCTTGGATTTCAAATATTTAGTCAAATATAAACCAGAAAATATGATGAAAATCAGATAAGATGAAATGTATTCTCTGGTAAATGGAATCAGAAGCTTTATGCACAAGCCAAAGTTTTTCTTTTACTGTTCCTATGACAAGGTCAGGCCTCGGAGCCTTTTCTCTTAGCTTGAAGCGGGAAGCGTCCCTGAATGATGGGAGCAGGTGGGAGATTATTCCTCTACTCTAAGTATGTCAGACTCAGAAAATAGCCTGGAGAAAGCCAGCTCTCAGAACTCAGCTAACACTCACACTACCCCAGAGGACCGGACCATACAGCCTGGTCCAAATTTATTTAGGAAATTTCCTGTGCCAGTGTTATGGGTTAGTTGAGATGTATCTGCCTGTAGTCTGATTTTGTGTGATCATAAACTGTGATTGCTAATCTTGGCATCAGTCAAGCGTCTCTAATAAGTTTGGGAATTTTTTGCTTTTGGTAATTCTTCCTGGATGTGCCATGACAAGTTGGTTTCTTCCAAATGTCCTCATAAAGAATTCAAAAATGTTCCCCCACAAATCATCCTGGGAAGATGAACTGCATGAAAATATGATGCGTTTGATTTTATTAATTGCTTTTATAGTTGGTTAATAATGGGTTATTTGTCCAATATATGTTTTCACAAATTATCTTTAAGACAGCAAGTCATTGAGTGTGTGTTTACAACAGAAATCTGATCATTTCTTTACATGAGATTTTGAGATGGTCAGATTATATAAACATTCACACGATTAATGACCTCTACTCCCTGTCTGAATTCATTGACTGACAGAATTTTACAATACTAAAATATTGCTTATCAGGGGCTGTTTACACGACACCACTTTCAACTAAAAACATAAATCTTTTTATGCATGCATAATACAGCGTTTCAGTCGTTTTCACGGATCTGTGTGAACGGGGTTGTTTTTGACAATTTTTGTTTTTGGAAAAACGTTTCCGTGTTTAGTACATCGTTGTCGTGTAAATGTACCCTCAATGTTTTAACGTTCACAATAAATCAGTGAATGGCTTTTAAATGGTATATCATTTATATGTGACTAAAATGATCAATATAAACATATTAAGCCTGCGCTTAGCAAGCTGGCCAGTTAGCCCTGCACACAACATGCAGAAAAGAAATAGACATTGTGGCCATGAATTAAGAATTAAATGACTTAATAATTTGTGGCTGCGTTTTATTAATTCGATCCCTCATTTAGTTGAATCGTTGACCACAATTTGTTTCCCTTTTTTTAGTTTAGTTTAATCAAATTAGCACAATGTGGCCACGATTTACCTAAAATGAGGGAACAAATTAACAATTTGGGGGAACAGATTCTTAGTTAATGGCATTAGCAATGCAATTATTTTCCTGCATGTCATGTGCAGGGCTCTGTACTAAAAAACCTTTTGATTGATTTAACAAAATCAGTCTTTTATTTAATTAATGTGACAATCTATTTTAAAGTGTCTTTATTACAGTGTAATTATACTTTTTTTTTTTGGTTTAAAGATCAGTTGCATGTAATTATGCACAATTTACTGTTATACAGTAAGTACAGAAACTCAGGGCTCTGAATTTGCCGAGTAGTCTTTTCTTCTGGTCTCTGCATACACCTGATCAGTGTGTGTTAGCAGAAGTGCTGATCGGTGTGTGTTTGCAAAAGCTGATTCCACCATGATTAGCTGAAGACAGCAGTCTCTGTCTGAACTGGCACAATCTCAGCCTTGAATAATCAATCTCTTAATAAACTAAAAACGGTGGTATATCTCAGTGAATTATGGGTAGGCTATGTGGACACCTCAGTGCAGTTTACAGAGGTGCATTGCGGGCTAAGAGTTTAATAGATGGAGGGTGAAAAGCTCGAGAAAGGAATAATCCATATCCTTTCTGGTGTAATTGTTGCTCTTGGCTTCATGTTTCTGCACAGCTCTTCACCTCAGAGAGCTGAAATGTTGCTAAAAAAAGTGAATTTAATCTAGTTCATGGTTTCTTTGCCAATATCACCTATTGCTTATTAGCAGGCTTAGAGATTAAGGGGCCCTTTTAAATGAAACCGTTTTCAACTAAAAACATATTTATTTTTATGCGTTTTAGCCAGTTATTTACTCGATAACAGCATTTTTGGGGTCAGAAAATGCAAACTTTTGAAAACAGGTTGTTTTCTGTTATCTGATACTGTTATCATCTCTGTTTAAACTACAAAAACGCAAATTTGTGAAAACGATGACGTCATCCGCATTCGTATTACGTGTTCAGTCGTAGTGACATCGCCATCTACTGGCCTGGCAGCATAATATAGCGTTTAAGTCGTTTTCATGGTTCCTTGTAAACAGGGAATGGTTTGACAACGTTGTCTGAATGTAAAAAACACAAAAGAAAATCTTTTCAGTTTTTAGGACATTGTTGTCCTGTAAATGTACCCTAAGACAAACCACTAATCATATTAAACTAATGTGCATAACTCACATTAATGATGCCTTAAATATTGCGGATTGTTTAGGAAAGTTGTTCTTTTAATACTCAGAGTGGTCGGACTTACAATGTTTTGCCTAACAGATAACAAAAGGACAAGGTATTCCAAGAGGGGACCAGACCATAGAGACCAGATTATTATAGAGATGGTGGGCTATTTTAGTTTGATGCAGTAAGCAACTACCCAGAACACCCTAGCATTGTGGAAGTGGCTTATGGATGCATTATCCCCATTTTCTTCATAAAATGCCCCAAGAATGATTAACTAGATTTTACATAAAATGTGTTTTTCCTTCTTGTATAGGTTGAGGATTTGGTTGAGATTAGAAGCTTGGTGCCACACGGGAGCCATGAAATAATCATGACGTTGCATGGACGAGGCCCGAGAGGAGGAGGTGAGACACTTTAGGTGCAGGGACACTTTATTTATCAAGAATGTCTGCTGCTCCAATTTTTTTTTACATTCTCTCACAAGAAAATCTGCAGGATGACATTTAAAAACACAATATGGAGAAAAGTATTTGGAGACCCATTTTAGTTAATGAGTTTGGCTATTTCAGCTACAGCACCCATTGCTAGCAGAGACAACATCAATCCTGTTCAAAAAGCCTGTGGCTGGTTGCATGCTAGAACTAGTCTGACCAACTAGTAGTTTGTCAATGGGTAATCAGTCTTACTTTTCAGATTCAAATTAGACCAATCTATTTTTTATTTAACAGACATTATGAACAGTCTTAAAAAAATAATTATATAACTAATGTGTAATATGAGTCTAAGCAGTTTATGCAACCGGCCACAGGTCTATAAAGAAAATGTTTATTGGGTCTGGTGACTTGACTGGTCTGCACAGCTGAACCCCTTTAGGATGAATTGAATGTTGACTGAGCAAGATCCCATCACCCAAAATTAGTGAACTCACTAATGCAGATCCCTACAGATGCTCCCCAACATGTAGAGAAAAGATTTTCAAGAAGAGTAGAAGCTGTTATTCACTGAAAATCTTGACATCCGCCCCAGTTCCTCCTGGCAGGCTCATTAGAGAAGCAGAGATATCTAATTTGTGATTGAATCATTCATTTTGGATGATTTGTTCACAAATTAGAATGTATCTATTTCTTAAGTTCAACTCACTGAGTGATCCAGTCAAAGTGGTTAACAGCTCATTGGATTAGAATATTATCAGTGAATAATGACATAAATGCAGCAATCTTGTAAACTTAAATCCCCATTCATTGAACTGTAAAAAAGTTAATTATTCCAGATTTTCTAGGTTTTGAATGATATAATAAATGATAGTATGAAGGATTATTATTGGATTGTTTTTAGGGGTGAACTGTCCCTTTAACAAGCATTTATTGGAATGGTGTTCACGTATCCACATAACTTTGGCTGTGTAGTTTTATAGTCTTGCATTAGTGTGTGTGAAAGTTACTTATGCTCCATTTCTCATCATTTGCTCTTTTGCAGGGAGGTTTGGCCAGACTACACCACCGTTGGTTGATTTTTTGAAAGATATTTTGAGAAGATATCCAGAGGGTGGACAAATTCTAAAAGTACGTTTAAAGAGTTTAAAGCTCTGCTAAAAATGTGCAACTGAAGAGTGTAACTTCTAATCATAACATGGATTTGACTGTATTTGTAGTCCTTTGTATTAATGTTTTATTTTTGTACTGTTTTTTTGTGTGTGGATTTTTACAATTTTGTTTGTATTAGGCATATATTGGCATAGGCATATATTGAGGCATTCTTGTAGCAAATAACACCTTGTGCAAACTATATACTTTTTGAGGGGAAAAATACATACATTTTCATATATTTAATCATGACCTGTTACTGTTCTCCATCCTGTTGAACAAGCAGTGCATGAGAATGAATGTCAACTGCTGTATGATGTGTCTGTCATACAGGAGCTGATTCAGAATGCAGAGGATGCTGGGGCCACTGAGGTCAAGTTCTTGTATGATGAGACAGAGTATGGAGTGGAATCACTGTGGTCACCAGATATGGCTCAGTATCAAGGTAATGCAAATATGCTGATCGATTGCAAAATGTCCCTTCACATGTTTAATATTATTCCTGGCTATATGCAATAAACAGAATGAGTAGTTAAAACAGGTTTATAATCTTTAAATACAGAGCTACACTGATTTTTTTTTTTCTACAGGAACAGCGCTGTATGTCCATAATGATGCCGTCTTTACCACTGAAGACTGGAATGGTATTCAGGAGATTGCACGGAGTAGAAAAAGAGAGGACCCTCTTAAAGTGGGAAGATTTGGTATTGGATTTAACTCTGTTTACCACATAACAGGTGAGAAAAGTATGTTTTTATGATAGCTGATGCATAACATCAACATCTATATTAATGTACAATGGAAAATTTAGGCGCTTATTTAGGTAAAACATTTTAAATGGTCATGTGGTGTGACAAACTGTTGTTTTAAAATATAATGTTCCATGTAGTCTATCAATAAATACCAGTTCATGAAATCTGCATGCATAATAATCATAAATGAATTTGCAAAATGTGATTTGAAATATGAAATATCCACTTTATAAAGCAAGATTCTGTGGCATTTCCTTCCTTATAATGAATGACCTTCGTCAATAGCAACACATTATAACACAGCGCACATCCATGTATCACAAAGGACGCTCTCTAATTTAGCTCTCTAAAAGGCACTCTCTAATTTAATTCAAATACAACTTGCCGTCTTGCGTCACCATTTTTGATTGTTTTGAAAATGAAATCAGAGTTAATTTATTGTTTACAGAGTTTGATAATATTGTTGCGATCATCTTGTCTAGATGAGTTTTATCCGCTGTACAAAATGGATTTAACGGGTAAGATTTAAAACATTAATCTCAATTCAATGTCCCCGTAATCAACGTTATGTCGTAAAAACAAAAAAAATCAGTGTAATAAGTGTACAATGAATATACATTGTTATTTCTTAAATGTCACTCTTAATAGTCTTTTTTAAACTTGTTCGTTCGTCTTTGGCGCAAAGGCACTTGCTGCGAACTTTTCTTTCGCGGAAGCTTCACGTTTAACTTATGTCAAGTGAGTGAGATAAAATATTTCAACTCAAAACAACATTTTGCAGCAAATTGCAGCGAATTTTTTGTGCATGTTCTGCAGACAGGGTGACCATCCTTGATTAAGTTTCCCTCGGGACTTTTGTAAAAGCCAAAATATGACCACACCTCGGTTTGGTCCTCTTAAAAGGCTGAAAAATCTCCCGAGCACGGTCACTGCCTTCCGCCATTCCTTCTCGAATAAAAAAAAACCCCCAACATTGCGCGCTTGGCACCTGCGTCAAACTGTTGCTGGCTGGACAGGATTTATGTTATTAAAATCGCGATAATCAAACACGGTTTTAATGATAATTCAATTTTAAACGATAATACTAACCGTCAGTACATTTTATCGTGGTTTATAGTGAAACCGGTAATCGTCCCATTCCTAATATACAGCGTGCTAACCTCGAAAATACAGCTGTATTCTAACAATAACTTAGTTCTCCTTATTAGCTAGGCTCCTTGCATGAGAGGTAGTGAGAGGTAGTGCTGCGTGAATGCGCTACCGCGCTCTGCAATCAAATACGATTTTAAATAGACTTAGTAAAAAATTTTTTAAAAACAATCGAAAATCAATGTGTGGCGGTCAGCGTTGATATTGTGGCGGGCTGCCACAAATAAATGAACTTATGGGAAACCCTGCTATATCCATAATTTTATGTACCCATATATCTTTACACTGAACAAAATAAGTGGCCTTTTATTTTATTGTGGCCAGCCTAAGGCACACCTGTGCAATAATCATGCCGTCTAATCAGCATCTTGATATGCCACACCTGTGAGGTGGATAGATTATCTCGGCAAAGAAGAAGTGCACACTAATGGTGCTTTTCCACTACACAGTACCAGCTCGCCTCGGCTCAGCTCGACTAGACTCGACTCGCCTTTGTTTGGTTTTCCACTGTGTAAAAGTTGTACCTGTACCTGCTTCCGGGTACTTTTTTTCGTACCACCTCCGGCAAGGTTCTAAGCGAGCTAAGGCGATACTAAAATGTGACGTGAAAACAATGCCGACTGCTGATTGGTCAGAGAGAATCGTCACTATTCACTGCGTCATCATTGCACGCGCCAGATGGAGTATCCAGAATAACCCCGCCTTTTTTAAATAGTTTAGCCAGAGACAGTTACTAAACTTACTACTATTATTATGCCAACTCGGAAGAATACGCCGTGGTCAAACGAGGAGGTGCAGACATTCCTTTGTTTGGTTGCCGAAGAGAGGATCCAGCGAGAGCTTGATGGGGCAACGAGGAACGAAAGGCGTCGCTATGACGACCGGGTACTATTTGTGGCGATACTTTCTGCAATGGAAAACGAAACGAAAAGCGAGCCGAGTCGAGGCGAGCCAAGCCGAGTCGAGTCGAGTCGAGCTGGTACTGGTAATGGAAAAGCGCCATAACACAGATTTAGACAGATTTGTGAACAATATTTGAGAGAAATATTAATTTTGTGTACATAGGAAAAAGTATTAGATCTTTGAGTTCAGCTCATGAAAAATGGGGGCAAAATGATTATATAGTTCATTATATAATTAAAACTTAATGTTTTACTATTCTAAAAATGTTCCATCTTTTTGTAGATGTTCCTAGTATATTTAGTGGGGATCAAATTGCGATGCTGGACCCTCATCAGATGTTGTTTGGAGTCCATGAGTCTGGCCAGTGCTGGAATTTGAAGTCTGATATAAAGGAAATATCCGAGCTTAACGATCAGTTTGCCCCTTATTTTGGCCTGCTCGGTAGCTCAGAGAAAACCATTAGAGATGGCAACTTTCTAGGAACACTCTTTCGTTTTCCACTCCGAATGAAACCCTCACAATTAAGTAACAACATCTACAATAAAGAGAAGGTTCTGGAGCTCTTTGAATCTTTCAAAGTTGATGCAGACACCGTGCTGCTCTTTCTAAAGAGCGTGCAGAAGGTCTCTCTGCATGTACGAGAATCAGATGGAACAGAGCGGATGCTTTTCCAGGTCACAGCAAGCGATATCAAAGAAGATGATATGGAGCGGCCCAACTCTCTGAAATCCTTAGGACAGGCTATAGATAGCTACAGTAATGGTGTCCTGAGCAGTTCGGTCACCTGCGCTACCTACCAACACTCCATTGAAGTGCGGGATGAAACTGCCAAAGAGACTCAGAGAACCACCTGGTTGGTGTGTAATGGTGTGGGAGGGCGAGGCATGTGCAGTGAACTGGATTCTCTTGCTGATGATCTGAAGTTCATCCCAACTATTGGTATTGCCTTGCCCCTTACCCTAATTGATGAGGACAAGGGGGCAACTTCTAGTTTCTCAGGACGTGCTTTCTGTTTCCTCCCACTTCCCCTTGGAGAAGAAAGTATGACAGGATTGCCAGTCCATGTTAGTGGTTTCTTCGGCCTCACGGACAACCGCAGGAGCATCAAATGGCGAGAAGTCGACCAGTGGAGGGACCCGGCGGCTCTTTGGAACGAGCTTCTCATAGTCACGGTCATCCCAAGGGCTTACTTCACACTCATAATGGAGACCTTCAGACGAATCCAAACTAAGGAGGACCAAGATTTCCCCCTTTCCCCGAGAGGTATTTACAGAGCCTGGCCTGATCCAAACATAATTCGACCTCGCTGGAAACCTATTCTTGAACCCCTATTCAATGACCTGCTTCAACAGCCGGTCATCTACTCTCTCAGCGAAAGCTGGGTCCAGGTGGATGAAACAGTGTTCTTTGACCTGGACTCCAGCATGGACACTACAGAAACCATCATCAAATACCTCCAGAGCTCAGGGATGATGCTGGCTCAGGTTCCAACCTACATCGATGCAGTACTTACAATGTTTGTCTCCAAGCCAGGTAGCTTAAGGAGAGTGACCCCTTCTTTTGTGCGTCAGACTCTGAGGAAATGTCGCCATAGAGGGTCTTCCAACGAGAAGCTGCTCCTGCTAGAGTTTATCCTAAGCGATGCCTGCTACAATGACCTCATTGGACTGGAACTTCTACCTTTGCAGGATGAGACATTTGCTGTGTTCTCATCTTCTGTGAATGACAAAGATGCTGTCTACATTGCCTCACCGGAGTATCCAAGGTATGGGCAAACATTTGTATTTACGTACTTGGAATTGGTAATGTTCATTTGTAGCATTATTTCATTGCTATCTAAATGCTATCACATCAAAACAGGATTCAGCAAAATTTGGAATTGGAATTTAAATTGAGTTGGCCACACACCACAGAATGTAGAATTTAAATTTGAATGACAAATGTAATTCCCTGAATTTCAACTCAGAAACAACAATACTCCAATGATTAATTTTCCCTAATCATGCCCATTTTCTTTTTTAATAATATAGGATTTTAATTTAATTTTTAGTCAGATTTTAATTTTGCCATAAAGCTTCAAGAACGTCAAATATGTTGTCTTACACAACACTAAATACTATATAAACTTATACTAAACATTTTAAAAAATATATATTTGACATTCTTCTACTATGGAACTTAAAATATAAAATATGAAATTAATTTCCTTAATTTCTCAAATTCACGAAAAGCATTCTTGATTCAATTCTGAATAACACTTATTCCTGAATCCTGACCAAAACTTGTAAATAGAGTAGCTTACATTATGAGATAAACATATTATTATGAGCTTGATTTTTCTTTGCAGGTCCCTTTATCCAGGACTGGAGGGAAGATTTGTTTTAGAAAACATTGCCCCACATGTCATGACGAGCCTGAAAGAAGCAGCCAAAAGCAGAGGTAGACACCTGCTCATAATGCTCTCATACTCTTATCCAGGGTATATAGAGCATCTGCTCACAATTCCTTTCTTCTGTTGTAAAATGTAATCTTGTAAATGCTTAGTTTGCTACAGGGAGTAACATCTTTGTGCTTCATTGCTTGCTTTTACGGGTGTCAGAATTTTGAGTTACACTTTTTCATGCTTAACCTAGTACATGCCGAAAAAAGATGAAAGGCTGTCCATAAAATAAACAGAACCAATTAATTTTGCCCTTAGGCATCCTTTTTAGATTGACTTAGTGTATTTAGTCATTTGAGAATAGTGAAGAGTTAATTTTTTTCTCCTCTGTTTTTACGGATTAAAAATCTTTGTCTTATGCTACAATTGGCCATAGGACATGTCGTTGCCAAGGACATTAAAATGACTGTTGACAGGAAGCAGCTTCCTTCCTCTCTTTGCATGACATTACAAGATTAGGACATTTACACAGGATGCATTCTTGCATTTGGTTGTGTCGTGTCTCACAGTTTTTTCAGCATCTCTGGCCTTGTGTTGCATTTTTAAAGGATAGTTTCACCCAAAAATCCTATGTTATTCCACACAGACCTATGTTTCTTTTGCACATCATAAAAGGACACTCTTAGCAGAATGTTCATGCTGCTTTTTCGCCACACACTGATATATCCTGTGTTTAAGACCTTTTAGCATGTAGAAGCATCCTGTAACAATATTACCAATATTATTATTATTTTATATAATCATATATAGTAGGCTAATTAATATTACATAAACATTATTTTTGTGTATACTGTTTGAAGTTGCTACTCCCTCAGATACTGTGTGTATTTTTTCATTAGGACTATCTTAAATAATTTGTATAAAGAGTTTCTGCCTCATTGCAGCCATACATATTACTTTACAATACTTTACAATGCTTTGCGATGTATGCTTTTATAGAATTTCATTATTTGCTTTATCATTTTTATTTTTTTCAATTTATTTGTCACATTTATCCTTATTTTTGCATTTTAATTCCAGTTCAACAATATCTTTGGGGTTGTTCTGGTAAGTGCAGAATGTGTTGTCTAATGCCTGTAGAGCTGTAGTTGCCATGGCTTTTCTGGATACACTACTTATTCACTAACATCTGTGTATTTGAATAACCCATTAACCATATATCAAAACAAAACATACAGTACTAATGCATTTAATAATGTAAAATGCTTATATTATAACATTTTAACGTCTTAATGTGTTTTTGTTTTATAGATGCAGTTTGTTTTGAAATTTATAAAGAAATAAAACTTAAATGCACCAATTCAATCAATCAATTGCAAATGGTAAACTGATAAATGTTTACAAGAACTAACATGACAACACACATTTGCACATGCATGCAGACATTAAGAATTTTCCATTACTTGAAGCCTTTTTTTCCATATATTTGTGTAACCTTAACAGCTAAAAATAGGATATATATAAACTTCTAATTAGAATATTTTCAACTATTTCTAGCATGCAAGCCATTCTAATGAGTTTTTTCTGATTTGTGCATTGATTGTAAATGTTTTTGAATGTTTTGATTATTCCTAATTTCCTAATGTGTCTCAGTAGTGTTCTTTAAAGCTTCAAGTGTCTTATAGAATATATAGTTGCAGGAAAAAGTATTTGAAACCTTGGATTTACCTGGATTTCTGCATAAATTGTTAATAGAACAACAGAAGACAGAAGATAGCTGCAGTTGTTTAAGCAGACTGTGTTGATCTATTTATGTAATCAAATTTTATGAGAAATCTAGGTAAATCCAAGACTTCACAGTATTTTTCCTGAAGCTACAGGTATATATACAATCGGTTATTTTGTCTAAAACCAAGTGCAGCTTACATCATGTTTTTTGTGCTTTCAGGGAGGCCTTGCACTCAGGTTCAAGTGCTAACCCCAGAGAGATCAGCACGGCTAATTAAAGAAGTCCTTACCACAGCATGGCCTTCTAGAGATTTTGCAGTTCAGTGGAACCTTGGTGATCAAGAGAAGAATCACCCCTCAGCATCTTGGCTCAGAATGATTTGGAAGCATCTCTACATTAACTTTGCAGATGACATTAGTGTCTTTGAAGATTTGCCTTTGATTCCAAATGTGCCACTGACTGACACCTTGGATTCTCTAGAGCTACTGCGCTTGAAAATTCCATCACCCATTTTTCTTGTAAATGAGGAAGAGGGCCCTCCTTCGGAAGACTTACTTGAAGTCATGAAGAATCTTGGCTGTGTTATCCTGAAGCAGCTTGATCCTTGCTTACAGCATCCACTCCTGAAAAATTACATTCACCAGTTATCACCAAGCACCCTACTGCAAATTATGGACAGATTTTCTTCATCCCAGAGATTAGCAAGCCAAATTGCATCTCTCTCTGTAAAGCAGAAGATTGCATTGAGAGGTTTTTTAGCCAGTCTTACTGATGTCACAGAAAAAGAGAAACGCATAATCCAAGAGCTTCCCATCTTTGACAAAGTTGGACAGAAGTCCAAAACAGACCCTTCAACTTTTACCTTGTTGAAAGGAGCCAGAGTATTACATCATACCGCCAAGCATCCATTAGATGTGAAATTGTCCATAAATGTAGTTGACTGCAGTGATGAGGCAACCATCCGTCTAATACGGCTGTTGAAATTTGAGCAGGTGAAAAGCACTGAATGCCTAAAGGTGATAATTCAGGACATTGAGAAAGGATTCTATACAAAAGAGGAAGTCACAAAAATCATGCTCTGGGCTCTCACTCATTTGTCTTTTCTGAAGAATGAAAACAAGGCAGTAATTAGTTGGCTTTCTTCACTGAAGTTTATTTATACCTCTTCAGAAAAACCTCATTCACCAACAGACTTTTTTGATCCGGAGTTGGAGATTTTGCAGAACCTTTTCTTCATGGAAGAAAAGATAAGGTTTCCCCCAGATGAGTATACATCATCTCCTGATGTCCTTCACTCACTGAGGCAACTGGGGCTGAAAAAGGAGGTTCAGCTAGGTGAAAAGGATGTGCTTCAAGTTGCCAGAAAAATTGAGGAGTTGCAAGGAAGCAGCCAACCAGAATGGGATCCCATTTTAATGAAGGCAAAAACACTCCTTACTATCCTAAACAAACAGACAAAGTTGGTGAAGTCCTCTGAGGTTCAGACAAACCTGCAAAAATTGAAATGGGTACCTGTTTGTAAAGATAGACCTCTGAATTATCCAAAGTCACTTGCTTGGAGAGGTGATTCTTGCAGTATTTCCTCTCTTTCAGAAATGTGTGATATTTCGCATGCTGTGCTTGTTGGTTCTTCGGTTTCCCTGGTGGAACGCACCTCTGCAGGAATGAAAAAAGCCCTGAAGTTGTCATTACAGCCTCAAGTAGAGCAAGTGCTCCAGCATTTGAAAGCAGTAAATGACTGGCACAGATCTCAAGCATTTACCACTGAGGACTGGTATCAGTTTCAGCAGATCTTGTTTGAGATATATGAATTCATGCAAGCCCATTTGGAGGACGCAAGGGAAGCTGTCAAGTCTCTGCCCTTTGACTGGGTTTGGACAGGGAAAACCTTTGTTTCCCCTGGACACACAGTTTTAAAGCCCATATCAGATTTGGACCTCCAGCCTTACCTGTTCTCATTACCAAAGACTATTGCAAAATTCAACAAGCTTTTTAAGTTCTGTGGCTCTATTGAAGAAGTTGTTCCAAGCCATGTGTTTGAAGTTATCGAAACGATCAGGCAAAGGAGTGAGCATGAGATGACAAAAGAAGAGAGCAAACGTAATGTCCTACTTCTAATAAATATTTTACGGTGGCTATACAGCAGTCAAATATCAGTAGATACTGACATGCATGTACCCATTCTTTACCACAAAGATCCAAGCAAACTGGTTATGAAACCTATCCACGAATGCACATACTGTGATATCAAAGTAGAGGATTTGAATGACTTACTAGATGACGTTTCAGAGCCCATCATCCTTGTCCATGATGACATTCCAATGAAAACTGCTGAATGGTTAAGAGTTCCATGTTTGAGCACAAGATTAATTAACCCAGAGAATCTTGGGTTTGAACAGTCAGGCCAAAGAGAGCCTCTAACTGTGAGAATAAAGAACATTCTAGAGGAGTATCCATCAGTGGCAGATATCTTCAAAGAGCTTTTGCAGAATGCTGACGATGCAAATGCCACTGAATGTAGTTTCCTGATTGACATGCGAAAGAATCTTGAAATCCGAGAGAATCTGCTCGACCCTGGCATGATCATTTGTCATGGCCCAGCTTTGTGGTCCTTCAACAATTCTGTTTTCTCTGATACAGACTTCCTTAATATAACCAGGCTGGGTGGGTCCATGAAAAGATGTGAAGCTGACAAAGTGGGCAAATTTGGCCTAGGGTTCAACTCTGTTTATCATGTGACTGACATACCCATTATCATGAGTAGAGAATTTATGATCATGTTTGATCCCAACATCAATCACATCAGCAAACACATTAGAGACAAGTCAAATCCAGGCATCAAAATCAACTGGAGCAAACAGCAGAAACGGCTACGGAAGTTTCCCAATCAGTTCAAATCTTTTATCAATGTATTTAACTGTCAACTTCCACTGTCACTAGAGTGCCCTTACAAGTATGATGGGACGCTCTTCAGACTTCCTTTCAGAACTGAGCAGGAGGCATCTGTAAGTGAAATCAGCAGTATTTACTACAATACCACTGACATCTACTCTCTTGTAGATGAATTTAGTATCTGTGGTCACCGGCTCATTCTCTTCACACAGCATGTTGGAACAATGGTCTTGAAATATTTGAAATGTGAGGAGCCTAACCCTGCTGCTGCGCAGGATGTGGTCACGATAAACAAGAGTGTGTGGTCTTCCAAAGCAGCTTATGGTCCACTAAGTGTTCTGAAATCTGCTGCCAAAGTCATGAAAAAAGTTGCAGCCACCAGCAGAGTGCCAGCAGAGGTCCCCAAGTCTGGTTGCATCATCAGAATTGTAGTGGAGGAATTCCACAATGTCTTCCGACGCATTGTTGACCTTCAGTCCCCACTGTTCAGAGGTTCTGAAGAGGATCCATCGTCCTACTTTGAGATGGCAGCTAAAGGCACACAAACTAAGAGACTTACAGATGACATGCCACAGAAGGGAGTGGAAAATACAAACTGGCTTATCTGTTCGTGCATGGATGTTACAGAAGCTCTGAAGTTCTCCTTGAGTGATAGTGGAAAACGCCTTGGTTTGGTTCCATGTGGAGGCGTAGCAGTGCTGCTCTCTGAAGAAGACAATAGAAAATGGACTGTAAAGACAAGTGCAACACCAATTGGGGAAGTTTTCTGCTACTTACCCCTTAGAATCAAAACTGGCTTACCTGTGCACATAAATGGTTGCTTTGCTGTCACATCAAATCGCAAAGAGATCTGGAAGACAGACACAAAAGGACAATGGAACTCCATTTTTATGAGACATGTGATTGTCCAAGCATACTTGGCTGCACTTCAATGTCTGAGGTCAATGTCAGAAAATGGGGAATTATTGGACTACAACTATTATGCAGCCTGGCCTGACCCTGGAGTTGTCCATGATGATTTCAGTCTGATTTGTCAAGGGGTTTATCAAGAAATAGCAAAAGGTGTTGATGATGACTGTGCAAAAGTCTTTTCTGATGGGAAAACCTGGGTGTCAATCAAGGATGTCCGGTTTTTGGATGACACTTTGCTTTGCAGACCAGACATTGGGTCTGCTGCTTTCAAGATATTCTTAAAATACCTCAGAAAGTGTGGTTCCCAAAATCTCTGTGCTGTTGAGCTGCCAGACTGGGTCAAGGAAGGCTTTGATGATGCTGGCTGTAAAGGAAAATTGATGGAGAACACCGTGACAGAGACACAGTTTTTCTCAGAAGTGTTCTTCCCCCATATCCAAGACATAGATAAGGAACTACGCGACCCTCTGATGTATTATGTACTCAATGAAAAACTTGAGGAGTTTGCATCCATACTGAGGGAAACCCCATGCATTCCATGTTCAGGACCATCACAGAAGCTTGTTTTGCCATCTCGACTCATACATCCAGAGGGCAGAGTAGCCAAACTGTACAACGGTGAAGATGGAAGGTTCCCTGAAGGAAGTTTAAGAGACTATGCCAATCCAGTATGCTTGGTGAAGTTAGTGCAGCTGGGTATGGTCAAGGATGATCTTTCTTGGGAAGACTTGATTGAACGAGCTGAGTCTGTTTTGGCTCTAAATGAAAATGACCACACAATTGCATGCCACAGGAGCAGTGTAATCCTTAGTCTCATTGATGAAAAACTAAAAATGAGAGATCCAGCAGCAAATCAGCATCTTGCCAAATTACAAAATATCAAGTTCCTTCCATTCTTGACAAAGCCAGCTGGATTTTCACTTCCATGGCATGGAAACAATTTCTCCCAATCTACCATGTTCTCGGCAAAAGAGCTTTTTACAACAGACCATCAGGACACTGTGTGTTTAATGAAACCTATTCTGAATGAAAATTCCCCTTCCTTTAAAGGATGTGGTCCTATCTCACTGGCTGTGAAAGACTGTCTTGGATTGATAAAAAAGCCAATGGTTTCATTAGTCATCAGCCAGCTGAAAGAGCTCTCAAAATCCTTTGATGGTGTGACTCTGTATCAAGAGAACATAACCAATGCTTGCTACAAATATCTCTATGAAGAGTTACTACAGTCCAGTGCTGCGGAAGAGGAAATCATGGAGGAGCTAAAAACATTCTCCTCAATTCTAGTCGAGAACACATACGTGGAACCATCAAAAGTAGCATTTCACTTAAACTTTGATGCTGCTCCATATCTTTATCAGCTTCCCAACAAGTACAGAAATAGTTGTCGGGAACTTTTTGAAAATGTTGGAGTTCACCCGAGCTTCACTGTTGAAACATTCTCAGCAGTTTTACAGCTGATTAAGAATGAATGTGGGAGAAAACCTCTTACTGAAGAAAACTTTCAACTGTCTCGTAGAATAATTAGCGAGGGAATATGGAGTTTGATCCGAGACAAAAATCAAGAATTCTGCCTAAGCAACTATGGGGAGATTCTTCTTCCTGATGGCAATTTCACACTACAGCCATCAAAATCACTTTGTTATAATGACTGTCCTTGGATTAAAGTCAGAGACACAACCGTTAAATACTGCCATGGTGATATTCCAAGAGAGGTTGCAGTAAAGTTGGGGACCGTTCCAAAACGTCACAAGGCCTTAGAAAGATACGCCTCAAACATCTGCTTCACTACCCTTGGAAGTGAGTTTGGGCAGAAGGAGAAGCTTACCAGCAGAATAAAAAGTATCCTCAATGCTTATCCATCAGAAAAGGAGATGTTGAAAGAGCTCCTACAGAATGCAGATGATGCAAAAGCCACAGAAATATACTTTGTCTTTGATCCCAGGACCCACCCAACTGACAGAGTTTTTGATGACAAATGGGTTCCCATGCAAGGCCCATCACTCTGTGTGTACAACAATCAACCATTTACAGAGGATGATATTAGGGGGATCCAGAATCTCGGAAGGGGCACCAAAGAGGCAAACCCTGGAAAAACGGGGCAATATGGCATTGGATTTAACTCAGTTTATCACATTACCGACTGTCCGTCTTTTATCTCAAATAATGACATTCTCTGCATTTTCGATCCACATGCCCGTTTTGCACCTGGAGCAACATCTGTCAGTCCAGGAAGAATGTTTAGAGATTTGGATTCAGACTTCAGATCCCAGTTTTCTGATGTACTCAACTTATACCTTGGAAATCACTTCAAGTTGGAACGCAGCACAATGTTCAGATTTCCCATACGAAATGTCGAAATGGCAAAAATCTCAGAGATCAGCTCAGCACCTGCTTCAGACAGGATGGTTCAAAATTTCCTTGATAAAATACGAACAGATGGGGCAGAGCTTCTCATGTTTTTGAATCACATGGAGAAAATTTCCATATGTGAAATTGAGAATGGGACTGGGGATTTAAAAACTATTTATTCTGTGACAGCGAAAATCTCAGATGGTGATCGACTAAAACGCAAGCAATTTCACGCCTCAGTTCTGGACAGTGTCTCCAAAAAAAAACATCTGGCTCAAATTCCAGTGCAACAGATTACCTACACAATGGACATAGAAGACACAGATGGTAATTCTACGACTTGGCTGATATGCAACAGATCTGGATTTTCTGACATGGAGAAGGTATCTAAGAGTGTAATTTCAGCTCACAAAAATGAGGACATAACACTCTTTCCACGTGGTGGTGTTGCAGCATGCACCAGCCACAACTATAAAAAAACACACAGAGCCTTTTGTTTTCTTCCTCTTTCTCTGGAGACTGGCCTGCCTTTCCATGTGAATGGCCATTTTGCTTTAGACTCAGCCAGAAGAAATCTGTGGAGGGATGACAATGGAGTTGGTGTGAGGAGTGACTGGAACAACAATCTAATGAAAGTGCTAATCGCGCCTGCATGTGTAGAACTGCTTATTCAGCTGAAACGTCGACTGTTTCCAGGCCCTGACCCCACTATGACAATATTTCAAGGAACTCCAATGCATGTCGTCAGGGATATTTTGAGGAAATTCTTGTCTATCTTTCCTGTAAACAGACTGGACATTCAACCAGATTGGTATTGTTTGGTAAAGGCAATCTACCTTTGCATTCATGTAGACTTGAAAAGACTACTCCCTGTTGTTAGAGCACCCCACATTGATAACGCTGATATGCACTCTGCAATATACATTTCCTGGGTGAACACATCCACCTCAACCAAAGGCCAAGCTTTCTTTGACAACTTACTTCAGGATGAGTTGCAGCATCTTAAAAACACAGAGTATAACATAACCACAAGAAAATCTGTGGCAGAAAATGTTTACAGAATTAAGGCCATGCTCCTGGATGTTGGCTTCAACCTAATCTACAGCTGTGATGAGACAGCCAGTCTGTACTTCTGCCTTGAAGATGCTGGGATTTCAGTCAACTATGTGACACCAGAGGATGTTCGCAGCTTCCTGCTGACATTCTCGTCTCCAGACACATCTTGCCAAGTTGGAAAGCTACCATGTCGACTGCAGCAGTCCAATTTCAAGCTGTTTCATGGTCTGAAACTGCTGGTTGACTACTGCTTCAAAGATGTGGAGGAAAATGACATAAACATAGAAGGGCTGCCACTACTGATGACAATGGACAACGTTCTGCAAGTTTTTGACTCCAGACATCCAAAGTTTCTGAGCAATCATCATGAGCTTATTGCATCAAGGAAGGAACTTTTCATGCACACACTGTACATAAGGTACAGTAACATCCTTCTAAAGGCAGGTGTGGCTAAGACTTTTGACATAAGCAGTTTTGGAGATCTTCTGGGATCTGCACTTCCCAGAGAGTGCAGAACAAGGAGCTCAGTAAAATGGAAGGAGAACTTTCCTACAGAATCTTGGCTTAAAAGTGCATGGCACTTTATCAGTGAACAACTTGCAACCAAGGATGACCAGACAGAGATCAACCCTACATTTGAGACCATTCTGGACATCTTGAAGGATTGGGCACTTCTTCCAGGAATCAAATTTATGGTGTCAGGAAACAAATTGGTTGTGCCAGAGAATGACGTTTTGTTACCCCTGAGCTTAATCTTTGCAGCCATCTTTCCAAATGGACAAAATGACAAAGTCTTTCATACCCTGATGAGGGGAGGATGCTTTCAATTGGCTGTGAATAAAATATGTGCCAAAGAGAGTCCTGTCTTGCCTCTGTTGGCCCAGTATACAGCAAATATAGACAATCCTTCCAGCATACTTCGAGCACTTGAGTACATGATCCAGATATCAGCGTTCAAAACAGCAAGTTTGACAGACAAAGACTTTGAAGCACTGTTGTTGTACTTCAACTGCAATTTGACTAATTTGACCCAGGAGGATGTACAATGTCTGAAACTGTTGCCATGTTACAAAGCTGTCAGTGGACGGTACATTTGCATCGCAAACTTCGGAGCATGCTATGTTCTAACAAAGACCATTCCCTCTGCCGACATTGAAAAGTGGGCACACAATACTTCCTCAGCCTTTCTCACTGACAGTCCACAGCTGAAAGAACTCTACAGCTTTCTTGGGGTCACACCAATTGATGACCTTGAGGTTTACCTGAATCATATCTTTCCAAAATTTGACATTTTATCACATGATGCCAAAATCCAACATGTAATCTATCTAAAAGAAAGGTTACTGGCAATGGAGGAGCCATTCAGCATCAAGGATCAGCTCTTTGAAAAACTAGAAGCTCTGTCCTTCATTCATGACTCCACCAGTAGACTAAAACCTGCCAAAGCCTTCTTCGATCAAACAGTTAAAGTGTTTGAAGTAATGCTTTCACAAAAAGCCTTTATTCCCAATGATTTCTTCAGAAAAATTGAGCAGGTGTCAAAGCCAAAAAGCGGGACATCCTTTTTACCCTCATGGATAGCATTCCTTCGTAACATCGGCTTGAAATATGTAGTATCACAACAGCAAGTTCTACAGTTTGCGAAAGAGATCAGCATCAAAGCTCATACAGAGAACTGGTCCAAGGAAAAAGTTCAGACCATTGTAGATGTACTCCTAACTCACATTTTCAATGAGAGAACAGATCTGTTTGATGGGGCATTCCTCAAAGAACTCTCTATGATACCATTCCTATGCCCAGAGCGTGCACCAGCCGAGCTTGTTCGACTTCACGTTCAGTACCAAGAAATGAATGGCACCGTCCCTCTAATTCGCTTCAATGGATCACAAGTCAATCCAAAGTTCAAACAAACTGATATCATGCAGTTGTTGTGGACATCTTGTCCTATACTACCAGAAAGGGCCACCCCAGCAAGCATAAAAGACCAAGAAGGAAACACACTTACCAGCCAAGAGCAACTTGACCTTATTTTGACCATGTTAAATGTTAATGTGGACCCACCATTGGAAAAAGTCATTAGCAATTGCAAAAACATATGTAGCATTACAAACTTGGATGATGACACAGTGAAAACACGAAGCAAGGTCCTGAGAAGCATTTATGAATTTCTGAATGCAGATAAACATGAATTCCGCTTTCAGTTACGAGGAGTAGCCTTCGTCATGGTTGAGGAGGGTTGGAAACTCCTTAAACCGGAAGAGGTTGTCATTAATTTGGACAATGAATCTGACTTCAAACCCTACTTGTACAAACTTCCCCTCGAGCTTGGTACATTTCACCAACTTTTCAAACTGTTGGGAACTGAGGACATTGTTTCAACAAAACAATATGTTGAAGTTTTGTGTCGGATTTATAGAATTTCAGAAGGCAAGCAGCTTGACCCAAATGAAATGAGAACAGTGAAAAGAACTGTCTCAGGGCTATTCAAAAGTCTCCAGAATGACCCAGTACAGATCCGTAAGGACCTTGAGAATCTCAGAGATTTGACATTTTACCTTCCGAGTCATGATGGACGATTGGCCAAATCAAACACATTGGTCTTTGACGATGCACCACACTTCAAGAGCCGAATTCAGGGTAATGTTGGTGTTCAAATGCTAGTTGACATGAGCCAGTGTTACCTAGGCAAAGATCATGCCTTTCACACAAAGCTGATCATGTTGCTTCCGCAGAAACTGAGGCCCAGGCTTCTGAGTAGTATTTTGGAAGAACAACTTGATGAAGACTCACCAAGAATGTGCCAATTTGGTGCCCTTTGCTCCCTGCAGGGACGGCTTCAATTGCTTCTGTCTTCAGAGCAGTTTATCACTGGATTAATTCGCATCATGAAACATGAGAATGAGAATGCATACATGGTGAATGAGGAGAAAGCAATACGGTTATGCAAAGCACTGTGTGAGGGCTTAAAGGTGTCTTGCTTTGAGAAACTACAGACTACATTGCGAGTGAAAGGCTGCAGCCCAATTCTCCACAGCCGTAGTGAAACTCTTGCCTTTCTTAAAAGATATGGAACAGCTGTTATCCACCTCTACATTCAGCATTCTGACAGCAAAGACATTAATTTTCTTCTTGCCTTGGCAATGACCCTCAAGTCAGCTACTGACAACCTGATTTCTGACACCTCCTATCTTATTGCTATGTTGGGTTGCAATGACATCTACAGAATAACAGAGAAGCTAGACAACCTTGGTGTCAAGTATGACACAACTGAACCCTCAAAGCTGGAGCTTCCACTACCTGGTACACCCATACCTGCTGAGATCCATCATTTACTGCTCATGGACCCCATGAATGTCTTTTATCCTGGAGAGTATGTTGGTTACCTGGTAGATTCAGAGGGAGGTGATATTTTAGGCACTTACCAGCCAACTTACACATACGCTATCATCGTTCAAGAAGTGGAACGAGAAGAGGAGGAAAGTCCAAGTGTCCTCGGCAAGTGCTTTCAAATTGACATTGGGTACAGTGAGTACAAAATTGTGAGCTCTCTTGATCTGTATAAATTTTCTAGACAGGATGAAAGCAACAATATTCGAGATGGCACACCAACTCCAACAAGCCCCTCAGAGGGTCATTCCCCTCGTTCCAGAATGGTCCCACCAATATTTCCTGGAAAGGAAAATCACAGGGCTCCTCCAACAAAGGCGTCCCCCAAAAAGATAAAACTCAATGCATTACCAGAAATTCTAAAAGAAGTTACTTCAGTAATAGAACAAGCTTGGAAACTTTCTGAAACTGAACGCAAGAAGATTATCCGGCGCTTATACTTGAAGTGGCACCCTGACAAAAATGCAGAGAATCTTGACATTGCTACAGAAGTCTTTAAACACCTACAGAATGAGATCAGCAGGATGGAGAAGCAAACGCAAGCAGAGCAGACGACTGATAGAGGATCAAGGAGACCTTACTCTTCGTCTTCCACACGATTCCAGTCAGAGAAATTCTCATTTCAGCGATTTTACACATCATGGAACCAAGAAGCAACAAGCCATAAATCGGAAAAACACCAGTTCCGAGGACAGTTTACTAGCTATTCAGGCACATCGCACTCAAATCGCTTCTTTGTACCACCATCGTTCAAGTCTGTTGGTAATCCTGTGGAGGCACGGCGGTGGTTAAGGCAAGCAAGAGCAAACTTTTCTGCTGCAAGAAATGACCTTCATAAAAATGCCAATGAATGGGTATGTTTCAAATGCTACTTGGCAACAAAGCTTGCATTAATTGCAGCAGATTATGCAGTCAGAGGAAAATCGGACAAAGATGTGAAGCCCACAGCACTTGCCCAGAAGGTAGAGGAATACAACTCCCAGCTAACAGGGTTGGCCAAGGATGTAAACATCCTGGAAGGCTATGGTGTGGACAGCCTGAGAACTCGCTACCCTGACCTATTGCCCTTCCCTCAGATTCCCAATGACAGGTATACTTCGGAAGTAGCAATGAGAGTAATGGAATGTACAGCTCGGATAATCATCAAACTTGAGACATTTGTCCAGCAAAAAATCTGAATGTCAGCATTAGACAATGCAAAACACTAACAGATAAATCAACCAAGCGGTGGTTGTGCAATATAGACCAGTAAATATAATAATAGTTAAAACAGACTTTTTAGAAGTAAAATTATATATCTAGCTGGCATTCTTATTTTAACAGTGCCACCTCTGATGCTGTGACCCATGCTTATTATTGCGTACACTTGCTCCATTTCTCTGAAAGGTTGCCTGAGCCTAAAAAAGGTGTACACTATTATATTTAATATGCAGCAGTGTACATAATGTTTAAAAGCATAGAAATACCTTATTATTTTAACTACATTTATTGATTATTGTTGTTCCTTTGTACATAATGAATACCGATGCTGCTTTTTTATCTTTTCTAGAAATGTATTTTCCTGCCATAGTCATTAAGTGGATGGAATTGTGATTTATTAGCATGAGTTGCACTGCACTTTTATGTAAATAGCACTTGAGTGATTGTAGGAATTTGAATGAATGACACCTGAAAAGTTATCATGTGCAATCAAGCAATGACAGGTCAGTCAACTCACGGTTCCTTTATGGGATCTTTATCTGTGCCAGTAATTCATATATTGTGCATACAACTTTTTCTCGGCTGGTAATTGACATTCAATGTATGCATACATTTCAATCTAAGTGTGAAATAGGTATCAGTGCATAACCTAGACATCATAAGAAATAATATGGCTGTAGGTTCATAAGTGTTTACCGTTGGAATTGTCTGTCTTGTTGCAAGATTTATAGAATCCAAGAATGAAATTTATTCCATAATTTCACAATCACCTTTATCTCAACTGAACTAAACATGTATGCATACATTGTTGGCTTGGGGAGCAACGGAAAACTTTTTCTATTTCCCATAAGAGGATATTGGTGGGTTTAGTTTCAGCACATAATTACCATTTAAAAAAATAGACACTCAAAATTTATATTTTCTCTTGAAACTTGACATTTCAGTTAACTGCTGTGGCTGTACACATATATCATGCGTATTTCCTCAGAATCGTGTTGATTAAATAAGTATTTTCTATTATTTACTATGGGAACCTCTTGTCCTCTACTGATGAGAATTTTTTGCATGAAGTTCTCTGAAATTTGTGTTAGAGGAACATACTGTAGTGTAGATGCTCATATGGTGCTCAATGTCAATGATGTTTTTCATTCATTTCCTTTGTTTAATTGTGAGAAAGACTGAAATTAAACACTGGCTACTATGTTTTGACAAATACATTTTGTCATTTGTCTCAGTCTCATTATTTCATAATACAGCTTTGTAAGTTTGAGACCCACTGACTGGGGGAATATTGGTTTGTGCATATTTAACATGTTCAATAATCAAGATATATTACTTGCTATATATCATAAATTATGCACAAATACTTAGTTTTTTTTAAATATCCTGCATTAAGTAAATCTACTGTTCATATAAGTCATAGTATCAGGTAATAATGATCTATTTTCACAATACAACATATAGCTTTTTTATACATTTATTGGACGTAAAACATTCTAAGTTTAATGATTTATTTGGTTAGTTTGCATGAAATTACATTTCAAACATTGAAACATTTCCAGTGGACAGCAAATTTACATGTTCATGCATGTTTGATAGTAAACTATAATAATCAAACAATCAGTATGGCAATAATTCACTTGAAATATAAAAATCTCAAAATGAAAGTTTACCTGTTTGAAACAAATACATCAATCAAAGTATAATATACAACTGATGTATAAATATGAAGATCCCCTGCCAATATATATATATATACAAATGATCACTCTCACCATTTTCATATAGTATATACACAAAAAGGTTCTAAAAAAAAGAAACGCAAATCCCAATGTTTCAAGCTGCCAAAGGGATTATTTAGCATTTTTGATAACGAAATAAACAGAGATCCCAAATTTCATATCAAACCATTGCGTATAAAATTCTAAATCCAAGAGCACTTCATATCTTACAACAACACACACCAGATAATTAAATTTGATAATATTACAATGCTTCATCGAAATGGGATTTGGTGCTTCTGCTGCTTCAGTGCTTTGGGATTGTGGGTAGTGCAGTTCTTGAGTGGGAATTCTGCTATTTTTCAAAAATGTTTAAATCAAACTGAAGCATACAGTATATTATCACCCTCGGAGGAGCTCAAGGCACGACCATATCAATGTTTTATGTTATCGATTTATCCATTAACGAGTGCATCTTTAAACAATAACTAGCTGATATTCAACACACATAATTTGGTTATTTATTGCACCTCAAAATTATATTGCATAGGATGTCAGCTGTTGACCAGCCCCTTTATTGCCCAGCCTAATTTTTAAAAAGTTTACATAACAAAAAAGAAACAATCATTTTGTTTCATTTACAGTATAAATCTATATACCAACCCAATCTCATGAGAAAACTTTACTATTTTATGAGGTGGTGATTTTGCATGAATTCCAACAACGTGATTTGTACGGAACCATGTTTTTTTTTTTTTTTTTAAAGGGATAATTCATCCAAAAAGGAAAATTCTGTCAGTATTTACTCACCCTCATGTTGTTCCAACCCCGTAAGACCTTTGTTCATATTTGGAACACGAATTAAGATATTTTTGATGAAATCTGAGAGCTGGATCACTCCTCCATAGGCTTCTTCAGGGATTGAAACTTGCCAGCCCCGAAAAGTCATTAAAGACATCGTTAAAATAGTCCAAGTGACTACCGTGGCTCAATCTTAAGTTTATCAAACGACGAGAATACTTTTTGTGCGCAAAAACAAACAAAAATAATGACTTTATTTCAACTATTAATTTCCTTGGGCCTCTAGTCAGTTAACTTAGTGTGATAGCGTAGTGCTACGTCACACGTAGGCTCACTATTGGCCGACGCTGGTCATGTGTGTGATGCGTGTGACGTAACAACAACAGAAGCTTACGCTATTACACTAGTGAACTGACTCGAGGCCCAGAGAAAAGGAAATGAATAGTTGAAATAAAGTTGTTATTTTTTTTGTTTTTTTGCGCACAAAAAGTATTCTCGTCGTCTGATAAACTTAAGATTGAGCCATGTAGTCACTTGGACTATTTTAACGATGTCTTTAATAACTTTTCGGGGCTGGCAATTTCAATCCCTGAAGAAGCCTATGGCTTAGTATGGAGTTATCCAGCTCTCAGATTTCATCAAAAATATCTTAATTCGTGTTCCGAAGATGAACGAAGGTCTTACCAGGTTGGAACATGAGGGTGAGTAAATACTGACAGAATTTTCATTTTTGGGTGAACTATCCCTTTAACGAAGGGCCACCCTTAAACCTACCAGTCAGTGTGGCGTAACAGATCGTACGGAAACATACAAATGAGAACATACGGATTCATACGAATTAACCACCAAACGTAAAATAGTTCTGAATTGCTATGAGAGTGTGTTGTCTATACTACACATTTCATTTTCCCTATCATGATGAAAACCCAACCGAACAGATAAACGTACCCTCTAGGCCAGGCTCGGGCAACTCTGGCCCTTGAGATCCACTGTCCTGCAGAGTTTTGCTCCAAACCTGATCAAACATAACTGAACAAGCTAATCAACATCTTCAGGTCCTACTAGAAAGTTGTAGGCAAAGTGGATCTCACCTGCCTATAACTTTCTAGTAGGACTTGAAGACCCTGATTAGCTTGTTCAGTTGTGTTTGATTAGGGTTGGAGCAAAACTCTACAGGAAATTGGATCTCTAGGGCCAGAGTTGCCCATATTCATTATTTGCCCAGGCTAATATTCAGTAACAGTGGTTCCCAACCCTGTTCCTGGAGTGTCCTCAGCATTGCATGCAAGTAAAGGCTGAAGTTACATGCATCTTGTCACCATTTAAACTGCCCCTTCAGTCATCTTGTCACAGTTAAAATCTTCCATATGTAATTTCCTACAGTATCAGTGAGAAATGTATTAGCATCTGATCTGCTTGTGGGTCTTTCATGTGGAGAACTCTCCTCGTGTTTGCATAACGATGCATTTAAAAGATAACGACCAAACGTATCTCCAAAGTTCATACTGCTGTTGTAGATGAAGTATAATGAGGATAACCACTGAATAAATACCTTTTCGTCAAGTTACGTACTGAATATGAATCATTCAAACCCCATATCTAAACCTCGGTTTAACCATCGGACTCGCACATCCGCCATGTTTGTAGTTTTTTAACTCTTTTTATTTGTGTTTGTCTAATTAAATCCTCGTCCAACATGCAATGGGTTGTGGGCAATATTAGCCATTAAGAGTTTGCATGGATCTGCACTTCGGATTCAAACCAGAAGACCATCCTTGGAATACTCATTTTAACATACGATTGTCCCATACGATTTGGAACAAATTTATTCTTATTTCAAATACTAATTAGGACGGATAGTATGCGAATTTGGATGCAGAGCAAGACCTCAGATGAGTGTTTCAGATAAGAGAGACAAAAATGTGCAGTGTTGGTGGTAATCCAGGACCAGTGTTGGGAACAACTGTTCAGTAACATATAATAATACATTTTGTAACTAAATTAGTGTGGCTTTTTTTCTTTCTTTCTTTTTTTTTCTTCCCTTGCTCAGAGACAAGTACTTGTTTCTATGGGAGATTTGTTCCTACTGTTTGTGTTACAGACAGAAGCTCATTCAGCAGTCCTGGTGCTCACTGCAGGTCGAGGAGACGCCAGCTCTGGAGAGGAACAGCTTACCGCTGGGACAAACACACACCTCAAACATGTCGTACATTCCCTGAGAATCACCTGAAGTGCGCGCTTCTCCCACAGGTAATGTCGGCAGACGAACAGATTCAGCATCTAAGATCAGCTGAAACATACAGAAACCCCAATGATGAGGCATTCACTTAAATGGTTCATGACATGAGAAATCTATTTACATTGCAACATGACATCATGACTTTGCGTAAACATACACGCCACTTTCAAGTCAAGTGGCGTGTTATCTATACGCATTTTGAGCTATCCGCGTGTATGTCCACGCCGAAATCTTTTGCGTGTATGTCTACGCCATTAAATGTCCGAGTGATTCCGCGTGTATGTGTACGCCGTTAAATGTCCGAGCGAAACGAAGCAAAATCTATATCTACATCTGTGGAGCGATCTTTTTTTTCCTAGGATGGTAGGAGAACACTCATAAATGATATTAACCCCAGTGACGGGTAGGTTTAGGGACGGGGTTGGGGTAGGTCATATATCTATATATACATAATACAGTAATATAACGTTAAGTCAAAGGCGTTGATAAACACGCTGAAAAGCGATTATGCGTGTTGATAGCACGCCAAAAATTGAAATACGAATTGGCGTGTCATACATACGCCATTTCATGAGATCAGTCTGTACATTTACATTTATTCATTTAGCAGATGCTTTTATCCAAAGTGAATTACAGATGAGAACAATAGAAGCAGTTACTATAACAATAGGACAACAATATGCGTGCTATGTGCTATGACCCTTCCCAGTTTAATCTAACGCTGTATGTGTATTTATTTATTTTTTAAAGATAACAGATATAGAATAGAAGATAAAGTGTTAGTATTAATGGATCAAGTGTTGCCTAAAAATATGCGTCTTCAGCAGATTAATGAAAATGGCCTCGGACTCAGCAGCTCTGGTTGAGTTGCAGGTCATTCCACCAGCAGGGAACAGACCAGGAAAAGCTCAGAGAAAGAGATTTTGTGCCTCTTTGAGATGGCACCACAAGACGGCGTTCACTTGCAGAGCTCAAGTTTTTGGATGGCACGTAACTCTGAAGTAATGAGTTTAGGTAAAAGGGAGCAGAGCCAATGGTTGTTCTGTAGGCTAATGTCAGTGACTTGTATTTGATGCAAGCGGCAACTGGCAACCAGTGCAATTTTGTGAGGAGAGGAGTGACGTGTGCTCTCTTTGGGTCTCATTCAAGACCACTCTAGCTGCAGCATCTGGATCAGTTGCAGAGGTTTGACAGAGCAAGCTGGAAGAGCATTACAATAGTCCAGTCTGGATACAACAAATTAGCCTTGATCTTTTGACATAGCCCGCAAGTTTCATTGTTTCTAATATTGTAGATATAGAAACAACATTATACACAAAATATTACAATATTTTACCTGTGGTGAACTCGGTAGGAATATTTAAATTTCACCCTTTAAAAACAAGGTTGTTCATTTTTACAGATACTGTTTGTGTATAAAATTTACGTTTGTGTCCTATCTCAAGCTACTCTACTGTCAGCTCAAGCTTTTGTCAAATATGTCATCCACAACATCGAATCTGGCCCCGTTCGAAAAATGTTTGGACACCCCAGGGTTAGATGAACCTCAAGGATCATATTTCAAAATACTACAAAAATTCATGTCATGACCCCTTCAAATAAAAGTAATACTGCTATCATTAACAACCATTTTAAAAGAAAATAAGGAAAAATAAACAAGAGACTTTTGCTAAAGTCTACTGTTTATCCTAAGAAGAAGAAGACGCAAGTAGTCTCACATGTGTTCAAACTAGACATGTTGATATGTCAGACTGTGCTCAGATTTGCTAAAACACCAATGTTGCTAAATAACAACAATAAAAAGTCCTTGAATTCTTCCAAAACCAAATTATATGAGTTATGCTATATCAGGGAATGGTGAGTAGCTCCAACCCTCATTAAACGCACTTGAAAAATCTAACAAAAGTCTTCAGGATTCCTTCAAAATCACAGACAGTTGTGCTTACCAGTCCTGCAGTTGAGTGTAGCAGAATGTCAAAATGTGCTGTCACGTCAGCATTTCCAGCCAAGGCTTTGACGTGAACGCCTTTTGGGGCATCCATGCTGAGAGAGCGTGTTGGAGATTCCAGTCTTAAATGATAGGGGAATGCATTGAGTAGTTACTGCGCTGAACAATTTGGACACAAGATGGCCACAAACTATTCTAAAAAAGTCATACATGGAAATCGGAAGGAAACTGCATTATATTTTGGCCTATTTGGGAAAGTCATTTTTGGAGAAGAAAAATAATTAAGCTTTTGTTGACAACCAGATTGCTTCGTGACTCAGGTCTTAGACATCAAAGATCACAGCTGGTTAATGCCCTGTTGGAAACTTCTATAAAAGTTATACTCAGTACCATTACTTTTAATTGGCTGACATTTTTAAGCAATAATGTTTTTGAGGGGGTGGAGAGACAAATAAATTCACAGCATATGTAGAGACAAAATTGGAGCAAATTATAAAAAGCTAAAAAAAAAGTAAGTTAAAGTAAGCTAGTTAGTTTTAGTTTATAAGCAAATAAGTTTAACGACCAAAATCCTTTATTTTTACAGTAATGGCAATCAGTATGGGAAGAGATGATGTTGTGAATTATTTAGTGCATGCTTACTTTAGCTCTTTGTTGAGTACTGCTTTGACCAAAGGAGTCTTAACAGAATGCTCAAAGAAAGCACCTTCTGGACCTGTCCAAACACAAGAACACTTACAATCATACAAAGAAAGTGTAAAAATCATTCAGTATCAGATGTGACATTTCATTAGAGCAAATAATCACATCATTGCAATTATTTAACAGAATACAGACATTGGACAAATACTGGTGTAATGAAAACATGTCCAGGTCATTATTTCAGTCTCTCTCTCTCTCTCTCTCTCTCTCTCTCTCTCTCTCTCTCTCTCTCTCTCTCTCTCTCTCTCTCTCTCTCTCTCTCTCTCTCTTACTTTTCTGCATTGTGACATTATTTTCAATACAATTATTTTTCAGCTAAAATCAGCATATGTTTAAGATGTGGAACAAATACTACATTCATACGTAAGCAATGTACAATTTAAATAATAAAACAAAAGTTTCACATCACAGTAATGAGACTTGACATGGAAATTTGCTAAAGTTTGCATAAAAAATTGAAATAATAGAAAATAACATAAAGGTCCTGAAACAGCATTCATTCTTAAAGTAAAATATAATTTCTTCGTTTGACTCTGGGGTGAAATATGATTTAAAGAATGGTCTTGGCGAGATTCATGAAATTCACCTAAGCATAACAAAAATTGAAATAGCTTTAGGCTAGGTTGGATGAAGTATTAATATTTAATCTAGTGTGTAAACCGATTGTGAATCATGAAATAGCGGATATGTGTTGTTAAGGCCAGAGCTGTTGTTTGTGTAATCTCAGTTTTAACCACCGTGTTGAGGCAACGGTTTCATATGTTAAATACTAACTTGGATCTTCATATATTTTAATGAATATTTGCAGTAACACAATAAAGTGCAACAGTACTTTTTTATCATTCTAACAATACTATTAATACACACACAGAAGATAATCTTTTTTCTTTTCTTTTTTCTTGTACATTATACGTGTCTAGTTTCAGGCTCACCTGTTACACGGAGTTTTCCTTTTCCCACAACAGCTCCATTGCCATCTGCATAAAATAAATTTTCATCATGGTTTGAACTGATGTTGAAGTGTTGGCCAAAACCCTCAGTCTGACTGGGACCTGCGAACAGAATAAAGGAGAGAATGTAGACAAACATTACACTTTTTACCAAAAGACCGACATTTAGTTTCATTAAATGTCCAGTTTCACTCTGAAATGTTACATTATGAAAGTAAAACGGGTTGTGAATGCTATTTCATGTTGCGGCTGTGCTATTAGACATAAGGCATGTTCTGTGTGACCCACCTCATTAAACAAAATCATGAACTCAACCAATAAATATATATTATGCATAGCAACATAGTGTCAGCCCAGATCAGGACCGTGTGGAATCCATGTGTACCGGATGTGGGCCAACACTATGTTGCTGCTGTCTGGGTATAATATATAACCAATAATACATTTTGTATGTTTCATACCTACGGACACACTTCCTGTTACGTCACCACTGGCATTGCGGGCATTGAGCATCACATTCTCAGAGGAGTGTACCAGAAGAGCTGAATCCTGAAGAATGAGCAAAATGGGTGATTAAATCAATCTCCTATTTCTATATCTATCTAAATGTATCTGTCTGTCTGTCTATCTATCTTTCTTTCTATTTACTCGTACCTCTCTGGAGTCGATTTCCTGGGCATAAAGAGGGAACAGGAAGTCTGATTCTCCCTCCAGTCTCAGCCCATCTGCATTGACTTGCAGGTACCCCATGCCTTCCTGAAACAGTCAATAACACAGAGAGCTCTCAACATTCGTGTGACTTCATGCAACATCACAGCTGAAAATGCTCATCTAAATATTTAGGAATCCAAATATGGATTCATATTTCTATTAAAAATCAATCAAATATGTGATTAAAGTGCTTTGAGTAAAGTCAGCTTACTGTATTGAACCACATAACTCGCAGGATCCAGATCGTAAGGGCAAAGTTCACCACCAGGATGATCAGGAGAAGCAGAACAAACAGATAGAGGCAGCGTTTCCTCCAGCCGTAGATGCCAATCATGTAGATGTACTCAGAGACTGAAGCCAGGGGCCCAGAGTCATCTGTGGTGGTGAGGTACTGCTCACGCACCATCTGACAATCAACATTAGCGTCACAGAATCATTCTGTTTGAATAATACGTCATGCAACTCTATCAACATTTAAAACTACAATTCATTAAAGTACGCATGACATTTTTACAACCTGAACTAACATACTTTGTTATTAAAATCCTTATTAAGAAACTTAGTAACGTTGACACGCCATGATTTTTGTTCTGTATGTAGTTCACATCATATGACTTTGGTAAGCAAATGTTATTCAAATATAAATAAGCATTTTGTTACAAAACTCTTCCATTCTCTCAATACCAGGTGTAAATGAGGCCTTTGAGTATCCTAAAAAAAAGACTTTTGATATGCTAAGAAAGTACACTCATAATACTTATGAAAGGGGGAAAAATGCAATCTTCAACATGGCGAAATAAGTGCGTCTTCCAAATAAAATTAAACTTTCAGAATAATTACTCCACATATACTCTAACATGCTGATTTGCTGCTCAAGAAACATTTATTATTACTATCAATGTTAAAAACATATTTTTATGGAAACTGTGATCATTTTTTTTCAGGATTCTTTGTTGAATAGAAAGTTTAAAAGAACAGCATTTATTTGAAATATAAATATTTTGTAACATTATAGATGTCTTTAATGTTACTTTTAAATTTAATGCAGCAGTGTTGAATAAAAGCTGGGGGTTTTTTGTTTTCAAAAAAGGAAAATCTTATTCTTAAAACCACATTAGCAACTGTTTAACAAAATATTTGTAACCAGCATAGCATCCGCCTACATAAAATGAACATGGCGTTATTATATATGCTGTTTTCTGTCAAAACAGTGATCTTTGAGATTTTGCACAGCATTTACTTTGAATTAAATGCTGAGTGAACATTCTACTGTCAGATGAAGGAAAAACTAAAACAGCCTTCATGTCTCCCCATGGCAATTCATCCATACATTCCTTGGGTTTGGACTTGCATGATACAATTTCTTTCTACTCCCATTTAAAACATATTTAACCAGACAGAAATTAAACATTTATATGATATCAGTGGCTGCAGAGGACCATTAAAGTCCTACAAGAAAGTAAACACAAGACTCCGCAAGTTGCTCACAGACAGCGTTTCTCTCTCTTTCTCTCTCGGTCTCTCCCTCAGGACTTTTTTCCATTAACCCACCCTACTGATGCTCTTTCACTGTTTCCAGCCTCATCTAAGCTGCCAAGAGACGAAATTACAGCAGAACACTGCCTTTCCAAACCACCGGAGTCTGACTTTGTTATAAACAGAGATTCCAAGATCTTCGTGGTGTCAAAGCCGGACCTGATCAAATATCGAGCGAATCCAGGAAGATTGAGCTGGCGTGATATTGCGCTGTTTCTGTGTAGTTCTGCTGGAGGATAAACAGTTATGAGGTGGGAAAACCAGTTCTCTGAGGAGCCCACAGAAGAGCTTGTGGGCAAACATAACAATCTGTATGAAGTTCTCCCACCTCAGTCTAATCTTGCAGTCTGCATAACTCCAGCGCGCCGTAATGCCTCGGCCCTCTGAAAATAGGTCCCAGGACTGTGCTCTCATTTTAAAAGGGGAAAACAGCCAACGTGTTGGAAATAATGATCAGAGAGCGAACATTATGATTGAGAATTTATATTTTCAACCTCAGAAGTCGGAATATTTCTTAATTTCAATGGCTGGTGTTATTATTTTGACAACATGAAAAAAAGGTTAAAGATACAATGCTGTGCAAAAGTAAGTGCACCCTATGAAAAGTTGTATTTTTTTAACATGTGTGGCCATTTTGATATATACATGGATAACATTATTGAGTAAATATTATATAATTTAACACAACAATGGTCATTGGTTAGACAAAATGTATTGTGATCATAAACAGCTTTCATTTGCCTTTCACTCATTTATATCCTCTAACAATTCCACATATTCTGGTCATTCAAACATTATTAGTGATGAGAAACAATAAATATATTTGAAAAGATCATGAGTCAAACTTGACTAAAAGAATAATAGTTTAACTTAAAGTTTGACTTACCCTTGTAGTTTTACTATGATCGGACACACTCCTCTGCAGGCTCAAATCTGCTTGTGTTGCGCAGCAGTGCTGGAGTCCCCCGATCCGTCCGTCTGTCAAACCCTCAACAGCTGTCTTCCATAAATCTGATTCTGGATCAGTTTCAGTGCGGACACCCTCCCCAAACCTCCTTTCAGGATCTCACATATCCTTCAGAGGTCTCTACACCTCGCGTTAAGCACATGCGAGACTTTACTGAACACTTGATTGTGAATTCATGGAGACTCAAACACCAGTAGCTGGTTGTGTTGTTTCTCAGGGAGAGAGGGAGGGAGGAAGGGTAGAGCGCGCAGGAAGAAGGAAAAAATGACTGTCAAGAGATCATTTTCTGCACTTGTTTGACTTTTATGGATGCGAGTCACTTTGTAAGCACGAGCTCTGGATAGGAAACTAAAGTTAGCGGCTTCGCTCATTGAGGATCTGCTTGTCTGTTGGACAGCGAGTAGGCTATTGCTCAATAAAGGAGTATTAATAGATTTGTCTCTCTGCCAGCTGCAGCAGCGGCTTCAGGCTTGTTATGCACTGAGTTTTCTGTTGTATCTCTATCATAGTTTGCATAGATTAAGAGTCAGAATGGTCCTTATGAAAACTGGTTTAAAACAAACCCCAAAATTAGTTAATCCAGAGATGGAAATAGGAGCTACACACAACAGGGTCCCACCAACGCAGGTCCTTAAAAATCAAATTCAGTTGTATAAATATAAAAAGTCTTAAATGGTATAAATTTTTTTGAAGAGGTCTTAAATTCGAGGACAGATTAACAGGAATTGCGATATGGCTTAAAGTGTTTGGCTTTTAGTATGGATATAGCCTTGCTGTTATCTATAAGCTATTGAGCTCCAAAACAATGACAGAATTCGCATTTAGAAGATATAAGCATTCAAAACTTAGTCGCTCACTTCCACCAATATGGATCAATGATTTTGATGACATCACTTTGCACTTCAGCTTCTCATCAGATTTTCTGTCCAATCAAATGCTCTAGAATCTAAAGCGTCCCGCCCCCTGCATTACAAATAGACGCTGAAACTGCAGCTAAAATCGTTCACTCTTCACACATTTATGAATTTCTACATGGCATCTGTGAATGGAATATAGTGCACTTTATAGAGGATAGGGAACGATTCATGTAAAATATGCTTTCCATTGGGGCGAATGAAGTCTTGTTTTATGAACCGCCCCTGCGCGCACACAGTCTGCTCAGGTCCAGAAACACGAAAGCACAGAGCGGATATGCGCTCTGTGCGAGTCTGCGCAGACCAGTCAATTAACACCGCAGATTTATGCCAAGTGATTGCTTTGATCTACTGTTGATGAATTACGACGTTTACATTAAAGGACAAGTTCAGTATGTCACACTTGAAGCCGTGTTTTAAGATCGTTTCTGATGAAATAGAACGGTTAAGATTGAAATTTGGACAAATGCTGCTGTCCCGAGAATTTTCATTTTCTGTATTATTGTGTATTTCACTTAGATAGTTAAGTTATACGTTAGGAATGTTCTGACAGTTCGTCACCGTTTCCCACGAAAGTTTACATTGCCTCCAAAGGGCGCCTGGGAGTGAATCTCAATTTAAAGTGCATGCATATTTTGTAAAGTCTTCAACATGTGCACATTAAAACATTAAAAATAATGAATTAAATATTGGTAACTGAATTAAATATTGAAATGGGCATAAAATGTATCTTTTAAATCAAATCTCTATTATGACTCATCAGAAACAATCGTGATTAGTCCATCCTGAAAGAGTGGAAGAAAGTAACAGGTACCATGTGACACTGCTTTCTCCATAATCTTCTTAAGTAGCGGTTTGGATAATAATTTACACCCTAATAAGAATGATACTGAGAATCGAATGATAAATTAAATACGTTAAAATAAGATGATTATTACAGGAAAGATGCTGGAAATAAAATATAAGCCTTGGCCAATCAGAACGTTCGGTGGGCATGGTTTTATGGGAAATGTAGTTTCCAAAATCAAACTATAAACACATTAATTCAACCCTTCACAAAAAAATATTGCATGATAATACTATTGTTATATTTAAAATTAATTTTTGTATCCGGTCTTGCATTGTCTGCCTGTTTAGTATTTTTTAATTTTTCTACTTTATTTCCCCACGCCACAAAGTCACATGACTGCCCCTTTGACAGGAAGAAAATGGCGATCTTCAGTGTATATGTTGTCAATAAGGCTGGTGGGCTCATCTACCAGTACGATAATTATGTACCTCGAACTGAAGTCGAAAAAACGTTCAGCTTTCCTCTTGATTTAGTTTTAAAGATTCATGATGAGAAGGTAGTGGTGTCATTCGGACAGCGGGACGGGATCAGAGGTGCGTGTTCGTGTCTGCAAACCATCCCATACATTTGTAAGTCAGTTAACCTTCTTTTCTTGGGAATTATATTAATTGTTTTATTTTGTGCAGTCGGTCACGCGCTTCTTTCCATTAATGGAGTGGATGTGAGTGGCAAGTACACGGCTGAAGGGAAGGAGATACAGGAATATCTCAAAGATCCTGCTAACTATCCGGTGTCCATCAAATTCGGCCGACAGAGACTCTCATCCAATGAGAAACTCATGCTGGCCTCAATGTTTCACTCGTGAGTAGATTTCCTTAAATAGATATTTCACTACTTTATTGTAATGTTGTTTCAAACCTGTATGAATTGCTTCTTCACTGAAGGCATCCGCATAATATCAGAAATATTTATTATCAATGTTGAAAGGAGTTGGGTTTTTTATGGAAACTGATACATTATTATTTAATGATTTTAAAGTTCCAAAGAACAGCATTTATTTTAAAATGGAGGTCCTTTGCAACATTATAATTTTTAAAAGAAACTTACTGACTTTAAATTTGTGAACAGTTGTGCAATATATAGATAAAACATAATCAGAAGCATAGCCGGCAACCATACATTTTTCATCAAAATGCTGTTATGCATTTTGAAACTCACATGTTTTTATTAGATGTGTCTTTTCCTGTCTTTTCTAAGGCTGTTTGCCATTGGATCACAGTTGTCGCCTGAAGTTGGCAGCTCTGGTATTGAAATGCTGGAGACGGATATGTTTAAACTGCACTGCTTTCAAACACTCACAGGTCTACGTTTTCTCTTGTTGAAATGACAAAATGATGTGAAAGGTGCAGTAAGCAATTTCTGAGAAACACTGTTGATATTTGAAATCAACCCAAACAAACACACCCCTCCCTTCATTGCTCCGCCCCCAAAATGCACAAACACGCAATGCAAGAGTGGATGTCTCTTTATCATAGCTGAAGCGAAGCAAAATAATGCTTCATGAAAATGATGAACGAATGACAAGGACAAAAAAAATGAACATACAGCAAACAAGAGTAAAAGCAAGAGTTGATTGCTAGTCGCCAGCAGCTCCAGACAAATGACCCTAAAAACTGTCCTGTTACTACAGCTAACATTACAACAGCATATCTTGGTTCTGTGAAACCGCAAAACCAATGTTACATACGTATGGACAAGAAACAACACAACCTCTGTGTCCATTTTCAAGCCTTCTTCTCCAGCGCTGGAAAGCTTTTCTAATATTAACGCGTGTCCTGCCTGGTCACTCTCAACTTGCCTGATCAACTCTTCTTTTTCCAACGATATTCGTCTGACCTTTTCTCTTTTGTAATGTCTCTCTGCCATCTCTTTTATTACAGGCTTTCTTTAAATCTCCCTCTCGCTCACTCTCTCTCTCCTCCCCCATCATGAGTGGACACGCCCCCTACTGCTGATTGGCTACAAGTGTGATGTGTTGCTTGGTTTTATCCAGTTTCAACAGCGTTTCTCAGAAATCACTTATTGCGCCTTTAAGTCATAGAATGATGTGTTAATTTGGTGCCAAACAAAACTAGAGATATTGACAGAACTTTTTTTGATTTTTTTTGCAGGTATAAAGTTCATTGTATTGGCAGACCCTCGGCAGTCTGGCATCGATGCCCTCCTAAGAAAGATTTATGAAATCTACTCAGACTTTGCACTGAAGAATCCTTTCTACTCTTTAGAGATGCCTATCAGGTGTTTTTTTTATTATTACAAACATTATAGATTTTATGAGCTTTGCATGCAGTTCAATTTGATGCTAGTATTTGATGGAATAAGGTTGTGTATAACAAAAACAAAAATGCATGATTTCTTTCAGATGTGAGCTTTTTGACCAAAACCTAAAGATGGCTCTGGAAGTAGCAGAGAAAGCTGGGACATTTGGACCCGGATCCTGAACTGGACTTGCATTGAGTGTGTTCATCCACCTGACAGGATCTCCAGAAGTTCTGCAGTCAAACCTGTCCAGAGAAATGTTTGGGTTGCTGGCATAATGATTTCCATCCTTTCCAGGCTTTTTTCTCAAGCTAAAATGATTTAACTCAGTTTAAGACCACTGTAACTGGCTCTTCTTTGTTCTTTTTTGAAATTAAGTCCCACATTTACAGTGAGACATAACCTTTGTAAATAATGTACATGGACAGTTTAAGTTTGTAATGTGATCTTGCGCAGAACTTTTAAACAAGATGGAGGAGCTCAACATGCTCAGTAAGTTTCATCGGAATATGTTTATTGGTGTCTATCCTAATGAAAGGAAATTTACTTGTAATTTACATTCTGTCAACAGAATATAAAAAAAAAAGTCTACTGTATCTTGGATCCGTTTCAATCCAAAAGTTTAAAAGGTCAAACAATAAAATCATGAATATGTAAATCTTTTATTTATATAAACTCATTTCATTGTGCTTTCATTGTGCATCGAACAGTCACGTGCTATAACTAATGGTTAGGTCATGTATTTCATCATACACATTACATGATTTTGTAAAACTACAAATACAGAGGTAGGACCAGTTAAAGCTCTGAAACGGATGAAAAGTACAAGACATAAATGTTATTCTAACCGATTTAAAACCCCTAAAGAAATGGCTTTAGCATGCCTTATTAAACAATTAATTAGTGAGTTCTGCAATGCAAGTAAAATACTGTTAACCGTTTTTAAAATGAACAGAATAAATAACAATGTGCTTCTGACAACATGGTATCCTATTTTGTACATTTGTAAAAATATAGTGTAATATCCTCGGAATAGATATCCACATTGAATTCATCCATTTTTCATAAACACACAAGTTAAATCCTAGACATTTTCAGCAATTTTGCATTGTGCCCTTTATACCGTATCTTAAAGACTAGTGAAAAGACATTTAAATACTCTGTTTAGTCATCCTTCTTGGATACGCTTCCCATCTTTGTGCGTATATTTCGGAGCAGGAAGTATCCAACTGTGGTGATAGTACAGGCTACTTCTGCTACCCAGAATGCTGTGTTCCAGCCATAGTGTTTAGCAATGGTGCCAAATGGCAACCCTGACAGGAAACCGCCAACTGTAGGCAAAACAAACACAAAAGCACATTAGTATTCTTTGAAATGGGCAACTGGCTATATAAATGTAACGACTTTTGGAACGCTAATTTGGGTTGGGAATCAGATACTTGTTATAAAATATAAAATTTCGATTCACTTTATCGATTTCTCTAACATAACTATAAACCATTCAAGCGCAAGAAGACCCGCGCACTGTTTTCTGTGCTGCACACATTCAAAGCGTGCTCACAGAAAGTCGCCTCTTATACTGACTCTTCCGGGTGTTTTTGCACTTGAACGGACAAATACACACAAAGTTAAGTCAAAATATCCTTGTAAACACAGTGTCTTAAGTGTACGTAAACAGCTGACAAAAAAACACACGTGTAAGCACTTGAAGTGACAGCAGCCTAAAATTGTGCGATTGCTGACTCGTTTATTTGTTTTCTTGTCTTTAATAATGCTTGACATTAGTTAGGCTAGTTGGTTTTGCTAAGGTATTTTTAAACCATAGCCAATAGGTCCTTGTACAGCAGCTACACTGAAACGTTTTTTTTTTTTACCTTATTGGAATCAAAATTAGGAATCGATGAAAATCGTAATCTATAAGCAGAATCGGAATTGTTAAAATTCAAACGATACCCAATCCTAATGCTAATAGAATACACAGAAACACAGAATAAAAGTCCTAAAACTGATGTTATTACGCCTTATTTTATTCTACAAGTACCTGACAGATAAAAACATACTTGTAGAATAAATTTAGCAGCAAAAGCATCAGTGTGGACAAAGGACTATGAAATAAACTGGAGAAAATGGTCACCGTTTGCCATTAGGGCAACAATGGCATGAGAGGTTCCACAGTAGTTCGATGGAGCGCTTTCATTCGCAAGAACTCCAAACAAGGCAATCGGTCCATAGGAGGAAAAGCCAAAAGCAGCACCCAACAAAAGAATCCAGACCTGTGTGTAAAATTATAATGAAACCAGTACATTACAGACCCGATAAATGCAATTTTCTTTCTAGGATAAATGCAGTTTGGGTGGGTCTGTCATTTGTTGGGTTTTTTTTTTTTTTTTTTTTTTTTACAAGATAATTTGCTAATTGCTAGTCATTGGAAGGTGGTTCTAGGGATGGACATTCTCTACTAGAAGCATTTGATTGGACAAAAATATGTGTAGTACAGGATGAGTCATCAATATTATCTGTCAGTTTTGTGTAAAGATATTGAACTTACATTTGAGCTGTTTGCTGTGACAGTAGTGCGGAAGAGATACATGGAGACACACATCCCAGCCATCATGGAGAGCAAGAGCCCATGACGAGGGTTTCCATACAGACGCAATCCATGCTGCAAGTACAAGAGAGAGAAAAATCCACCACTTTAGATACACTACTGTTCAAAAGTTTGAGGTCAGTAAGAAATTAGTACTTTTATTCAGCAAGGACACATTAAATTGATCAATAGTGACTATAGCGGCTGTAGACAACGCAAAACAAAAACCTGCAGCCTCGAGGGGCTAAACACTGAGAGACGGAAAACACTGTGACGCGCAGCAACTCAGTTCCACTCGACGATCTCATTTCAATCCTTTATTCGTCTTCGACACATAAAAGTACAACAGGCACTGCAGTTACCATGTCATAAGAATTCCGTGGAAGTGCGCGAGTGCGAGTGCGGATGCGGGTGCGTTCAACAGAAAGTGTTCGCTCCCAAGCTCACCCCCTCTCTCTGTCAAAGCCATAAAACCCAGGTGATCCAGTGAAGCAAACATATAGGCCACTATCACTTCCGCCCAAACTCCGGTGGACACGCCCACCACCTACAATACGAGTGATGTGAATATTATGAATGAGACATAGAACACATGTGAGACTTACGCTGGCTCCTACATTCCGGCCCCTAATTATTTTAACACAATAATTATACAACTGCACATTATGTAGGAGATCAACACACATTTCTTTTCTTTTTTTTTTTTTAGGATAAGACAGTCCATTTAAAAGTGTCCTTTCTTCTTTAGACCAAACGAAATAAAGAGACAGAGTCCTTTGTCTTTGTAAAGAATAATCTTCACAATCAGAGTCAGTCATGTAAAAGAAAAAAAGGCCCGTATAACAGTCAAGTTTAAAGTCAAAGTCTATGAAGTTCAAAGGTCAGTTGGATATCCTCATGGCTCCTCTACTTCCTGTAAAAGACAAATCTTAGTAATAGGCCTGTCCAAATAGCTGGTCTTTGTCCTAATTCGCACTTGACGAACAAGTCCTCTTCTGTCAGAGATAGTTTGCACAATCCTTCCTGTAAGCCATGAGTTGCGAGGTGCTGAGTCGTCAACTATGAGTACAATATCTCCAGTAAGGAAGTTGCGCTTGACACCAGACCACTTCTGACGCTCCTGAAGAAGAGGCAAGTATTCCTTAATCCAACGTTTCCAAAACAAGTCAGAGATGTACTGAACTTGTTTCCATCTGCGACGAGCGTAGATGTCCTCCTTTTTGAACTGACCCGGTGGCAAAGATGGCATGATCTTGAGTAGCAACAGATGGTTAGGGGTTAGTGGTTCCAAGTCGTTGGGATCAGTGGATGCCTTAGTAATAGGACGGCTGTTAATAATAGCCTCAGCTTCACAGAGAACTGTGTGAAGACTTTCCTCATCAAGGGTCTGCAACTTCAGGGTAGAATTCAGGACCTTCCTCACAGACCTTATCAACCTTTCCCACACCCCTCCATGATGTGATCCTGTGGGAGGATTGAAAACCCACTTAATTCCTTTCTGAAGGAGAGTGTTGTTGATTAAAGCAAGATTCCAACCTTCCATTGCCTCTCTCAATTCTCTCTCTGCACCGACAAAGTTGGTTCCATTGTCTGAGCGCAGCTCTAATACTTGTCCACGTCTTGCTGTAAAGCGTCGAAGAGCATTAATAAAGGAATCTGTGTCCAAGGACGATGCAACTTCGATGTGGATTGCTCTTATGGAAAGGCATGTGAAGAGAACCCCATACCTCTTCAATATACTCCTTCCTCGCTTAACTTCAAAAGGTCCGAAGTAGTCAACTCCAACCCGAGTAAATGGAGGTTCATCAGGAGAAACTCTGTCGCGGGGTAAATCTGCCATCTGCTGCTGCCCTGGAGCTGCATGCAGTCGTCGACAGACAATACATTTAGACAGGGTTTTCCTTATAGCCACACTAGCCCCAAGGATCCAATATCTTTGGCGCAGGCTAGCTAGCATGTGATTACGACCACTGTGTCCCACCTCTTGATGTATGTGCTGAAGAATTATGTCTGAAATGTGTAAATCTTTTGTCAATATAGCAGGATGCTTCGATTCTTCCGGCATAGCCGCTCTGCTAAGTCGTCCTCCAACTCTCAGAACACCATCTTCAAGTATTGGATTGAGCTTGTAAAGGTGACTAGTTCCTTTCACACTTTCTCCCTTTTGCAAGCTGTTGAACTCTCCTGGAAACCTCCTTCTCTGACAAAACTTAATAATCTCCAACTCAGCTCTTCTGAGTTCATCAACTGAAAGAAGACCACTACCAGTTTGAGCCTTGATACTCTGCATCTCCTTTTCTATTTCTTTTCCTTGTTGGTCCTTATCCAAGCCGGAATGAGCAAGAGTCATGCTCATTTGCTTCCTCTTCTGACTGAAGTACAGTAATAGACTCTTCAGCTTAAGGAACCAACCAACCATCTTCTTCAGACGGATCCAAGAGGAGAAGTAATTAATCAAGCGAGTGACTGCATCGATCTTCTCTTCAGCCTGCACGGCATTCACAATCAAACTCATCTTGACCTCAGGGTCATCTGGCAGGATTCTTATAGAGCCATCTGGGTTTTCAGGCCACCCTTCTTCAGGCCCAACAAGGAACTTAGGTCCAGACACCCATGTGTTATCTTTCAGGAGTGATGTCACCTTTACTCCCCTGGAGGCTAAATCAGCAGGATTGCTTGTGGTGTTAACATATCTCCACTGCGATGGATTTGATACACTCAGTATCTTTGAAACCCGGTTAGCTACAAAGGTACGAAACCTTGTGGTCTCATTGCTGATGTACTTCAGTACGGAAGTACTATCAGTCCAAAAAATTTGAATCCTGAAGTTGCATCTGCAGCTCCTTCCTCCACAGCTCATCCATTCGACCTGCAACCATGGCAGCCGTCAACTCCATACGAGGGATGGTGATTGGTTTTAATGGAGCCACTCTAGCTTTACCCATTATGAAAGCACAGTGAACTTGTCTGTCTATGTTGTTTAATAACAGGTAAGTCACTGTTCCGTAGCCACTCTCACATGCATCAGCAAAGTGATGCAACTGAGCAGAAATCACTTCCCCAAAATCCATTGGTTTTAGGCATCTGTCAACTTCAAACTTTTCGAGCTGCCAGAGCTCTTTCAGCCAACTTCTCCACTCCTGTGCAGACAAGTCTGGTATGAGGTCATCCCAACCAAGGTCCTTTCTGCACAAGTCTTGAAGGATCTTTTTGGCAGATAAGACCACAGGTGCCAAGATTCCTAAGGGGTCATAGATTGAACTGACCGTGGAGAGGATCCCTCTTCTGGTTAAGGGTCGATCTTTGATGAGGACTTTGAATTTAAAAGTGTCGGACTGAACACACCACTGTACGCCCAATGCTCTTTCTACAGGAAGTGTGTCATTGTCCAAATCCAAATCCTTAACCTCTTTTGCTCTCTCTGTTGCTGGGATAGCTGCCAGCACGGCACGTCTGTTGCTGATCCACTTCATGAGTTGAAAGCCCCCTTTCGAACAAAGGGCACGAAGGTCTTGGTAGAGTGCTATCGCCTCCTCCTCAGAAGCCACTGATGTAAGGCAATCATCCACATAGAAATTGTGCAGGACTGTTTCTATTACTTTGGAGCTGAATTGCTCCCGATTATCTTCCGCACACTTTCTGAGAGCAAAGCTTGCACAACTTGGCGAAGATGTTGCTCCGAACAGATGCGCAACCATTCTGTGCTCCACCAGGCTCTGCTTATGGTCTCCATCCGGCCACCAGAGAAACCTCAACAGATCCGAATCCTCAGCTGGTACTCTGACTTGGTGAAACATAGCCTCGATGTCTGCCATGAGTACGACAGGCTCCTTTCTGAATCTGGTCATGACTCCAATTAGCATGCTGGTTAGATCGGGTCCCTGTAGGAGCTGAGCATTCAAAGATGTTCCCTGGAATGTAGCACCGCAGTCAAAAACGACCCTGATCTTTCCTTTCTTCGGGTGATATACACCATGATGTTGTCTATACCATACCCTGCGGTCGCTCCGATCCAGATTCTCAGTTGGTACCTTCTCTGCATAGCCCTTGGAGATGATGTCATTCATAAATGCAGTGTAATCAGCATGAAATGGGGCATCCTTTTCAAACCTCCTTGTGAGACTCATAGCACGTTGTTCGGCAACTCTTCTATTGTTTGGCATATTTACATCCTTTTTTCTTAAAGGTAAGCCAACACTATAATGGCCATCCACCAACTTAGCAGATTTTGTAACATACTCCATGAACTGACAGTCTTCTCTTGATAACCCCATCTGCTCATCCTGACTACATTCAGGAAAATCTGCCTTTAGCTGCTGTTTCCACAGATCGTTGAGGTTTGCAATAGAGATCCTATTGACAGTGACATCTGGCCGCCCACAAGAAGTTTCTCTACTTTCATAGCCCCTAAGAGGTCCATTTACAGTCCAGCCCAGCATTGTTTTGACTGCGTATGGGCCCCCCTCCATGCTTCGAACGACTTGCCATGGCTCCAGTGCTCTGGGAACGTTTGTTCCAATCAGCAGGTCTATATCTGAATCAATCTCCCTTATATGGACATGTTTCAGATGTGGCCATCGCTGGAGGTCTTTCTGGCGAGGAATGTTGCCTCGATGAACTGGCATGCTTTTCTGCGTGTAGATATCAGGCAGTTCACAAAAACAATCACTATCTAATTCAGCCACTTCTAAATCTGAAACAATATGGCTTCCAACGACCTTCTCCTGACCCATAGTCCTAAGGAGAATACCAGTTCTTCGTCCCCTGACATTCAGCTTGTTCATCAGCCGTTCTGTACAGAATGAAGCTGAGCTCCCAGGATCCAAAAAGGCATATGTAATCAACACCTTATGCCCTTTCCTAGGTTTAACTTGAACTGGAACTATGGAGAGTGTACAGTCTTGGTCACCGGCCCCAGTGAGACCACTGGATTGAACAGAGATCAGAGCACTTCCCACTGCTGTCTCAGATTCTCTTTTGGTTTGCACTAAATTAATTTCTTTCTCTTTTGGATAAATGTGGAGTACAGTAGGGTGCCTCAGACTGCATACTTTGCATGAGAGACGCTTCCTACAGTCTCGGCTCATGTGCCCAATGCACAAACAGCCAAAACACACCCCCTCTGTCTTTAAGAAAGTAATCTTCTCATTATGCATCCTCTTTTCCAACTGGCGGCACAGATCCAATGTGTGCTCACCTCCACAAAACATACAAGCCTTCATACCAGCTGAACTTCCCTCTTTTAATTTTGTTACAGGTTCAACTTTCCTTCCCACTGTTGCAATGGTGGTAGCAAAGCTACTCCCCTTGGCTCTAGAGCGAGGCTCAAACTTAGATTTCCTTACGTCCCTGTTTACTGTTGTTGATGGTGTATCCTGTATATCCCCGAACAGTGGATCACTTGCGATCTTCACTTGTCTTTCAATGAAGCCAACAATATCTGTAAATGTGGCTCTCCGGCCACTCCTTTCCTGCAACTCACAAGCCACAGTTCTACATCTGTCCCTATGTTTGTAGGGCAACTTTTTTACGATGGTCAGCATAGTGGTAGGCATGTTCAACTCTTCCATATATCTAACATCTTCCATGGCGTTACAACATCCTCGTAGAAAAAGACTATATGCCTGTAGAGATTTCACATCTTCAGGTCTTATTGGTGTCCATGAAAGAGCCTTTTCCATGTATGCTGAAGCAATTTTCTGTGCATTACCAAAATGCTCTTGTAGCAAAGCCTTAGCCTTGGCATATCCTCTATCTTGTGCCGCATGTTGACAACTTCTGACAAGCTCCCTTGGCTGCCCCCTGGTGTACTGTTCTAAGAAGTACAAGCAGTCTTTAGGATTGTCAGCCTTCTCTTCGATGCTGTGTTCAAAAGCCCTCATGAAGGTATGATATTGCAAAGGATCGCCGTCAAAAACCTGAATGTCTCTTTTAGGCAGAAATGAGAGAGATTGCTGCTGAACCAATAAAGCAGTTATTTCATTTTGTTTTTCCAAAACCGTAATTATTTGATTTTGATCACTGCTGCTTGTCACCAGTGTTGCCGATTGATGACTCCTGTGCTGAAACAGTGGACGTGACTGTACTGTATCTTGAGGTCCTGTGGCTTCGGGACGTCCTGATGATGTGAGTTGAGATTGTGCTGGTTGTATAACATTTTTCACTTGAGGTTTTGTACCCAAGAAATGTGGATTGGGCTGTCCCAGTATTGGGATATTCCTATCAGGCACGAATGTTTTTGCATCAGCACTAAGTGTTTTGGTTTTCCTTTGTCCCCTTTCTAGATAAGAATTCATGCCATTGGACTTCACAGATAGATGACTTGAAACACGAGACCCTCCTGAGCCTCTCAGCACATTCACTTTAGCCACTGATGCAGCTATTTCCACTTCAAGTTCAAACTCTTCACGTTTTTTCCTTAGCTGTTCCTCTTGTTCTTCTAATGCATGTTTGTCTTTTAGTAGTCTTTGTCTTGCAATGAGAGCAGCCATATCTGCCTCGGCTTTAATGCGTGCTGATGATGTTGTTGACACACTAGACCTTGATCCAGCCGAGCTCTGCCTACCATTAGAACATTTGCTTCCTGTGTTTGACACACTATCACTAGGTTTGACTTCATCTTGTGTGACGGAGGCTTGAACATCTTGCTCAGCGTGATTTGAAACATTGGGCTCATTATCATCATGAGGTTCAACCAACTTGTGCATTGATTCCTTTTGTGATACGGGAGCATCACTTGTGACAACGTGAGCAATAGTACTGCTTGTTGGTCTCCCCAGTTCAGAAAGCCATCCTTTTGCATCCTCCATAAATCCATTGTGGCATTTTAGTACATTCACAAACCATTCATTTTGCTTTTCCTGCTCCTCTTCAGGAAGTATGGGAATCACAGACTCATGTAACACGGTAGTTTCATCCACCATTTGACTCATTTTCTTAAGATGGGATCGCACTTGTGGGGCATTGTCATCCTTTTGCATGAGATCCTTTATTGTCTGTATTAGACCTTTAATTTTATGAACATTTTTTCTACGTTCCTTTTGCAGTGTTTCAATTTTATTCACCAAGGCCTTGGAAGTGAGTTTGATTTCTCTCCTTTGTTCATCCATCTCTGAACCATTGACATTTAAATTCAATTTCGATCCACTTGTTGCCATTTCCCTATGTACCACAAATCATCCAAGAATCCACGCCGTTCAATCAATCAATATTTTCTTCAATCAATCCACCGCTGCATCATAAACCACGTCCAAAGACCAACAATAAACAACACCGGAAAGCAACAATACGTCCCCTATGGACAAGCGGCAGTAACCTATTCACACTGTGTTCAAACAAACAACTTACACAGCACAAATTGTCAAGTTACTACATACCGCTTCAGTTGCTGCGTTGATTGTGGCCGGGTCTTTATCCTCCGAGTGGTAACGTTAATGAATGAACCGCCATCCAATACAGCGGTGCTCCAAACATTTACGTGTTTCCTCTGATATCCAAAGCGTTCCGTTGTGATCCGCGAAATCCATGTGAACGGCTCCTTTCCGTAGAACAACACTCTGGTTTTAAACGTTTTCTGTTGACTAAATATAGCGGCTGTAGACAACGCAAAACAAAAACCTGCAGCCTCGAGGGGCTAAACACTGAGAGACGGAAAACACTGTGACGCGCAGCAACTCAGTTCCACTCGACGATCTCATTTCAATCCTTTATTCGTCTTCGACACATAAAAGTACAACAGGCACTGCAGTTACCATGTCATAAGAATTCCGTGGAAGTGCGCGAGTGCGAGTGCGAGTGCGAGTGCGGATGCGGGTGCGTTCAACAGAAAGTGTTCGCTCCCAAGCTCACCCCCTCTCTCTGTCAAAGCCATAAAACCCAGGTGATCCAGTGAAGCAAACATATAGGCCACTATCACTTCCGCCCAAACTCCGGTGGACACGCCCACCACCTACAATACGAGTGATGTGAATATTATGAATGAGACATAGAACACATGTGAGACTTACGCTGGCTCCTACAGTGACAGTAAATACTTTTAAAATGTTACAAAAGATTTATTTTCAAATAAATGCTGTTCATCAACTCTCTTTTCATCAAAAAATCATGGGGGAAAAAGTATATTGTGGTCGTACTTTATGGCTCATACATTGTTTGTCATGCATGGTATTTGGATTTCATTTAAATAGATATTTATAGTATAAACTCACCTTTGAAACGGCCCTGTCTGACAGGAATCCAGCGGCTAAACTACCCAGCAGTCCTCCCATCTCCAGGGCACTCATAAAGGAACTGCCTGTGGAAATCAGCAGCAATACACATTTTTGTCCATATCTACCAAAACATACTTTAACTTTTAGAACTGAAAATGTATTCACAGTACAAAAAGCTGCACCTATCTATGGAAGCTTGTTTCTGCAACAAAATAAACAAATTAAAAAGGTAATTGCAACTTTTTAATCTCACGATTCAGACTTTTTTTTCACAACTGCGAGTTTATATCTTGCTATTTTGATTTTTTATCCCTTATAAATCTGTTTACATCTCGCAAATCAGATTTTTTCCCCTCATAAATCTGTTTACATCTCACAATTAAAAAGTTTTTCCTCATAATTCTGATTTTACATCTCACAATTCTGACTTTTCCCCTCATAAATCTGTTTACATCTCGCAATTCTGACTTTCCCTGAATCTCTGTGAAATTTGATCTCACAATTAGAATTTTTTTTCTTGCAATTGCGATTCAGACTTTTTTTCTTAGAATTGCGAGTTTACATCTTGGAATTGTGCGATATAACCTCAAAATTGCATGATAAAAAGTCGCAATTACCTTTATTATCTTTTATTCCATTTAGGAAACAAGCTTCCACACCTTTAAGACCATCATCAGTTCACATTTGAAGCCTACGCTGAAGCCTAAAAACCAAATACGTTTGACCACACACAGTACCCATTAGTGCTGACTGGCCCATGTCCTGGATGAGGAAAAGTTGTCCCCAGTCAGTGTAAGCAGTCTTCACCCCAAACACCACCAGATAGCCCAACGATAACACCCACAGATACGGAGAAAAGATGAACTCTTTGAAGGTGCTTTCATTTTTGCCTAAACCTGAAATAAAAGGTAGAGACAAGATGGATCAAATCTACAACTGTTATTGGAGGAGAGTCAGAAAAGTCCATTGGTTCAACACGAGTGACCTTCAACAGAAAAAACATGAATTAACACACAGACACAGTAAAACACACCCCTTTGTACTCTGTTTTGGTCCAATAGTTCATTCTTCAAAGAACTGAGTGAAACCTTTGATCTAATGCAGACTTCCACAACGTCATAGAACAGCAATGACCTATATAAGCAAAACCAGTCATAGCAAAGACAACTGAGTATGGGAAATTAATACAACATGAAGCAGCATTCCCATCTCGTATAATACCTTAATGTGGCCTATTTCCTACTGATATAAAATGCACATGCATGAGGATTGTGAAGTCTTCATACCTCCTTTGCCTTTCTTTGCACCAGATTCAATATTAGGCAGGCCGACTTCACTGGGCTCATTTCGGATAATGAGCAGACAGAAGAAGGACATGACCACACAGATCAGGCCGGAGATGGACAGCGTGGACCTCCAGCTGTAGCTTTGGGCCATCAGTGTGGCAATTATGGGCCCCAGACCCCCAGCCAAATTCATACTACAGGACAGCACTGCCCACCAGGTCCCAAACTGAGATGGCTCAAACCACTATTGAAACAAATGGATCCATTTCATATATAGTACTGAATCTGAAATATAGGTATTATAAAAAGTATATAAAGTATACTGCAGTTTAAATATATATATATATATATATTTTTGTTTTTTGTTGCAAGGATGCATTTGAATGATCAATAGTGGTAATACTTTACAATAAGTTTCCATTAGTTGAATGGATAGTTCATTTCAAAATGTTAATTGTCTGTTAATTTACTTTAGGCCAACCAATATGTAGGTGTCATTATGCGACAGGAAGCTCGCGCTCCAGACTGCTCAGGACCGTTTGCCGAGGATGTGAATTGGGTAACAATATTTTAAATGTACCCTGTCCTACTCGACCCGACACCAAAATAACTAACCCCACTAATGAGGTTTACATACTCAGCTTACTGGCCTACGTCGTTTATATTAATAATGTTCAGTTTCCTGCACAAACCAATCGTTCCACTCTATTAGAACTCAATGTATCGTCAGGAGCCACGGGTATTCATCTTGTTTTGCCTGTATGTGTTTTTTTTTTTACTCTCAAAGTGACGGTAGCCATTGACTTGCATTATATGAATCACCAAGGACCACAGTTTCTGCTAAAATCTTCTTTACTGTTTAACTGAAGAAAAGAAGACAATCTTTGTTAATTTAAATTTCAACATTTACTAATACATTAAAATTTTCCTTTTAATATTGTTGTAGGCCTGTGTGGTCGATCTCATGACATGGTAAACATTTTGTCACTCTTTCCAAAAAATATGAAGCAGCACAACAGTTTTCAACATAGATATTGTTGATTTTTTGAGAGTTTCTTGAGCAGCGAATCGGCATATTACAATGATCTTTGAATGATCATGTGACACTGAATGATACTAAAAAAAAAATTTGCTTTGCCATTACAGAAATAAAGCATATTGTAATATTTTTGATATTTTAACAATATTACTGTTTTTACTGTATGTTTGATCAATTAAATGCAGCCTTGATGAGAATAGAGACTTCTTTCAAAAGCATTAAGCCCCAAACTTTTTTGTTCTCCAATAAACCTTTCAACGAACAGTTAAAAGAACCATATTGTTTTCAGTGTGATTAACATTTTAATAATCTGAATAACCTTTTTCCTCTATAAAAAAACATTTTATGCAATGGAAAGGTTCCATAGGTGTTAAAGGATCTTCATGAAAGTTAACCATCGATGCCAATAAAGAATCTATGTTTTTTCTACAATGCAAGTCCATACACTACAGGAACGGACCCATACCTTGCGTAATACTTTTGCACATGGTGGCCATCCTAGACCTTGACCCAGTCCATTCAGAAACCACAGGCCTGAGAACACCACCACCGAGGAAGACTGAGAGAAAACCACATTGATGCCGCCAACCATAAACAGCCCAATAGAGAAAAGCCATCGTGCACTCATCTGATCGGACAGCACACCGCTTATGAACTTGCTAATGGCGTAGGCCAGCGATTGACTGCTAGTGATAAGACCTGCAGTGCACAAAGAAATAAACATTGATTAGACTTCAGAAGAAAGTGATTACAATTCAGAATCACTCAAAAACATATGGGTTTGCAAAGACTGGACAAAAGAGACATTCTTTACGCGTTATCACTTTTCATTGGCTTATGAACTGTAAATTCAGAGATAGCAATTCAATCACTGTGCTGATAAAGTAGAACCAAAGAACACCAAAGCGGACTCACTCATTTTAATATTGTTGTATGTGATCGATCTCATGACATGTTAAACATTTTATCAGCAAAAGGATTTATTTGCTGTTCAGAAAATAACAGTGGTTCAGCCCACATGTATGAAATTAATGATAACGGATTATGACATAACAGGCCAAATTATTTTAACAGGGTGGAGCGTAGATATGTGAATCTGTAATATATTATATGATACTTTCTGATATTTAATTAATTTCTTTGATGAAATTTCAGTTAAAAATGTTGCGTAACAGGGTGGAATGTGTATGAGTGGGAATAAACAAGATATGTTGATAAAACACCAAATAGATTACAACTAGAAAGCAGCATTGACATATGAGATGTTTTTTAGGGCCCGAGCACCGATGGTGAGAGCCATCATTTACACCTGCATTTCATACACACTAACAGGGTGGAAAGGAATATTGGAGATATGTAGAAAACATATTGAACACTAGCACACATTTTTGGGGGTTTTCTTAAGATTTGTACATGTTTTTGAAATAAGTCTTCTGCTCACCAAGGCTGCATTTATACAGTAAAAACAATAATATTGTGAAGTATTATTACAATTTAAAACAACTGTTTTCTATTATAATATATTTTAAAATGTAATTTATTCCCATGATGCAAAGCTGAATTTTCAGCATCATTACTCTGGTCTTCAGTGTCAGATTCAGAATTTGCTGCTCAAGAAACATTTATTATTATTTTTTGGAAATATTTAATGAATTGAAATGTCATTAGAACAGAATTTATTTCAAAGTATTTACTGTCACTTTTGATCAATTTAATGCACCCTTGCTGAATAAAAGTATAAAACAAACAAACAAAACCTTTTGAGTGGTAAGGTATACTACTGTTGAAGAATTAATAATTTGTTAATAATTTAATAATGTAATTTTAAAATATTTGTCTGTTCATGACATGAGTTTTAATTAGAACAAAAAAAGATGATCTTAAACATGTTTTCTCTATTAGAAAATACATTATCAATGACTGGTAGTGACTGCTTATTCATGTATATTATGGTCTGTTGACATTCAGCTAAATCTGAACAATAATCCTTTTGGGAGCTTTTTTTTTATTTCAAGATGATTTGGGCACTGAATATCACTGCCTTAGTGCCATCTTGTCCATTGTTTATCATACTCATTTACTGTGATTCCAATGAATAAATGTGTAGTAGGTTATAAACATGAGTGGGCACATGACAGAGAGGTAAGACAAAGTACAAGCTACTAGTTGCACATGCTCACCCAGATCATCCTTATCCAGCGGGATCTCCTGCATTACAGAGGGCATCACGAAGGAAAATGTCTTCCGGTTAAAGTAATACAGCGTGTAGCCCACAAACATGGCCAGGAATATAGTAGCTCGGTAGTAGCCATATCCACTCTTCGCCATGGTTGGCACAACTTTAAAAATGATAAGGAAGGAAACGTAAGGGTCTTCTTCAGCTCGACACAGTTACCAGGAGCATCTGAGGGCTATGAACTCACGAGTGTGGATCTGTGGAACATGAAGAGCTGGTGAGGTCCGGGGAAAGAGATGTAATCAATGGCAGGGTTAATGGTCAACCTGGCAGAGATCTTTGGAGTGTTCTCCGGCAAACAACTGTGTCATGGGACAAACTGTTACGTGTTCTACTGAACTAAAACGGTTCTTTTGCAGCAGGTCTACTGGAGCCAATATTTTTTCTATTGTTTCTAGTTTTATGTTGTCTTAAACTTGTTGTGAAGAGGGTGTTTTTGAAGATCCCCTAATCTGAGGAGTTTAATGATTGACGCGGGGGTCTGTATTTGACAGTTTATAGGTCTGACTGTTTGCCGCGTGTGTTGTGTAAGATTGCACTATGGTTGTGAATGCTCTTTAGGGGTCAAGCACCAAATGTGCACCACCAACAGCACAAAGTTGTCTAATTATAATGGTGTAGTCTAGAAATATGTTTTTTTTTTTGTTGTTGTTTTTTGCTGAATTAAATGTATTCCTTGCTTTGAATCTGAGTAGACTTTACAGACTTTTAAAAACTTCCCTGAGAAAAAAAAAGGTAAATCCAGCCAAACACTGACAGCAACATATACGTGTACCAGATGTGGGCCGGATCTGGGCTGAACTACGTTGCTGAGAAGTTGCCTGGTCAAAACAGACTGGTTTTAGCCTCTTCTTTAGATGATCAGGAAGGTCTTAGCTTGTCAGGCTAATCCAGCTAAACCCAGGTCAGACCGCTATAGACCTTATGCGAATTTGCATTATTGACTGAATTTTAAAAGCTTACGCCACACCATTCGCATCATAGGCCTACCGTTTGCATCACTCAGTTTTGCATGTAATGCATGTAAATTTTAAATTTAAATTTTTGGACTTTTAGTAATGTTAGCCTTACTGTTATCTATAAGCTATTGAGCTCCAAAACAATGACAAAATTCACATTTAGAAGATATAAGCAGTCAAAACTTAGAGTCTCTCACTTCTGCCAATATGGATCAATGATTTTGATGACATCACTCTCTCACTCATCACTCATCAGCCTCTCATCAGATTTTCTGTCCAATCAAATGCTCTCTAGATTTTAAAGCGTCCCGCCCCCTACATTATAAATAAACACTGGAGCTGATTCTAAAATATGTGCACTTGTTCACACATCTAAAAATGTCTACTTGGTGAATGGCACATACAGTAGTGCACTATATTGTGATATTTCAGCTGCATCCGAATTCGCATACTGTACAGTAGCAACTACATTTGGTTTGAAACTTGATTTGTGACTGTTGTCACTGTCATGTGACCTAGGCTATATGGGATCAGTTGCGTCACTTCACTGCCTTTCACAAGTCCTCTCCCGTGGTCACATGGGATAGTAAAGTGTCCATCAAATGCACACTTCAAAATATCACATAAGTAGTGGGTCATCCGGGTACTTTCTATGAATTTTGACATTCAATAGGCCTACTGCATTTTACCATATCAACACATAACCTAGCAACATGTGCTGAGGCTATCTGGTCAAAAATATAACCAAATTGCAGTACGTTTTGTTAATTTTTGCTTAACACTCACTGTCCGCATTTATACATTATAATTTAAAGGTAAAACATTACAGCCTACCAATTTTTCCTCGGTCACATATATAGCCTGTCCACCAGATTTGAATGAAAACCTTTTTTTATTTTTTTGGAAATCCTACTCGTATATAACATCCTGACACTATCTCAGTTTTTTTTTTTTGGGCAACAGCGCTACGTATCGGTTGAACGTTATAAGCAATGTAAAATCATAGGGACTTTAGGCTATGTTCAATGAAATGTAGCGTATATCCTATTTATGGCCACATTGCTGATGCAGAAATGCTTTGTGTTTAACATGCAGACCTGACTGTAATATAACATACGGGTATTTTTTGTCCTACTAACAGTTAAAAGTTGGGAAATGCTGCTGCTCAGTGCGCCGTGAGCTGGTTTAAGACTGCACTCGCAAACGTGGCAACACAATCAGTACAACAATCATCCACTAGCTAACCTGCAAGTAACAACAATGTCGTTTCTGTGAGTTAAGAGGTTAGTAGAAGGATAATGTAGAAAAAAATCTGATAACTGATAATCGTGAAAATAATAACATGCCTACTTCCGTGAACAAGAGGTTGCCTTTCGGATGTCTGTTTCCGCATGCAACACTATTCATTAACCCTTTATCCACGACCAAACCATGTCGATCCGACACACGGTCCTTAAATGTTCATGTTTTTTCTTAAGTCAGACATTATTGGATCTCGTCTAAATGCTAAGATGAAATAGTAGCCTAATTCATTCCATTGCTTCCAGCTATTTCGGACGAGTTAGAGTAACAACTCAAATTAAGGCTTATAAAATCATATTGTTCAAATGTTCTGCAGTGTTTTTATTACACGAATTGTGGATTTACACAAACTTACTGCAGGGCAAGGAGGGATAAATGCAAATATTGAAATTACAATAGCAGAATATGCAATTGTTTTTACAAGCTACATAGCCTATATGTCATTAAATTATCAGTGATAATATGAAATTATAAACAAAATATGATGTACACTACCAAAAGAATGGAGTAAAAGAAAAATATACTTTTAAAAGCAAGAATGCGTTCAATTAATCAAAAGTGACAGTAAAGACATAATGTTACAAAAGATTTTGGTAACACTTTATTTTGATGACCACGTTAAAAATTCTACAAGTAACTTTGCAACTACAAGTCAACTTACTCTCATTAGAGTATCAGTAGACTGTCTGCTTAATATCTGCTAACACTTTATTTTGATGCTCCTCAACAGAAATTCTATGACTATAAGTAACTTTGCAATACATGTCAACTTATTCTACTAACCCTAAACTAACTGAATCCCCCAAAATCTTGGCACATTGGTGAAGATTCATATGTAACCTCCTGCAAAGTATGAGACCTCAGACCTCTTGCCCAGATCTTTATCCATACACTACCATGTTTGACAGTAATAAAGGCAGGGCAATAAAGCACAATATATGAAGTGTACATAAGCGGGGAGATGGCAAGGATAATCATGTTTAGCTTTTGCTCTTCTCAGCACAGCATTTTCTGCAGCAGCTTCTGAATTTGGATCAATAGCTTTTAAGGATGGTATGCTAAATATTGTGATATAGGTAAAATATACATTACATTTGAGGTTTGGATTGTTCTTTGAAGGTATAATGCAATTGAAGGCCTGCTGGTTTTGTCATCTTTATACATTTAATGTCTCGATATTAATGGTTCAGTCAGATCATTCTGGTAGGAACAGGAAAGACTGTGGCTGCATTTGGTCTCATATCAACTTAGACTTCGTCCGAATATTTCTGTTATGGTTTGTGATGGTTTTCTACACCTTGTTTGGGGCTGCTGTCTTCTCGGTTCTCGAGAGACCTTCAGAACTGGAGGCACATTGCAAATGGAACAGACAGCTGGCTGAATTTGTTCAGGATCACCAGGTTCCTTTGGAGGACTTGCGTGAGCTCCTGGGACACTATGAGGGGGCCATTGCCGCCGGGATTCAAATGGAACCACGAACACCCCGGTGGGATTTCTCGGGAGCTTTTTACTTTGTGGCAACTGTAGTCAGCACTATTGGTATGTCTGCTCGAGTGAATCATGACACCATATCTATCTATCTATCTATCTATCTATCTATCTATCTATCTATCTATCTATCTATCTATCTATCTATCTATCTATCTATCTATCTATCTATCTATCTATCTGTCTGTCTGTCTGTCTGTCTGTCTTTTCTGTCTATCTATCTATCTATCTATCTATCTATCTATCTATCTATCTATCTATCTGTCTGTCTCTTTTTATTTCTATCTATCTGTAGACTGTCTGTCTGTCTTTTTCTATCTATCTATCTATCTATCTGTCTTTCTTTTTATTTCTATCTATCTATCTATCCATCTATCTATCTATCTATCTATCTATCTATCTATCTATCTATCTATCTATCTATCTATCTATCTATCTGTCTGTCTGTCTGTCTGTCTGTCTGTCTTTTTATATCTATCTATCTGTCTTTCTTTTTATTTATATCTATCTATCTATCTATCTGTCTGTCTGTCTGTCTGTCTGTCTGTCTGTCTGTCTGTCTTTTTATTTCTATCCATCTGTAGACTGTCTGTCTGTCTTTTTCTATCTATCTATCTATCTGTCTTTCTTTTTATTTATATCGATTTATCTATCTATTTATCTATCTATCTATCTATCTATCTATCTATCTATCTATCTATCTATCTATCTATCTATCTATCTGTCTGTCTGTCTGTCTGTCTGTCTGTCTTTTTATTTCTATCTATCTGTAGACTGTCTGTCTGTCTTTTTCTATCTATCTATCTATCTATCTATCTATCTATCTATCTATCTATCTATCTATCTATCTATCTATCTATCTATCTATCTGTCTGTCTGTCTTTTTATTTCTATCTATCTATCTATCTATCTATCTATCTATCTATCTATCTATCTATCTATCTATCTATCTATCTATCTATCTATCTATCTATCTATCTATCTATCTATCTATCTATCTGTCTGTCTGTCTGTCTGTCTGTCTGTCTTTTTATTTCTATCCATCTGTAGACTGTCTGTCTGTCTTTCTTTTTCTATCTATATCTGTCTTTCTTTTTATTTATATCTATTTATCTATCTATCTGTTTTTCTTTCTTTCTTTCTTTCTTTCTTTCTTTATCTGTCTGTCTGTCTGGCTGTATCTATCTATCTATCTATCTATCTATCTATCTATCTATCTATCTATCTATCTATCTATCTATCTATCTATCTATCTATACAATTACATACATTTAACTTTCCATGTCATCTAACTGAAATTATAATTATTGCAATTATAAAACATAACAGTACAAGTTGTAATTAAACCATCTTTGAGAATATGGTATTTAGCCTGAAACATAATTATCTTTATTGACATAAAGTCTATTTATAACCTGAATAACCTTTTTACTCCATACATCTGTCCCCGTATTTGAAGAAGCTTACTAATATTTCTCCCACTTTACAGATTCCATGTAGTAATTAGCTTTGGAAGAAACAGCGTGTTCACACACTTCTAGGTATAGAATGGCTGTTTACACGTGATAACCATCTTCAGCAATCTAGTTTTATCAGCCTCTGAGCTTATCTTTCAGTGGTGAAATAGCAAGAAAGTCAATTTCCTGATTCAAATCCCCAGGGCTCAGATCATAATAGCTTTGTAATCATGGATACACGTAAGCAAATCTTAAAATGTCCAATGTCCAATGTAAAGTGTAGTCTGTCAATATACAAAATGAAATGCGTACACGTCATCTTGATTGCATAACACAACGAAAGATTACCTCAAGATTATCGAACGATACTCAAGGCTGATGAAAATCTTGATTTTGATGTGGTAAAACCATAATTTCACTTTCTTTTAATTCCACTATATATCAAATTCATTGTTTATACAGTATAGGCTATCATTCTGCTTTTATGAATTCAGGAACAGAATATACTACTCTTAGCAATTCCATGCCAGAAATAAAAGTATGTATCCGTTTGTGCGTCCATATCAGGTTTTGGGATGGCAGCACCCGCTACCCTCAATGGAAAAATCTTCCTGATCTTCTATGGGCTGATAGGCTGTGCAACCACCATCCTATTCTTCAACCTCTTTCTGGAGCGCATGATAACGCTCATTACATTCCTCACACGCAGATGTCGAAAGCAAAAACAGAGGACAAAGCTGAGTAAAAAACACATTGTCCCACATTTAAACACACAGCCAGAAAATGGAGATGGTCTGGAGGAGGATTGGAAACCTTCAGTTTACTATGTAACCCTCATTTTGGCAACAGTTACACTTCTGGTGAACTGTGGAGCATCGGGACTGTACTCGACTATGGAGGATTGGAGCTACCCAGAGTCTATGTACTTCTGCTTTGTGGCTTTTAGCACAATGGGTTTCGGGGACATGGTGAGCGGACAGAAGGCCCATTATGAAGCACGTTGGGTCTACCAGATAGCCAACTCTTTAATGATCATCCTTGGTGTGAGCTGCACCTACTCTCTTTTCAGCGTCACCGCCATCATCATCAAGCAGATGTTGAACTGGGTTTTGTCCAAGCTGTTCGGTCTGCATTGCTGTCGGCCTCAGGGCTGCTGCTCCGTCGCTGATCTGAAAGTCAGAGAACCGGCTGATCAGCAGATCCAGAACACAAGCAACCATCCCGGCATCTGTCATGTGGTCAAGGCCTCTCACCCTTCCAAGTGCAAGTGTAAGTGTGCCAGCACTGCAGCAGAAACTCTGCCAGAGCCTGGACACTGCGAACAGCTGCCCAACCTTTGAACACGAAATCAGAGATTCGGAAAAACTGGCAGAAGTATGATGCAGAGAAGGACGTTTTCAGTGTTGTCAGCAAGAACTGTCGCCGCCATCGTCACCGTCAGGATATGAGAACACTGTCAAATCATCAGCAACAAGAGAAAATGCAAAATGGAGAAATAACAAATACAGTAAAAACCTGTAAATGTTTCTTCATTACTATGTGAAAATGTGATTTTCATTTAACAGGGTAATGAATTTAGTTGTACTTGTAAGTAATTTGTGAATTACCTTTTAATTTAGGGTAAACCTCTATATTTAATATGTGTACTTTTACAGTAAAAATATAATTTCATGGTATACATGAAAAGACATTCTGAACTAAAAAGTCTGGCTTTTACAGTCGCTACTTACTCGTTCAGAAGAAGGACTGCGGCATCAGTCCATAGATCTCAGACACCTGAACAAGGCCCTTACGAAATGGTCATTCCGAATGCTTACAACCAAACAAACCTCGCGCAAATTCGCCCGGGGGATTGGTTTTTCTCAGTGGATCTGAAAGATGCTTACTTTCATATCCAAATGAAATAGCCCAACATCACAGGCCATTCTTGAGATTCGCCTTCAAGGGGCGGGCTTATCAATATATGGTCCTACCGCTGGTCTGTCTCTGCCTCTCTGGCACCCTGTGCATTCACAAAATGCATTTTTATCATTATAGGGTGGTTGTGTACACACACTGCCAACACACATTTATGTTCAAACACCATGTAAAAGTGAATTTTGCAAAAAACCCTTTAAAATGGCAATTTTTTAAATTAGGAATTACATTTCCATTTGTTATTTCTGATATCTGAAATGTATTTCTGATAGCAATAATTAGCAGAGTAATTTCAAATATTTAAAATGGCTTTCTTACTAATCACATTCATGATATCAGAAATTAACATTGTCACTAGTGAAAATCGAATTATTGATATCAAAAATTAACATTTTTACTTGTAGCAATTCAATTGTTGATATCAAGAACAGACATTTGCCCAACCACGTATTTATTGATATAAAAAACTATGTTTTTTTGTTGTTGTTTTTTTACTAGAATTGAATTTCAACTAGTAAGAAATTCGTTCTTGATATCTGATATGATCACCTTAGGCTGCCATTCAAATTCAATTGTTGATATCAAGAATTGATTTCTTACCAGTTGAAATTCCAATCAAGAATTCGTATTTCTGTGAGTGATGATGTCATTGTTGATATTAATCAAGAGTTAACATTTTTACCAGTGGAAAGTAATTCCTGATATCAAAAATTGCATTGCTACAAGTAGAAATCTAATTCCTGATATCAAGAATTATAATTTTTACTAGTGAAAAAAATTAATGGTTGATATCATATTCATATATATCGTGGGAATAAAAAAAAAAGTCTAAACGGCTTGCCATAGTGGTGTGTGCAGTAATAAGATGAGTTGGCGCGGAGGGATACAGTGTAAATGAGGCCAGAGCGCAGCGGCAGCGCATTACTACACCTCTATCCCGCGGTGGGTCAGTCACTCGCTCACTCACAGGAACAGGTCCTACGTTTATCTATACGCCAACACATAAAACACAACCAGCTCTGCCTCTGCAGTTGATTTTACACACATTTACCGGACGGACATTGCTTAACGATGGTGAGTTCAGCCTGACGTTTATGTCGTTTTTTTTTCCTGCTAACGGATTAGCCACTTTAGCATCCTGTCAGAGTGTGACAGCTAATTATGGATTTACTAATTTCGTGTCGTCTTTACCAAATTAAAACGCATTAAGAGTGTTTTAGCTTTACTGAATGTGTAGCTATACGTCAATGTTTTTTATTTAAACAAACTGCTAATTAGCCAGTTAGCTCTATCCAACAGATGCGCATCAACATGTGTGATTATATATAATATAAGAAAACCATATACCAATCAATATGAATTAGGGCAAAAGAGATTTTGGAAAGGGATAAATGAATAAATTAGATCCATTGCGTTTTAGCGCGTTCCCGCTGCTTCTCTTGCGCCAGCTGAAGTCTGTCAATCACATGCGCACCAGTTTCTGTATTAGGTTTCTTGCATATTCTTTAACACAAACTTGCTGTTTTTGTCACATTAGACTCTAATTGTTGCGAATGCATATGTGAAATGAAATGCACAGCATGCACGGTGTCTGTCCACAGCATTGACAGTTTAGTGTATGTTAGATCCATTACCATTGCGAGTTTAGTATGTAAAGCATCATGCGTGTTGAATTCACGCAGTGCTTCTGCTCATCTCGCTGTGTGTGAACAGTGACTGGCTGCTAATTTTACATGGGCTGAGCTCATTGCCTTTAACAGAAGGATAAGTGTGGGCGTGGTGGTGTAAAAATAACCATCAGCGAAAGCATATGCGCTCAAGTTCCTCATTTCTGGAAGAATCTGAATCGGTCTTAGCTTGTTTTGCCTCCATATATTTGCATTGCATGCACGTTCACTAAGTTTAGCAAACGTCCTGGGGATATGAGGCTGTTGCATTTGCATGGGCCAAAGTTGCAACATGTTGGGTAGCTGTTGCACACTGGTTGGTCAAAAAAACTGCAGTTTAGCATCTTGCAGCCCCAAATGGTCATAGCTGTGTAAAGCATAAATATGAATGGAGTGGGCAGTGAGGTTGCATATTGCAGCAGGCTGAACTGCAGTGAAGGATCCTAGTTGTCCCCCTCCCCCTTTCCCCCTGCATTGAACCAAATCATAGCTGGTGCAGCAACACGCTGACACTAAATCTGCAGTGCAGACCAATGGCGGACTTAACCAATAAGCGAGGTAAGCAGCCGCTTGGGGCCCCAGGGAATCAGAGGGCCCAAACAAATACCCATAAGCCTATACATGTATATAATTTTTTTTGTATATTCAGGATGTCATCATTAAAGTTTTAACGTTAGTATTAGGCCTACATCTTCGCGAATGAGGGACCACCCTATCAGGGATTAGTGGACCATTCCATTGGAACCCAAAATTTCGGCAAATAAATTCAGCGATCTAACCCACCCCCTCATTGGAGAAAATCGCTTTGGGCTAGTTAGCATAAGGAGTTTTAAACTCGTCATCTGATTGAATTCTACAGGGATTTCCGGGAGACGTGTGTGTCGCGTTCTTTATCGAAGCGCCTGGAAACAAAGTCGTGATGACGCCAAATCCCCTAATGGAAGAAAAATGTTGTATACGTTGTATAATTTACAGCTGTGACAATAACGCTTATCAGGAACAACTAAATTGGATTTTTAAAAGTAAGTGAAGTTTACGGCATAAACTCTTTAAAATAGGTCCAAGAGTTTTAGACCCCGGTCTGTTATTGTAGGGACTGTTTGTGACGCTGAACAAAAACTGTTCTTGGTTGCTTTATATGTCGGTCGGACGTCCCTTTGGGTGGTCTTTGTCCAACGAAATCTGCTATGGATTTCAGACCTTTTCCCCGTCAATCTGAAGGTCTGGCTACGCGAGCCTAGCTCTGTGTCTCACTAGAAAGCAGGGTTGTCATTGCCTGTGTGCTGTTTTAATCTGTGTTGTGTTTGTCCCACGGAAATCATGTATAATTAAACCAATCAGATAACAACTTTGAAACTCTTAAATAGTTTCTAATTTTCTGTGCCTTATGCATCAGATGCTCAGTCAACAGTCCGTGGGCGGGACTTCTAAGGCTGAAAAAGCTTGGAAAGGGCCATTTAATTAGTTGGTCAAGGCTCAACGATGAGGACTGCCCCAGGACAATTAACGGACGTCACTGAACCAATCGAGCCAATGCCGCATTGCCACAAAAGTTTATCATTTGCATGTGTCGTTGAGCCTTGCCAGTTAAAAAATTCAAGCGCCTGAAGATGCGAAAAAGTTAAATCTGGTACTCATGCACTGTGTGAGAACTTTTTGCATGCACACATCCCAAACACGTGCACAGAAAGCTACTTCTCAGACAGCGCTTGAATACTTAATGGAGTTCTCTTTCATGTCTTGTGCACAAATTCATATGAAATTATGTGAAAATGCCCGTCTTGCTGAGTATCCTAGTAAACAGTCGGTAATGGCTTAAGTGTGCGTAAACAGTCGAGAAAGAAAACTCACCTGTAACACAATATTCGATCTGGACATTAGCTGTTAAAGTGACAGCAGCTTAATAATCCTGCGGCAGTCTATCTTTTTAACAACAAAGGACAGAAAAAAAAATCACTCACTTCTCTTGACCGAATAACTGCTAAATATAATATCTAGATTTAAGTGTAGACTTTGCAGTTTTATTTTACATTTAATTACTTTATTCAATTTCTATACCTGAAAACTACTGTTAGATGGTCACTGTGATTTTGCCAAGACAGACATGTTCCTGGATCAACATTCCTGTAGAAAAACATAATCCTAACCCTATCCCACCACTAAACCTAACCCTACCTATAACCCATCACTAAAATCAGAGGGAAATAATCGGTGAATAAGAATTGTGTAGAAGCACCTAAGTCTTGTTATAAGCTTAAAATTGAAACTAACTGTAAACCCGCCCTTCAAATCTGATTGGTTGATTGGAATGTTGTTCCAGGATCTAGGCACATATTGTACTTGGTGAAATCACAACATTCACTGTTACTGTTAGACCTAACTGAAAATCCTGAGAAGTACTTATCATTTATTTGTTCTTTTGTATTTATTAATGCTATTGCTATTATTTGTTCCTATTTTATTAATGCCTGTTTACTTATCTCTAATAATATTTGAGATTTATATTAGTTCGGCCAGTTGTTTTTGCTTTGGAATCAAAATTGTAATGTAGAATTGAGAAATGTCACTGGCATCTAAAATTTGGTGTCATAACCTTTCATTTACATATTTATTTACATATGTATTACTTTTTGTGGGGTGCTAGTGAAAATTTTTGCAGGGGAAGCAAAAAATTAAACCACTGGCCCAATCCGGCCAGTAGGAAAAATATTTGGCGTTAAGCATTGTGTTAATTGTTCATTTGTAAATTTCGTTTTTTAAATTTGTGAATTCATTTTTCATTATTCTATTTCACATTGAGAAAATACAACATTTACAGATTAAATTACATTAAGATTTGGCATACGGTTAATTGTAGAAAAATGGTTGAGTGTTGTGAGAAAGAGAGAGCAAAATAAGGGTTACAAAGGTGAAATAACTTGTACGTAGTTGGTGTGTTGGGGACCCATGCCTGGAATTGCTTAGGGCCCCAAAACCACTAAAGGCCTCATTATGCTTCTGCGTCAACTCCACGGCGTAGCTACGCCGTCACTCCTACGGCGTCGTGGCCGTTTTATGGTTCTGCGTCAGGTTGAGTTGCATCGCGGTGCATCTGACCAATCACAGCCCTTGTGGTCTGCGTCGCCTCGACGCGTAGTTAAAATTTTTTTGGAGGTGCACGTCGAGCTATGGCAGAGGGGTTCGAGGCGACGCAGAGGGGTCTGCGGGGGTACGCCATCGATTCGACGCAGAAGCATAAAACAGGCTTAAGTCCACCCCTTGTACATTCACTCACATGCTCTTGCTCATCAAATTGGAAAGCAACTCGGAGAGGACTCTTGTTGCATGACAAACATTTGTCCCATCATGCTCCACTTAATCCACAGTAATTGCTGCAGTCATTGAAATTCAGAAATTCAGGCCTGAGAAGCGTTGTGCAGAATATGTTAGCCAACAACATCAGAGACGGCAGCCCACCTGCATCCAAACTAGGCATTTAACCATTCGTGTAGCTGGTCCTGGGGCCATGTCCACCTGAGGTCTGATACGGGCTGCGTCAGAAAGCTGAGGTTTGAGGTTTAACATGTCAACCTTTCTCGCTCGTTGGGAGAATTAACCTATGTCACTCCCTCACCATACACGCCTCAAAGTAGCCGGAGCAACTTTTCTCATCATTTTATTATTTACTCACCCACCCTTGTGTCGGTTCTAATGCAGTATTGCCTTTGTTCCTTTTTGGACCACAAAAGGAGAAATTTAAAAATGTCCCTCTCTTGCTCATTCATATAGTGACCAGCATCAAGCTTTTAAAAAAGATGCAGAAGTATCACAGAATGATCCCGTGCAAGACATTTCATATATTCCAAGTGTGCTCGGTGTATTCGATTGGGGTTGTTGAAAAACAAACCAAAATGTTATGTATTATTTAATGAAAATCCTGATCTTGGCTGTTGGTCTTCTGTGCACAGTGTGCGTTCATGTTCATGAGACTAGTCTATTAGCACAGCAGTTCACCCTCACTCGCCTAGAAAAAGCACACAATTTGTGAGAAATCAAGATTAACACAGAAATTAAAACATGCTCATCATTGAAGAGGTGTGTTCAAGTCATTGCATATGAATTGCGTTTCAATTGTTTTTTTTAATACTTAATAAATTCCAGGACAAAAAAAATAGCATCGTGTCATTAACCCCTATGCCTATTTGAGAACTATAAAGCACCATTTTCACTAACAATTTGACAACATCATGTTGAGCTTTGCATAGGAAGCTCATACGCATCATGTTCAGAAAAGTCTAGTTCCTCTTCTGCTTTTACAGTGCAAAATTTGATTAGAGCCTGTGTGCTCTTGTTATTGGGGTACCATTTATATCAGCTGTTTTCTCATCTCACAAATGGTTAGCCAAATGTATTAAAGCGAAAGTCAATGCCTCATATGTGGATGAGTCAGACCCGTGTCCGCTGTATTCTCATAGATCATTTTACACCCTGTCCATTTTAAGCTCCAAGCTTTATGAATCACCCGTCTTTGAATACAAGGCTTTGAATGGTTCTTCTAATGGCACTTCTCACAAAAGTCACAGCTGAATCACGCCGAGTGAAGCACGTGCACAGATGAATCCTGTCGTCTTTAATAATTGAATAATGAACTCCGTGTCAGAGAGAAGCGCAATCATTTTAAGTGTGTCGCATTCATGACCCCCTAAGTGGCACTGTCTAATTATAACTTCTGTGGATATTTTTAAAAGAGTATTTTTATGCATGTCCTTCATTATACTCATTTAGTCAGAGGTGTGTGTGCACTGCAAAACTGGAGCTTGCCTTGTAGTGATATGACACTGAGCTGATTGACTTTCTCTTTCCCTTCCTCTCTTTTCTAATGCAGGCAGATCAGCTGACCGAGGAACAGATTGCTGGTGAGTGAACTCTGACAATCATCTTCAAAATGGCCCCTAATGCTGTCTTACACGACATCATCAGTACGCACTGATAGCAGAAGACAATCACGTGCCTATAGAAGCTTATATTGCAAAAGATTGTGCTGATAAATGGGATTATAAATATAACTCTGACCTGAAGAACATGTTAAGACGTTGTCCCACTAGCCTACTCCAAGCAACTTGATTAAGAATGGAAGAGGGTTGACAGACTAATTCGCTGCCCTTGATTTTTCTTGAGATTCATTTTCAAGTAATATCAGCTGAACAAACGTCTAGTGCAGTTATTTTCGATCAGGGAGCCGGGACCCACTAGGGGGCCGCAAGATGGCTTAAAATGGTTTAAAAAAAGACAAAGCAAATATTAAATAAGCTAAACGATATAAATCGGCTCAAAAGATATAAACTGACACGCTATTTGTTATTTCAATTTTTATTTCCAACCAGGGTTCCCACGTACTTGGAAAACCTGTATATGTGAGGGAATTTTAAAAGCGCAATTTCTAGACCTGAAAAAAGTCATGGAAATGACTAAGATCTTAAGTCATGAGAATTTCTGTAATTAATATGTATAATTTTCATAAGTTGACAAGCTCTGAAATATGTTAGGTATTGCTATTTGCGAGTAAAAAAATAAAAACGTCTCCTGAAACAACTGGGAAAAAATGTGAATTTACTTGTCATAAAAATAAGAACCATGAAGAAGATGCAGTTCTTGAAACTTTATACTCAAAAACGTATTTAACTTTAAAAAAAGTTAAAAACAAGCAGCTTTGTCATTACAGCAGAAGTACCAGAAATATCCTGTCCTTCGAAACCACTGGTCTAGTGGGATGCTGACCTTACAGTGGTTGCACAGAACTCCTCTAATGTTCATATGTTTAATAGTGTGTAATTTGCAGCTTTAAATCTGTAACTGTGCATAAGTTGTAAGCTGTAACGGAGGATAAGTGGTAAATTCTGTTCTGATTGACTCTTGACCATGCTACTTTCACTCTTTGCAGTATACTGTTGGTAGAATGCAAATTTTCTTTATGCAAGGAGTGCCAAGATGACCTACTTGCCAAAGTGTGCAAAGAGGGTTAGACTTCAAAAATAAAGCTCCTTTGTCATTGCAGTGTACATGTAATGTACTTACCATGTATGTAATTCAAAACAGAGTTCAAGGAGGCGTTCTCACTGTTCGACAAAGATGGCGATGGCACCATTACCACCAAAGAGTTGGGTACAGTCATGCGCTCATTGGGTCAGAACCCCACTGAGGCTGAGCTCCAGGATATGATCAACGAGGTCGACGCTGATGGTAAGACCAGGAACACTTTTGTAACAGTCCTGCTGTTTTTTTCTGTTTGATACGATAAGTGACTTATGTTAGTTCATTAAAGTTATTTGGCTTCTTATGTAGCAGATGCTTTTCATGTACATCAATTTACAATACAATACCCTCCCAGATCAAGGGTGTCCAATCCTGCTCCTGGAGGGCCAGTTCAGCTCCAATCCTAAACAAACTCACCTGAACCAGCTAAACAAGGTCTTCTGGATAATTAGAAACTTCCAGTCCAGTTTGTTGGAGCAGGAATGGACACCCCTGTCCTAGATCAAGCAGATGTTAGGTGTTTTTCTCATGAGGGAAGAGTAGCATTGACAAGGATCGTCATGTGAGGATCGTCTGCGTTTAATGTCAGTTTTAGATATACACTCGCAAACTTCCCTAAATGGTACCCCTTTGAGGGATTTACAATGCCATTTTGAAGTTCCAAATCGACTGTCATCGATTATGTCGTCTTGCCGTTTTAGCCCTAGTTTAGAAGTTGTCAGGCTTCTAGAGCAAGCGCTTCTTCGGAAGATCTCAACATAAGCTTGCCAAAGTTTGCAAAAGTCATGGCATTGGAACTTTAAAAGATATTGAAGAGTATTGCCTGAAGCAGATGCACTGGTGCAAGGATTTGAAGATACATTTTGTTTTCCGTTTAATCTTGTGGTAAATAGCAACAACATGGTACTGTCTGTCCACAGGCAATGGAACTATAGACTTCCCAGAGTTCCTAACCATGATGGCGAGGAAAATGAAGGACACGGACAGTGAAGAGGAAATCCGAGAAGCTTTCAGAGTCTTTGACAAGGTGAGGAAATGTCACCATTAACAGCAGCTGCCATGAAGTTGAAACCAGATTAAGCACTGAACCAATTCGTGAATAGTAATCATTAAGAATCTTAATGAATGTACAAGGTAGATACTTTTGAGCACAAGAACGTGCCAATGTTATGCAGCATCAGGTTTAAGCATGCATGATGACAAGCTGACTAATCATCCAGGAAAACTGTGTAAGCTGCTAGCGTATGAAGCATTACGTAAGGACTGTGCAGGTGTGTTTTCCAGACAGTGGGTTAGATTATTCACCATGTGGGCTCAAGCTGCTTAAGGCCGTTGCCATAAGAGCATGCTTCAAACGGCTTGAGTTGCATTTGGGTTCTCTTGATTGCTTCACATCTGGCTTTGAGCTAGGGATGGGCATTTTGTAGTTGGATACTTGAACACAAAAACAATCAAAGTAAAATAAATTATAACCTAAATTAAATCACATTTTTTCATTTTATGTGTCCTTATTCAGAAGAACAAGTGATGAAAGTTGACTTCTTAAGACTCAGATATACTTCAAGCTAAATTAAAGAACAAATGGGTGTGATGTAATTTCAATCAAGATTTGAGCAAATAAATATTTGTTTCAGTGGTTGGAAAACAGCTCGCTAGCACAATTTCTGTAAAAATTTGCACCGGCTGTAAAACACCTTTGAACTGCCTTTGGTCCGTGACCATTGCGTAATAGGTGGGTGTGGTCTGAGGCTCCACCTTCTTTGACATGGAAATCTTTTCGGGTTCATTTGTTCACTCAGCCCAGTGGTGTCCATTCCTGCTTCTGGAGGGCCACTGTCCTACAGAGTTCAGCACAAACCACAACTAAACACACCTGACCCAGCTAATCAAGGTCTTGCTAAGTATACTAGAAACTTCTCGGCAGGTGTGTTGAGCTTGGAGCTGAACTCTACAGGTCAGTGACTCTCCAGGGCCGAGTTTGGACACCCCTGAGCCGCTCTAAGGCCTTGTCCACACTAATATGTTTTTTTTTTGAAAAATGCATCTTTTACTCTCCGCATTGGTCTTCAGTCCACACTGAGATGGCGGTTTATGAACGAAAACTACGCTTTTTGAAAACTCTTTCCAAAGTGGATAAATTTGAAAACTGCGTTTTAGTGTGGACCGCGAAAACCGAGGTACTTGAAAACGATGACGCATGTTTAGCCATGTGACTCATATTGTGCCGATAGATATTTATGTTTATACCAGGCACAAAGCCCGTTATGTGCTATTCACTTTCACACAGTTTGGTAAAATGTTACTTTGCACACTCTTTATATCACAGTCCTGCAAAGATGAATGAAAATTTATTCGCATTTGCTGTCCTGCGACAAAATATGAGAGCAGTTGGGTTTTAGACCAAACATATGGTGACTGAGTGCGACCTGGACGCACGCATCAGTGAATTGAGAGATATTTCGCTAAATAAAATGATCCTACCAGAAGAATTGCGTGAATTCCGCATATCTCAGTGAGCTCTTATGTGGGTTTAGGCATGTGCAGTAAGGTGAATTTAGCGTTTTCCGACATTTTTGTGCGGACGAGAAACTTTTGGAAAACTCTTTACTCAACTTAAATGTATCCGGATTAATGTAGACGTACCCTGAGACGCTGGTAACCTACATGCATGTAAATAATTAAAGCGCATGTATAAATATATATGCACTTTATATGCTATAGTATGGTTTTTAAATGGGTTTTAATATATTGTGCAGCCTTAGAAAACGTGTGATAATGCGGTTAATGGATTCTCGTTTGTGGAATGCACCACTTACGGTATTTTGCCGGTTACTCTACATGGGTAAATTGCAAGTGAGGATTTTTTAAAATCGAGTACTTGAATTTAATTGAGGAATCGTGACAGCCCTCATTTATAGTACACCACAAAAGAACCTGATGTGTGATTAGGGCTGGGTACTGAGTTCGGTACTTTTTAGGTACCGACCATCGAAACATGTCTTGTTTTTCGGTACCAAGTTTCGGTACCTAAGTGCTTAATCTCGTCAACGTCAGTGAAACAATAAGCATGCAGCATGATTGGCTCTAGCGGAAAGACACTAGTTTACGCGGCTGCCCAGAGACGTTGCTCATCGCAACGTGAGGCTGTAGTGTGTGTGTGTGTGTGTGTGTTTGTGTGTGTGTAAGCGTCCCAACCCAGATAGATAGAAAATATGTGGAAATTATCAAAAGTTTACCTACCTATGCATGCCAGAAGCACGCGTTGCAATATTTTCGACAAGATAATTGCTGCCAGGACCGGCAACATGGTAAATCTGATAAGGCACTTAAAAGCGCATAGATAGCCTACACTTGAGAGTAGAAAGTTTATCCGTCTTCGACTGCAAGAAATGGAGCGCGTAACCAATGAACCGAAATTCAGCGTATAGGATACTTGCCTCACAGACATGAGAAATAGTCCTATATACGGTCAAAATATATCTACTTTTAAATGAAACAATTAGAAATAAATAGTTTGATTACCTAATCCATAGAAGCGCGCGCGCGCATTCACTAGTGCAGGAATGACGAGTCAGCATCGCAATAATCATCTTTGCCACCAACACACTGTAAACACTTGTTCATTAATAAACAATTAAAATATCTCCTTGCTATCGTTTCCCGATGCATCCATAATCATTAGGCTACTTTTGCCATTTGCGGCAAGCTTCATGTGTGCTGAGCGCCAGGCATATATCCTGCACCCCAGTAGCCTATATTTAATTCAATTCACATTTATTTGTAAAGCATTTTTCACAATGCATATCGTTTCAAAGCAGCTTTACAGAAAATGCATGCGTCTAAATTACCATTTAGAGTGATCTGTTATCAGAGGTGACTGTGTGTAATGCATTTCAATTAATTTTCATTCAGTTTCATTGTAAAACAATGCATTAAGTTAAGGCAGAAACAATGAGCTCATTGAAGTAAAGGATACATGTTGTTAAATTATTAGGAAACATAGAAAACTTTAGCATCGGTGCTCTTTTACCGACTCAAAATATGAATGTAAAAAAGTCAACAAACTGAAAAAAATACGTTTTTTTTTAGGTAATGTTATATTGTTAAAACTGGTTTCATAAAAATGGTATCGAAAAAAGTATCGTTCAGGAACCGGTATCGAAACAAAGGTATCGGTATTGGTATCGAAAATTTTGTTACGATACCCAGCCCTATGTGTGATGAGGCATAATATTCTCTTCTCAGGATGGAAACGGCTACATCAGTGCAGCCGAGCTCCGTCACGTCATGACCAATCTGGGCGAGAAGCTGACTGACGAGGAAGTGGACGAGATGATCCGAGAGGCGGATATCGATGGAGACGGTCAAGTCAACTATGAAGGTGAGCAGCTGTGGCGCATGCTCCCATTCAATCAGGAACGTTTTATTGCGTAACCAGAATGACATTTATACAAACTTTATTTAGATGGAGGTTGTTCATGTTCACTGTTGTGTGAATACTTTTTTAAATTAGTTTTCCAGAGAAAGTGTTTTGTCTTGCATTCGCTCTTTACACCTGCATTGAACGTTCAACACATAACTTGTAGAATGTGATGGTGTAATGTAATTCAGTGACAGTACATGGGTGATATATCTAAAAATAGGAAAGACTTGTACCTGATAAAGTCTTGCATTCCTTTTAATATTGCTATTTTGAATGCTTAACCTTAAATATTATACTTCAAGTGCATTTTTACATTATATATACATTATATTTAAAGATTTAGGGTCAGTTAATTTTTTTTTAAAAGAGATTAATCATTTTATTTAGCAAGGACTGAATAATTTGAATCATTTGTAACAATTTAAATGTCTTCACTTAAAAAAAAAAAAAAAAATCATTAAAGAATCCTGAAAAATGTTTCAGGTATACACTAAAATATTAAGCAGCACATCTGTTTTTAACATTGATAATCATAAATGTTTTTGAGCAGCAAATAAGCATATTATGATTTCTTAAGTATCATGTGACATTGAAGACTGGAGTAATGATGCTAAAAATTCAGCTTTGCATCACAGGAATAAATTACATTTTAAAATATATTCACATTGAAAACGGTTATTTTAAATTGTAATCATATTTCACAATATTATTCTGTTTTTGACCAAATAAATGCAGCCTTGGTGAGCAGAAGAGACTTCTTTCAAAAACATTTCAAACATCTTACTGACCCCAAACTTTTTTTGTGTATATATTTATTTAAAAAGAGACATATATATATAAAATATAATATATACTTTTATTTTTTAATCATGTATATATATTTTTAACCAAGGTATTACAGAAACTTGAAGATTAACTTTTCAAATAAAAAAGCAACATAGAAAATGTTTGGATAAAATTTTCTAAAACCATTTACCAGCACATTTTTCATAATAGAAAGGAAAATCCATAAAAAAAATTGTCAGCAGTCAGTGTCAGGAATCATTAATTACTATTATCTCTTTTTCTGTCTCTTTTCGCAGAGTTTGTCCAGATGATGACTGCGAAGTGAAGGATTGTCTTATCCTGTATCTCTCTTTCTCTCTTACATTGCTTGTCCTACTAAGATCACTCTGTCTTTAAAAAGAAAAAAATCTAAAGTTTACTTCAGAGAGTATTAGAATGTCAAATTCTGTGATCTCTTACCAAAAAATTCAAAACAAAATTCAGAAGCAATTTGTGAAATATACTAGCAGAATTGTCCCAGCAGAAGTGAATGGACCAAGCATAACTGCATGAGCCCTTTAGGAGCAAACGTCTCCAGACCTGACAAAAATTTCGAGGACAGAACGTCTCTTTAGTCGCACACGAGTTGAAGTCCATGCCTAGTACGGCAGCGTTTAAAATGCAGAGAACATCTCCTTTCATGAGTGTTCTTTCATAGCTCCAAAATAGAGTAAATAAATATTTTAAAAAAACCTATTATAATAATGCTAAAACATTGTGGTGATTAGTCCAGGGTCACAGTGCTGCCTTCAATACAAACTGAGCGGAAACTTTTGCGTGTGACCCCTGTGGTGAAGTCATGCTTTTGTGTATTGCCTTCTCCTTTTAAAGACTCGGAACGGAACGAAAACTGGATGTTTATGAAGACGTACATATTGTAAAAACCCGACGTCATAGTCATCGTCATACTCAGCGGTTTAATGGCGCCGTACGACTTTAAGAGTGTCTTTATGGGCTGTAAGGCATGTACTTGGTTGACAGTGGTTATCATCAGCTGGTTTAAACCTTTATTTTACTGTGGGTGTCGTCTCTGAAGACTTCAAACTCTGTGGGAGCGTGGAGATGTAAAGTATGTACAGCAGACAGTGACAGAATGACGCAAATAGCATAACTGTAAAAATATATTTACATAGATAATCATAATGCTATCAGTGTTGCTTTATAAATGTACTGTTCTGCAATATTAACGTCTGGTAAACTTTGCATTGCATATTGTTATTTTAGTTAGGTCTGTGACTTTTGTTTGATTCGTGGTCTTGAAATGTGCCATATTACTCGTAAGCCTCAACTTTTTTGCAAGAGATCTTGTAGTCTACTTAAGTATGTTATCAATCTATGAATATACACACACACACACAAATATCTATATATATTTGCACTCTGGTGTAGATTATACATTCAACCACAGAAGAAGAACCTGCTGCTGCTGCTTTCTCCTGCTCTCGTGGGTTTATCACACCTCTTGTTGTCAAGTGCTCAATTTCATTTGCGCTCTGCTTGCGAGACATGTATAAAGGTGAAACTGTCGAACAAGAGTTATTTTGAGGGGTGGATAGACGATGTATTGAATTATGTTGCTTGTAAGACTGGTTACTATGAAGGGCTTGCTATTGGTCTCATAATTGTTTTTTTTTGTTGTATTTTTCTTGCCAAAACATATTACTCCTGTGGAAGAGCTTTACATAGCATATCTTACTCTATTCTGGACCGTCTTGAGAGTTTCATGTTGGCTGGGTTAGAAAATGAGCGACAGGATGGGGAATACTCAACATGTGAAATCTGTATGGATAATATGTGAAATATGTATCAGTGTTTTACAATAAAAAATTAAATGTATATGTTTATGCATACAGTTGTGTGTTTGATGTTCTTGTTGTCTTATGCAACTGTGACTTGTTAGGTTTTGTCATTAGCTCCAAGCTAATCCGCTCACTCACCCGAGAGGTCTCCAGTCAAATCTGACCTATATTTGGGTTTAACTCTAAGGATTGTGCTGGATGGAGCTGTAAATAATCCAGGGTTAAATAGTGAAACATCTCCTTTTGCCGAGTGACTTGCCTTTTTACTGATGTGCTGCGGGCGACACTGCTGCCATGTTCACTCTGCATCTCAAAAGCACCTCATTTGCACTTAAGCTCATTTAAAATATTGAATTGTTAAATGCATAAGTTTTAGACTGCTTGCTTCATAAAGTGTGGATGGAACAAGTCTTGCATATCAAAAGCAGTTGAATCTTTAATATGACATGAGGCCTTGTGCAATATTGGTGTGAATCACTAGATTAGTGGAGTTTTTATTTGTTTTTAAGGAAATTAACCTCATCACAAACAACTGGAAGAGTCATGATGTAAATTCATTGGTTACAATGAGCGGGAACTCTGAAGAACATTCAACTGTTAAATGTTCTGGAATCCTCGAATTTTATGATTTAAATAATAATCATATTGATTACATTTTAAGTTTTCAAAAACTGAGTGCGTTGAATAATGTAATGGATTGGTGGTAGTAAAAAAGATTTAGAACCACTGCACTAGATGTGATTGAGAGTGAAATATACAAGCTGGACAGAGGATGGCGCCGTTGTTTTACCTATTCAATATTTTGCATTTCTCTCCGTGAACAAACATTTACTTGAGAATTTATTAGAGAAAATAACATTGAACTAATCTGACAGATTGAAAAATAAAACCAGGGGCGTCATGCAAGCCAAAATTCTGGATGCACAATCTGAGACGTTGCAATTGATTTCTGACGGGTGATATGGATCATGTTAGGAGGGGTCAGCGGGTTTCTCCCCCTGAAAATTGTTAAATTCTGGCTGCTAAACATACCATTTCAATGCAGTTTGGGAGGGACAGAAATACCTTAACGGAGCTAGCAGCAAAACCCTCCTCTATCTGAGGACTAAGTTAAAGTATCTATTTTGTAAGTTTATGTAAAAGACAGGTTGATGAAAGAACTGTAAGCTCAAATTCAAAAGCTTTTGAAGTCTACTTCATTAAAGCATGTTTACACACACACTTACTGTACACTTAGGCCTACTACACATGATTTTAAAAACAGTACCATTGCAGTTTTTATGTTATGATTTTAAATTGGTATGGGACCTAAGAACGATCTTACATTAAAGGTACATAAAGGTGCTGAGGTCTGACTTTGTGGTGCTCTGAAATTAAGTTATTTTAATATTAATATGTGATGAAGGACTTTGAAAGAAGTTTGACAACTAGTTTACGGTTAGACTAGGCTAGCTATTGATAACGTTACACTGACACACAACTTCAGTTAATGCTCTGAATTCGCAGCTAATATCAAATCCATAACTTTTTGATCAAAATTAAAATTTCCAGGTCAACCATAAATAATCCCACTACCTTTTAACCTCTTAAGTGTCACCGTCCCACAGGTGGGGCGTTTGCCAATATATATTTAAAACAATAATATCTTAGTAAAAACCTAAAGTAATATTGACAAACTATATATCATTTGAAAGCTTAAATACTCTCGTTTTCATATTTGGTGGCTGTTTTTTTTAAATAAATTACAGAGGAGCAGTAATTTATCAATTTGCAACAAGAATATTTCATATTCACTAGGAGTATTTAGGCCTTTATTTTGAAATAGCAATAAAAATGAAAAATTATGAAAGATTGGTAGAAACCTCAGTTTGTTTTCATGCCAAGAGTTCAAAAGATAACAGCAATTCCATTTTATGAGAAAAAAAGGTCTGAAAATGTTTTAAATATAAAGAAAAATATTATGGATTCTTGATTTGTGATGTGGCTGCGAGCTATAACGCACATATGTGGTCTTTTTATGCATTTATTAGAGGTTGAATTCAAATCAAATACAGCCAAACCACCCATACTACTTCTGAATAGGATGTTTACTTGATAAATTGTATGAAAATTATGGAAATACATGGTTCAGATCATTCAAAACATATATGAAAATGGAGGCGCCCTTATATGGGCAGTAATCTGTCTGGTGTTCACCTAGTGAAACAGTTGGGTACTGCGCCCAAATAAAATCTTACTGAAAACTCATTTTTTGAGATATCAACCTAAAATTTGGAACACAACTTGTTCAGATTTTTGGCTTTAATTTTCTTGCAGTTTTAGAGTAAAATATATTGTGTAATATATATATTTTGTTTAAAATATTAATAATTATATTTTTACATTAAATAATTTCATAAACTTAAACTTATATAACTTTTTTCTGTTTCATTTTTAATAATTTATACACTTCTACAATAATCTGGAAAAAAACAAGACCAACCATAGGTCTATATTCCTAAGCATTCTTGAATTACTACCATTTAAGTTTGAATAATGATTTTTATGTCTAGGCGAAAAAAATGGGGGGGAGGGCGAGGGGGGGGGTGACAGTTAAAGGGTATCATCCGATAACTAATTCAATGCCGATTTGTTGCTTTGCCCACTTACCACTTCAAGACCATCTGTAAAACATTGCCAGCTCAACGTGCGAGACGAGTGAGTTGCTTGAACATACACAGCAAAGATTGTAGAGCGCTATGCGCGTAGTGCTCAGTGCTCTAGATTTGATATACACAGACACCATATTAGGAAAAAGGGGCGGGCTGATAATGACCGTATTATTACACATCCAGAAGAATATATTTGAGTCGTTATAGGCTCTGGTAATTATGGAGCATAATAGGAATAAAGTTGTGACAAAAAAATTATCAGGGAGGAAAAATCTGAGGGGGCACGTGCCCCCTCAGTCACTTTGAATGGTGTGACACCACTGAAGAAAACGCTTAAATATTCTGAATTTTTTTTTCTTCCATCTTAATTAAAATTCAGAACTTCAGATAAAGAACTTCAGAGAATGAAAGAAACTCAGATCTGCATTTTTCCCTATTTTTTTATGTTTTTTTTTTTATGCCTTTTGATTTCCCGATTGCTAGCTTAGTTACAACATCACTATAATGGCTTATACTTAGGCTTTAATGCTTGTTCAAGTCTTTACCATAAGTATTAAACTTTAGGAGTGTGAAAATATAGGCCAGTTAATTATTTCTCGGCCTTTTCACGATCTGTTTTGCAGGCTAGATTACCTCAAGTAGGCTATAACAGATAGATATTTGTATAGGCCTATTTGCAGATAGCCTATAACGCAGCACGGTGTAGGTATGGTATATAACTGTTATCTTTAGTAGGCTATAGCCTACACATGGTTTAAAAAAAACGTATCCTGTTATACAGTTGTGAAATCGCATATGTCTGGCAGATAATACATTACTTGAGCAACATTAGCAAGGAAATTGCCGTTAATGAGAAATGCTAAGCTAGTTCACTATCATTCCGGTGGGTAATGGAAAAATAGCTATGACGCCTGTGATGTTAATCTAAAGCACTCCCACTTTGACCTGTGGAAAAAGTTTATGTGTTCCACACAATGTTGAAGCTGACGTGTATTTATTGATCCATGTGCAAATGGAGGATAAAACCGTCTGGTTTCTTTCTTCCTCCCTGGACAGTTCCCCTCCCCTGATATCACACTGTGTCAGTGTGTGTAATATTGATTGTTAACTGAGGAGCGGTTTTGGTGGCCATATGATGCTCATATTTACAGGAGTACTCGCTCGAACGTCCAGTGACAGTCCAACCTCAACCCTTTTCTCACATTTATATAGGCTGCTGTAAAGTGGTATTGTTCTTATGGAAGCTTGTTTCTGCCACTGATTAAAAAAATAAAAATGAAAATGGGATTTTGAGCAATTCATCTACAGAAAAGTGACCAGGGACCCACTAAAATTGCTTAATTTACTTATTTTAAAGATATTTATGGCAGTTTACTATATGCTTTAAGGATATTCAATCTTGTCATCTTCACATGAATTTGTAATAGTGATAATTTAGACATAGCATATATCTTATGTTCAGAAGGGGTGCACTCATTTATGGTACAGTTAGCTTGTCATTATCTGAAATTAACCACTTTCTAGGTTGTAATGATTGTTTGTAGTTTTTAAAGTCCCCATGAAATCAAAATTGACCCTATTTACTTTGTTGGCGCGTATTACTAGTCTTGTGGTGAACAATTAATCTGTGCTAGTTAATACACAGAATTTTTTTTTTTTCAGTGGTTATCTTTAATCAAAATCTGAAAAGTTACTTCCGGTCTGGAATGGCATTCCTTTTTCTGATGACGTCAGTTTGACGGCTTGTGTTGAAAACGCTTTACCACTCCCCTCAAACCGTTAGTCTGCTATGAGCAGGGATGGAGAGGAGGAGCGTGAAGTAAAACCCTGCCCTCTGTTCAATATTCCGCTTCACTTAGAAATACGAAGTCGTTTGCAACTTCCGGTTCACGAGGACTTTAAGAAATGTAGACACTTGACACGTTAGCTTTGAGCATGGCTCATCCAATCAGGATTTGGAGTAGAAATAATTTGTTTTATAATGAAAGCTAACCACACTGATGTTCCCATTCAACACTTCTCTTTTCAGAATACCTACATAAGACAAACCAAGACATGTCATCTGACCTGGACCAATCGTTTACTTTTGGAAAGAATTAGTTGAAATTTCATAGATTTCAAATACTGTACACAAATACGATTGGATATACCAGCTGCTGTCATTGGTGTTGAAATGTTAACAGAGTTTGATTCATGACTCTTCACAAGCCAAACATCTGGTGTGTGCCTGACGTGTCTCACTTCCAGTCAAACTGTTAACATAAATCCCCATTTGACTTTGGACTCATCTTTCCTTTCTTCTGTGGAACAGTGAAAAAACGATGTAAAAACACAATCAAAAAAAGACAAACAAGAAAGATGCAATTTTGAAAATGAAATCTGCTATGAAGAAAATGATTAAGAATATGAAACCGATTCTCAAGAACATTTGGCACATTTTCATACATTTCAGCATCGGGATCAGTGGTTTTCACATCCTTATTCAGAAAAACACTGCTACTTGTGCTGAATAGATTCAATAAAAATAATAATGTAATATAACAATAATACAAAATCATAACATGAAACTATTATTACAATCTAAAGGCTTTGGCAATGTGGGAAATTTGGCCATTTAGAGCTAGAAACATGACATTATAAATAAAGAATTCGGGTCAACAAGTGAAAGTGATCCAATTCGCATAATGCAAATTCCTGGTCTATTTGTTAATGATTCACTTGAATTGTGTAATGTTTCCTTCCTCTTTATTCCCACCCTAATCTGACATGATTTTTTATACTTTGAAGGATGGTTACAGTTGTATTGGAATTACACTCCTGGGCTGCAATTCCCAGAATCATCATGAACAGGGCCGTCACTAGCGAACAGTGGTGATGTTTCTAGGGGCCCCCGGCCTTAGAGGGGCCCTGCGATTTCTACCGAGGGTGACCCACAACAAAAACACACACACTGGGATTTTATCCAAGGGGGAACCCGTCTTGCAAATATCCTGCCTTGATGGCAGATGCTGTTTACACTAATTCCGCCCACCATTATATGATTGAAATAAATTACAAACGAAATCCGGTGTGGATAGTAAGGCGGTTTGCGTTGGCTTTTGACCAGAGTTCGAATCCACCTTTTACCAAACTTCTTTTCTCCTTTCCCAAACTTCTTTTCCCATCACATATCAGATCAAGTGCTCTGTGAAGTGCGGCAAAGGTTTCTATTTACAGCATGTTTTTGCAGCATTTAGCTTTGTATCCAATCACAGACATATCTGTTGAATGTGTGCCAATCAGATGTTTCATTTAGTCAGAATCCATTCAAAACGCCGGAACTTTTGTTTAGCCTGAGTGCTAGCTTAACTGATTATAACATGAGTTCGTTGGCTAGAGTTTTATAATTGTGTATAATTTTGTTCTTGAGGTTGTAAGGTTACTAAGGGACTATAATGCCAAATGCAGTGTGATTTAATACAACAGCTTTCAAGCTAGCTGTAAATGTGAACACATCTTTCACAAAGATCAATAAATCACTGATCCATAATAAAACTGCAATTATCACATGCTTTGATTAGTATTCCAAATAGCACACTTCCTATAATATGTCTCTCATTAAGTAGCCTATAATCGGATTTGTTTTTCTGCTGCCAAGACTCACTCGGCTTTGGCTGAATCTTTCAGGTGTAAGGACATGAACATTACTGCATTTAAAATGTGTAGCATTGTCAAGTTACATAGTCTTATACATCTTAGCTTAATTTCCATTAACTAATTCATTGGTAGTTTATTATAATGACCCCCGAGCTGCTTCTTCAAACTAATGAGCCTTAACGACAGGCCGTCGTAACCTTTCCATTCATTACTTCATTGCTTCACATGCCCACATCTGTCTCAGTTTATACGCCCACTAAAGCATTGCAGGATTTCAATAGCCAGGACCAATAGCACAGAGCAAACATACATTTACTCTCATAAACACACAATGCCAAAATGCATTACATATACGTTTATCAGTAGGGTTTACGTTGAAGTCGGCATGATATCAAAAGTGACACAATTATCGTCTCAATGCATGTTACTGGTGTTTTTGTGAACAATTCTTCTGTGCATATACTTAATTAACAATTAATCTGTGCATATACAGTACGTAATTAATCACTATGGGATAATTTGGTCTTCCTGTGATATGACTCACTTTACATCTTATAGATGTAGTCACATTAGTGAAATTTCATCAAAATGGTCCACTGTCATTGATCTTTGTCAATAATGAAGCACTGGTCCCACAGAAGTCACTTTCTAATCAAACAGCTTTCAATCTGTGTGACCAACTGAAACCTGGTGTGGAAATCTTTTGCCCTCACACCTTATGGCGTTTGTGAAGCCATGCCACAGTTAAGCCAATTCTGCTATTCAACTCCCTTTTTCCAATAAAATCAAGGCAACACAAGTTTCTTTATTGTTCGATAAGCCATTTAACTTAAAATATGACACAATATGGTAGTGTTGGTCATAGCATCAGTTTCATATCAACTTTAAATGACCTTAAATATGTATTGCACAAAGTAGTTTAAACAACTGGATGAAGGTAATAAAATTGAATAATAATCAATCAATCAATAATCAATAAAAAGTAGTTTGAACTTTATGATAACATTATGCTTTCTTCCTATATCCATTTTGTTCTCATCTATTATTATTATTATTTTTTTTCATAAAAAAATCATATCTTCAATATCTTTGCCTTGCTATTTGAAAAAATTCAGGCCAATAATGTAAGATCAGGTTCGGTTTTATTTGGACGTTTCAGTATTTTTCAGTATTATTCTTGTGATATGAAAACGAAGAAGTGCTTGTATTAGAGGTCATGTATCATTTCTTTATCAACCTCAAAAATGTGCACCAATCTATGTTTTTTAAAATATAAAATGTTATACTGATTATCCCATTAACAGCCTGAAGAAACAGACAAAGACAATGTTTGTTCGGACAGGGTGTTGTGTTCTTTAATAAGTGTCCATTGTTTCTAGCTTAAATCAACACTGCATGAACAAACAATGTGCGCGAAACAGTATCGACTGTACAACACTATGCAAAGAAACATAAATACACAAAATATCACATCACGACAGAGCATCAGATTCACATCACGCATGCAGACACTGCACGCTTTTAGCTAACATGGTAGGGACGCGAATTTACACAGGCACTATACACACTCTACAAAGAGTTTTAGTAGATTTAGCTTCCTTATCCTCCAGAACATTATACAGACTGTCAGAGGGTCATTCTCAGGGAAAATGTGATCCTGTGACAAGATACTGAATGTATTCACATCATTTGTTAGGTTTAGTCTGTAATTCAAACATGTTTATAATTAAACAATTCTATTTTGAAGTGTTTAATGTTTAATTTAAATGTTCCCATTCAAAACCATTAGTTTTTATAGAAGAAAAAAAATAAGATTTTTTTAAATGTCATGCCTCACTACGAACTGTAGTTTTGCTAAATGATTTGTATTTTCTGAGAATAATTTCTGATTTGACTTTCTTCCGGCACAAGTTCAACCCTGTTACACTGCAATTTATCCCTTTAAAAACAAACAAACAAGTGATTAGAATTTTTCAACTGTTCCTGGATAAAAAGATTACTCTTGGCATAAAGCGTTGCAAATAATGTGGTTTTGTACAGTGATATTTGCTAGCTAAGCTAAGGCTATTATTACACATTTTAACTCTGAAACATTGTCAGTGTAACAGGGCTGAAACAGAATAATAATCATGGGTTATTATTTTTTCCCTCAGTGTAATGTATGATTTATTTAAAGCCGCAACGAGACTGAGGGATATTACCAGAATATAGCATAGTCATTTTTTGAGATTATAAAAAAATGACACTTGCTGTAACAGGGTTGAAATAAAATAGCACTTTAGGGTAAGGCTAAGGGCTAGTAATTATAAATAGCTATAAGTTATCCCACTTAAATTGGCCCCAATGTCTATGGGGTTACAACCTGATGGCCTTGAGGTGGGAAAGTATCGCAGTAACCTCTTCAAATGAAATATTTCCCGACAGTGACCTTGTAAAGCATATAATGAGACTGCTGTAGACTAATATCAAGTCTTTAGCTGCAGATAACTTCAAACACAGTCTATAAATGCTTCTTTACAATGACCAATATGTATGGTAAAAGCAAATGTATATTTTAAAGACGCATATCCATGTTTTTTAATAAAACATTAAAGGTGATATTAGTAGCTTCAAGAGTGGGTATGAAAGCAGACACGCATTGTGTAATGAAAGTTTAGACTTTCTACATCAGCTGAATTGTAAACATACTATATGGTCAAATGTATTTACACTACACAGAAGCCTTTCCTCTAGCACATCGTCTGGTTAGTACAAGGAGTTAAAGCGAAGAGATAAAATCTCTTCCATGTAAAATTGATTTTACCCAAACCAGATCGCTTGGTTTCAGTTTTGGCAGCTGGGTAGTCCCAATCTTATTGGTCCAAACTCCTGTACCACACAGCTTTTCATTAAACACCAGATATCGTCTGATTGTTGCTGGAAACTGTCATATCTCACCTGGATAGAACGCAGCTCAAATGCCTTTTATTTTTTATTATTTACAATAAGTTATTATAGTTAAATTAAACTATCCGTTCTTATGTACAGCCATGAAAATGAAATGTAATTTTTCATTTTTCACAAAAATGCACATTTCTACAACACATCAATCCCTAAAAAGCTATTTAGGTATTATAACTTTAACTATTATGAGTTCTTACCAAATGGTCTTCTCACAACTGAAATTGTTAACCTGTTATGTTACACTTCCTGGTTAGGGTTTTGACATTTTTAAAAATGTACATCTCTAAACCATGGGCTAATGAGCTCATCTGAATAAAAATAAATTAATTATAGTTAATAAACTGTTTAATAACTTCTGTGGAAATAGTTTTGTGACTTTAGTTCATGTGATTGCTTTAAGTGCTCTCCTCAGATTCTGAAAACAGACCAAGCGAATGAAACTGTACAAACTGTAGGACTGTACAAAGTGCATTAATAATTAATGAGACAAACTCTTTTTAGTTTATGATTGGTTGTCTGCTGCTAAACAACTTCCTGTAACAGTCTAGTCACACTGTACATCTTTAACACTGCAATTTCCGTGTGTCGATTTTAAAAGGTTGAAAGGTTAAATGTTCAATGGTTGGTGATAATAGACAGTCTGTCTACATGTGTGTGGTTTGTGGTTATTTGTCACATTTACATTCTTTTAATTTGTCTACATCTTTGTCACCTGGTTGTTCACACATATTCTCTCGTCCACATGCACGGAAGAGCCTGTTTAGCGATGGCCATCAGTTCACATATTTACAAAATATTTCCTCTCCATCACCATGAAACGTCATACATTTTGAAAGGTCCTCTGCTGTCGATGCTTTTATATTTGGTTCTAGAACCACTTGACACATTCAGTCAGACTTTCCAGGCCCCCACGTCTCATGGTCATGATATATCTCAGTCATATGCAGTGTGGTTCACTGAGGGAGGCTGCAGTAGATCTGGCTCCTGATGCTGGAGCTTTGTTTGACGTTTCCAGCCTCCAGGGGGAAGGACAGAGAGCTTTGAGCTGTGGTCTTCACCGCATCTCTGGGGAAGCAGCACTGCAAGAATTCTCGGATGTGGTTAAAGACCGCCTTACGGAAGATGATAAAGATCCAGGGATCCAAGATGGGGTTAAATGCAGAAAAGCGGAAAGCCATTAGATTCTGCTGATCATTCCCAACCGGGCTAATTGCGTTCACAAAGCCACAGATCTGAGTAGAGGAGAGAGAGAGAGAGAGAGAGAGAGAGAGATTAGAACAGAGGGAGATAAACAAAACACTCGCAAGACCTCCTTTCTAGGGTTGCCAACAGTCACATATTAAACAGGGACATAATTGCATCTAGTGTATATCCAATCGTGCCTTGCACCCGAACAGCTGAGAACACCGTAGCATTTAATTGAAACCCCAATTTCACAAATGTCAAAGATTAAAATGACAGATCAGAATGGAAAACAAATTGTGAATGTTGGACTGGATGAAATGTAAAATGAGTGCAGTCAAATCTGTTAGGAATCAAATGGCTTTTAAATGTGCCATAAGCAATGTCACAAGACAATTCATGACAATATACTGTATATATTGACTTGATTTACAGTCAAAATTCTCTAGTATTATAATTCGCCTATAGGTGAAAGCCAAATTGATGTGTGCATAATGGTGTTTGACACATACGTTTTAAAATTCAACAAATTCGTCCCAAAAATCTTAAATGCATTTTTGCATTTCATCTTTATAGCCAGCAGACACACACTGTGACTGTACCATGTTATTTTTGTGTGGTCAATCGTCACCTGTCACCAGTAATTTCTAACCATTTCAAATGGTATATCTGTGATATGGAGAAATGGAGGGTCCCTTATTTTCCCCGGCTGAACTTGGCAAAAGTCTCAGACTATTGTAGTCTACAAATATTTTGTATTTAAAAAATAAAACAAATCACACAATAACAGCACTCTGTGTATAATAAAAAACACATGATTTCAGGGAGATGCTGACAACAAGACAAAGCAAAGATTTTTTGTAGCAGACTGGAACTGTCAAAAGGACATGATTTTAAGACAAAACAAGTTTTCACTGAAACCTCGAGGAGAAGCACAACATCCCTGCAGAAATTTCTTGTTATTATCAGTTCCACATTTCCTGCAATAAATATTGAATCTGACAATCTGTAGATGAGAGGAAACACAGTAGATGCGGAGCATCCCATTCACTGTTCTCAAGAGCTTCGATTCCCACAATCTTCCCCCAGATATCAATTTAATTGCTTCGTAGGATGTGAAAAAAAGAAAAACGTCAGTCAGATGCTAAATGGCGATCGTTTAACTTTTGGCACAGAACTTGTTTTTTTACATCCAACGCTTGTGAAAGTGACCCATTTCCTCGAATTCCTCGTGTTTTTCATAAAAAAAGGAAATCAGGGCGTGTTTCGGATTCCTGACATCTCGTTCCTTAATCAAATTTACATATAATTTCACATCTAACTCTTCTAATAAATACAACTTCGCTGCAAGCACAACGGAAATAGAAAAGAGAGTTACTGTTAATTCAGATTACCCTAGACTAAATGGACCCCCCCCCCCCCCCACATACATATTTATTAAGAAAACATCAAGATTTTAATTCATATAGCTTGAACAACATCTTCTGAAACCAATCCTGAAAGTTTGATTGATATCTTTATCTTTTTTAAACAGTATTAATCATACTATATTACACTGTTAACTGTATTACTATATATTAAAATATTGGGTAACACTTTACAATAAGGTTTCACACTTTAGTTAACATGAACTAAGAGTGAACAATATTTCTACAGCATTTATTAATCTTAGTTTGTTAATTTCAGCATTTACTAATACGTTATTAAAAAACAAAAGTTGTATTTCTCAACATTAGTTAATGCACTGTGAATTAACATGAACAAACGATAACATGAATGACTGTATTTGTATTAACAAAGATTAATAAATACTGTAACAAATGTATTGCTCATTGTTAGTTCAAGTCAGTGACATTAATGTTAACAAATGAGACCTTATTGTAACTCGATTACTTCAATATTAAATTAAAAATCTGTTGATTTATGGAAAATAAAAGTGTTTATTAGTCTAGTATTGGTGCTTTATTCACCTTGTGTATAATTTATTCCTAATTTAAATGACTGTCTGCCCCTTACGATTGACATTTGTCCAGTGAATGTCGTTCATTAGAACGGCTGCATCTGAGGCAGTCGACCATCACATCACATTTTCATCAGCATAAAGGTTATAAAGATTATCGAAGCTTTGTGGGCGCTCCTTTTGTTCTTTTTTTGTTGTTGTCATTTGGCAAAAATCTCACATTATAATGAAGCGCTACGCACAGGCTATTTTTGCTGTTACGACGACAAATGCAAGACGCTCTTCACTGCTCCTCAAATACATAAAATATGACCTTTTATATATTAAGTGTTTCTTAAGTAAAGAAAACTAAGTTATTCAAATAAACCTTTCATTATTATGGGTATTAACCTTTCGTTATTATGGGTAATAGCTTTAGTGCCTGGTTACAAATCGGATATCACTTTATTATATAAGTCGTTTGAATTATGTTATAACGGCCATTAATGTCTTTTAACTGATGTTTCATATATAACCAAGGCTATATATTGTGAAATTAAACATTTCTCGTTCTTAGTGTTTTTTTAGTTAGCTTAAAGTAGCATAGCATAGTTTCAGCTATCCGAAATGATTAGAGATAATGTTTTTTCACCATCTACGATATTTTTCGATAAAAAACGTTGATAACAAATATGATACAAGCATAATTCTGTTTAAGAATTTATTAAGACATGACATGCTTCTTGTAATTACAAAATATATATTATGCCTTATTGCTTATGCTTAAAAATTAACAATGTCGCAAAACATACCTAAAAATTCAATTTCTTTGACTTTAACTATAACTATAGAAATAATCAGGATAAAAATAAAACATTATTAGATGAATTAAAGTTTGATTGATTACATTAAGATTTGCGAGAAAAGCTTTAGATCAGGCATACTACTGGGGTCCCGGGACTTCACCACACCGGCCCTAACCATCAATGTCAGGAAAATCATGTTTAGACCATCTAAATGATAGTGGCCTTCTGAACACATGTGAAAAAGTTGACCTATTTCTTTTCTTCCCAAAGATTGTTTTTAAGATGATAAAATCTTGGCAATTAATTTTATTTCCCCATATTTAGCTTTAGTGCTGATGAAAAAAAACAAGATTAGAGACAAAAAGTATCAGCTAATATTTATGGTCCTTCCTCTAAGTGCTACAACATCTTGCTTCAGGGCTTCATTATATTCAGCCAGATCTCCTAAAGGTGCCAGCATTTGTCTGTGTGAATGACTACTGGATGCTAATTTGCACTTATCGGATAAGCGCTTCAGGAAACACCTGTGACTACTCATACATGCTTAACCCTGAGGTAAGACCTTTAATGATCCAGAGTTAAGGCCCCTTTTAACTCAGGGCTATGCAAAGCTTCACACTTATAAATTTAAAAAGGGGATGACATTTAACTAGAAATGCACTTATATATATATATATATATATATATATATGCTGACATTGTATATATAGGGCAATAGAAATCGTTTCTAACAATATAAATCTATCACTTTTTATTAATTTAACACATCCTTGATAAATAAAAGTATTAATTTCTATATTAATTTGTATATTGTTGCATAATATTTATATTTTAAATAAATGCTGTTCTTTTTTTAACCTTTTATTCATCAAAAAATACTGAAAAAATTATCACTGGTTATAAAAAAATATTAAGCAGGAAAATGGTTTCCAACATTGATAATAAATCGGCATATTAGAATGATTTCTAAAGAGTCATGTGTCACTGAAGACTGGAGTAATGATGCTGAAAATTCAGCATTGCATCACAAAAATATATTATATTTTAATGTATATTCAAATGGAAAAACTTTATTTTAAATTGTAATATTTCCCAATAGTATTGTTTTTTCTTTATTTATTTTTGATCAAATAAATGCAGGCTTCTTTTAAAAAACATTAAAAATAGAAATATTTCTTAACTTTTTAACGGTACTATATATATATATATATATATATATATATATATATATACATAAAATTGTGAATTCTTAATCTTTAAACATTGTTATTGTTGTTAATAATTTATTAACATTGCAATGTAATATAATAATGTTTATTAATGATTATTATAATTTTTTTTATATTTATTTTATATTTTTTCCCCCAGCCATAACATGAAAATAATCATCGTCTTGTATCCGTATCGGCTATAATTTTAATATCAGTGCATCCCTTTTAAAATGACACTATAAAATTTCGAGTGTCAAAAGCCCTAAACTCTTTACAAACGTCATATCTTGCACGAAACAAGAATGAGAACAAGACCTGCATAGTTTCTATAAGTGTGGCAAGAACTGCTACTGTGTTTACAGGAAATCTTCGTCACGTTCCGCAGCTGCAGCGCTGTGATGATGTCATCGTTTATATTCCATCATCACAGACACCTTGAGACTCAACCCTGCTAAAGTACAAAGTGTCCTGGATGCTGAAGGAGCCAAAAATCAACTGCAAAAAATGATTTGTGCCGTGATAGATCATCACATTGGCTGCTGCCTGTGGCCTTTCGTCCACCGATTATGGTATAAAACATTAGTAAGCCATGAGTGATGCTAATGACCCTGTCACTGATGTGTAAAACAATTCACAGTAGGTTTTCACATCCTCGAGCACATAAATTGCCACCCAATACCGCCATTTCTGGATGTCATCACTCGTCAGTGATCACTCGTTGTCAAAACACCTCTGCAAACACACCCCATAGCATTCCCCTACATGTCCCTAAGACCTCATATGGTCCTCCAGCACTGTTGGGCCACAAATCACGCAATGACTGATGTCACAATCTTAAAATTATGAATTCCCCCACCGTACTAAAGGTGTGACAATTAGCAGACCCCCGACATAGACACATCTTGCCCTACAGGCCTTGATTCTTTGATGGAAAGTTAAAAAAAATCAAAATCTTGTCATGAAACTCTAGATGGCTCAGACTGTCCCTGACTCAATTTGCTAGCTATCACATCATTCTCTATAGGGCACAGCTGATTGGCTCCTGCTGTATCAGTAGCCAATGAGCTCGCTGCTCAACTTTCAAATATCAAATACTTGGTCAGCATTTGCTGTAGCAGTTTGCAGCGTGCTTTCAGAAACCCTCCACCTTCCCCAGCTCCACCTGTATAGATCTGCTACTGGTAATTCAAGTAGCCTATGCTTTATTGTAGAGCAGCAGCATCTTACTTGCTGTCGTGTGTGTATTGGCAGTAGCAAGTCCCATATTCGCTCTGCCCCGCAAAAGAAAAACCAACAACATCAGCAGTGTTGCAGTTTGCGACAGAACAGCATTTATTTGAAATAAAAATGTTTTGTATTGTAACATTATAATCTGCTATACAACTTGTGCTCCATGGAAGAAAGAAAGTCATACATATGACATCGGATTGAGTAAATGATAACAGAATTTCCATATTTAGTTGAACTATTAATATGTAACCCTGAGCACAAAGATCACTTACATGAGAGAATCAAATAAGAAGAAATAAAGCCCTCTCTCAGACCCATGAGGTTAAAAGCTGCAACGTTTTACTCCTCTACAGTGTTTTGTTACCATATTTATTTATTTATTTATCCGCTACTTGAGTTTCAGGTATTTGGTGTGCAAATTTAGAAAGGGCAGAATGTGGCGACATCAGATCTGTTTATCAGTGCGTAAAACAATGGTGAAGTGCACAGACTGTTAAGGAAATCACTTCCCGTAAGCAGTGTACTGAAAAGAGCAACTAGTAAAACTGTTTTTGTGAGTACCACGTTCATATATTTAAATGAATCATATTGTTTCACTGAGACAACCCAAAAACTCCCACAAGAGGTCAAGTATGAACTACTTTAAACATCTATATGGCTTGTACTTAATTTACTATCTCTTCTTTTGAGGTGGCAGCATTTTCACAAGTGCAATGCAAATGAGCTGTCCTAAAAGTGTGGGCATTGTTAGACATATCTTGACCAATTAACTATGAAACTAATATTTGAAAAAGTGACTGGAAATGAACATGCATCTTTTACGAGATAACCACACAATGAATGATCTCCAAAAAACAAATGATCTGGAGCCAATAAACAAACCTCAACCATGAAAGTGGTTGCCATTACTCATTAGCATGTACCTGAACACCAGTTTCAGTTTGTTTCTTTGTTCTTGAGTCTTGATAGGACTTTAAATGAAGACCATTTCATGCAATGTAACTGAGTAGACAGCTGCAAGAGTTCACACTTTAAAAGACATCAGTGGTTTTGACAGGACAACAACTACAAAGATAAGAAGAAACCAGAAAAGAAAGAAAAAACAGGTCATTATGGGAGCTCATTTTTGCCACAGAGTAAAAAATAACTAAAAAAGGTGAAGTTTAAACTGTGTCACACTGTGAGGTATATAGTTGTAGCTGTAAGATATAAACTAACAATTCTGAAAAAAAAAAAACATAACTACAGGAAATAAAGTTGAAATTACAAGAAATAAGTCCTTTTGCAAGATATTGTCACACTGCAATATTTAAAGAAACACAAGACATATAGGCCTGATTTCACACACAGGAAAATGTTTTTATAGAAAAAAACATTACTGGTGTGCATCTTGAGGCAAAATAATAGCATTGATATGTTTTAATATATATGTTAGTGGAAGTTGCTTTCAGTTAAAACAGCTCAAACATGCATTTTAGTCTGGAACTAAAAACTGGAAATTTGCAAGTTAGCATGCTTATTGGCATTACTAAAGATAACCCCAAGATGCTTGAATTCCTCTTCACATACTATAGAAACACAGCACTCTCCATCACCCCTTCCATAGTCATCCATCATCGCACCCAGGTTTTTCCATCACTCGCTTCAGATATCATAATTTTCCTTCATTGTCTTCTTCAACTGCCTGCTGGCATTTGTGTACTTTCCCCTGTAATCTCAAGACTCATTACAAACGTGTCAGTAGCTGACCTCACCACACAATACAAAATGCCAGTATGCTTTCAAAAAATATAGAGTGATGGACATAATGTAATATATACTTTCATCCTGAGGCACTACAGTAGTGCTTATTTAGGGGCTATCAATATTGAACACACATGTTGAGGGATTTAAATTATGTCATAAACAGTTTTCATATTGGGATCCATATTATAAAGATTATAATATCCCAAGGGGATCATCACATTTGGGGGTGCAGGGGATTCAAAAATATTCAGATTTTTTTATGTACTTTTTATTAAATCATTTTACAATTATTGTTAATCCCAACAATATAGGTGATCCACTACAGTCTATCCAGTGACTGCACATGTTTAGCTTTAGTATTACTATTCTATTCTAGGAAAGCCTCAGGCATAATGAAACAGCGTGCGGCAGTGCCTGCCTGGTAAAAGTCAATATAACTTAAACCACATGTTTCTGTCGAAGTGTCAACACCTTTACATACTGCCTGGAAGTGCACCAAGCTGCACCACGTACACACACACACACACACACACACACACACACGCACACACACACACACACACACACACACACACATATAACTTCTCATAGCTCATTAGACTTTACTCGGGTTCGATATAAGATGACATCCAACCCACTGTGTGCATCTCACAGTTCCCTAAATAGCAGCATGTCGGTAACACATCAAGCTTTTCTATAAGATAATTAGATTGTGTTTCACTATAAAAGTAATTAAATGAGTTGAAAGACGTTTACTGCAGAGTTGAGTGAGGATTCTATACCATCACAAATGAAGGTGGATGAATGGTCACGTACAAATCAAACTCAGCAACTGCCATTGGCAAAACAGGAACTCGTATCCTCCCTGGTCTGTTTGACCACTTAAAACTAAAGAAAAAAATAGAAGAAAGAGATGACCATTCATTTTAACAACCATCCCTGTCACGACACACACCAGAGAGACAGTAGTTCCAAGTGCAGTGAGATATTTATTGGGTAATCCGTGAAACGTAATCCAGTCCAGGCAAGGGTCAAATACCATACAAACAACGAACACAAGGAACAGGCAGGAACAACACAAGAAGTGTGAAACATTAACAACGACTCCGTACACATACTAACACAGACAGGGAATATATACACATATCTAACAAGACTAACACAGAACAGCTGGGAACAATGATTACGGGGAACAGCTGAGTGCAATGAACTGATGAGTGACAGTGACAGACAGAATGCTGGGAATTGAAGTCAAATGTGAAGGACACCGTGAAAACGAGGCACTTTAGTGATAAACAAGGGAACACAATCAGACACTGTGACAATCCCTGACTCTGACTCCTTGTGTAATTGTTCTTCCTTCTCTTTTGTTTCTTCTATTTTTTTCTACCAAGCCTTTCCTGCCACCATAACACAAGAGGAATATATTTCTATTTTTGTGTGCCTGTTTTGCTATTATTTTTGTGCATTGACTTCATTCACTGGCTGAACAGCCAATCAGAGTTCTCTCTCTCACCGACGGTCTACATGAGGAATCGGCTAAAAAAAAACTGACGCCGTCCGACTGAAGCCAACGGTGCGGGACACACCGGAAAAACCACGTCGGCCTACCCTCAAAAATGGCCAGACGTTGCCCGATGGCCGATCGTCAGCTTGGTGTGTCTGGCTTTACACAATTAGACAAAGTGACAGTCGACAAATATATTAAAAAAAAAGATCAAAAGATCAAACTGTATGTGCTCATTTGTAAATCTCTTTATCTTCATCAATCAGTCTTCATGAGATCGGTGTGAAATGTTAGAAAAAAGAGACTGGAAACGAACATGCATCTTTTACGAGAAAACCACACAATGAATGATCTCCAAAAAAAAATTATTACCTGGAGCCAATAAACAAACCTTCCTCAACCATGAAAGTGGTTGCCACTACTCATTAGCATGTACCTGAACACAAATTTGAAATTTCCAGTTTGTTTCTTTGTTCTTGACTCTTGAGAGGACTTTAAATGAAGACCATTTCATGCAATGTAACTGAGACAGCTGCAAGAGTTCACACATATTTAAAAGACATCAGTGGTTTTGACAGGACAACTACTACAAAGATAAGAAGAAACCAGAAAAAAAAAACTGGTCATTATGGGAGCTCATTTTTACCACACAGTAAAAAACAAATAAAAAAAGTGAAATTTAAAATACAGTCACAATGAGAGATATAAAATTGTAGCTGTAATATATAAACTCACAATTCTGAAAAAATAAATAAAAATAACACCAGGAAATAAAGTCGCAATTACAAGAAATAAGTCCTATTGCAAGATATTGTCACACTGTAATATTTAAAGGAACACTAAGACTATATTGTCATGGTGTGGTGCAGGCAGAAGAAGACAAGGGAGAATAAAAAGTTCCAATACAAACTTTTACTAACAATATAATGCAAACAGGTAAAGACAGGTAGAAGGTTCACACACATTTGTCATTAACATGTGATCACTGTGATCCGATCAAGCAGATCGGATCATTAGCCAATCAGGATCAGGACATGGCACGTTTACATTTGTTCACATTAAGTAGCCTCTGTATCTGGATAACCAATCGGATTTCTGTTTCCTGCTTAATGTTTAAATTAGATCTGTGGCTGGACACATACAAAACATACGACAAACAAAAATAACTGGGTTGATCATGTTAAACAAGTCACATCATCGATCATCTGGGTTTAAGGTTATAGCCTGCAATGACTATATCAGGGATATTGATAAACATGCTGAAACAAAAACATTCAACATTTAAAACATTAAAAAATTCCGATTCCGATTATTCCTGTCAAAGCAGCGTGCAGCTCTTCATTAAGATTCCATGGCTGACTGTGATTGTGCAACATTATGTGAACAAGGCGATCGCCTGTAGGCTACAATTAAAATGAAAAATGACACACATAGTATCATGTAATACAATGTTTATTGTAAGGTTCAAATAAGTTTAATTTCTTGTCTAAACTGCGTCTGGCCATTATTTTCTGACAGCCACGTGGGGAGACTGGGCGGGGATTTATATGACATCCACCTGTGAATGCAGACACGATGGCTGGATTGCCTTTCATTACACTGAGATCCGATCACAATGCGTCCTCGACTACATACGAACCTGGACACGCTGATCGGATAACATTCCGATCAGAAGCCCGTTTACACTTGTCTTTTCAGTGTGTATGTGGACAACATCCGGATACAGGGCGCATGTTAATGCCAAGTGTAAACGCAGCCTTAGTAGGACGTAGATCGGACAAGGAACAAGGCAACACACAGGGCTTAAATACATATGGAAACAGATTAGGGAAACGAGACACAGCTGACAAGACTAACGAGGTAACAGGTGAGACAGATGAACTAATGAGGGATGCCATGGAAACAAATAAGTGGCGGGAAAGCAGAACAAAGGAAGACATGTGACTAATGAACATACAAACAAACACTGAGACGTGACACATATAGGCCCAGTTTCACAGACAGGGTTTAGACTAAGCCAGGATTAGGCTTAGTTCAATTGGGAAATTTAAGTAAAAATGCACCAGTATTATTTATTTTCTCATATTTATATCATGATATATCTAAGCAATATCACATGAGTAATGAGTGCAATATCACACGAGTGCTTTTTTTGTTATATTGATTTAATACAACAATAAATAAGAAGTAACAATAAATAAGAAGTTAAAATTGAGACATATTTTACACACAATATTTTCTGTTTTTGCTGAATTTTTCCAACAAAAATATTACCTATAAAGCCAGAGCAGAACTGGGGCCTGTACCATAATGGTAGTTGAACAAACTCAGGGTTACAGGATTAGCCTAGAGCAACCAATCCAACCAGGCTTTGTTGGTACCATGATGCTGATCATCAACTTTCTCTGTCAACTCAGGCTTTGATCCTGAGTTTAGGAGTTTAAGTGTGACATCAGTAGCGAACAGTCAATCACACGTTGAGAAAGAGTGAAACTGAGATTAATTTCTCGCGAGAGAAGCAGCGCAACTCACTTATTAAATAAAAGTATTAAAATAGTACGAATTTAAACAAATTTACACAGCAAGAAGACAACAGCTGTCTATGAAAGAGGACAACTAAAAGAAAAGGTCTCTCTACTGTATATCAGTGCAAGTAAAAGTTGTGAAGTTATTTTATACAGCTGATAAAGGTATAGAGAGAATTGAACATTTAAGCTCACATGTAGTCATTTTATAGCTTCAACTATTGATGCTAAAGCGTATTTATATTACCTTTATATATTTATTCATTTAAACTGCGTAATAATAATTTATGAACTAAAATTGTACATGTGTGATTGATAAAGGGTATAATAATTACATAAATATTATCTAAATCATACAAATTTATTATTCTAAATAAACATCACTAAAAACCAGACGATTTTGTCTTTAAAAATCATTTGCTGTGTAGTGACCTTTAATTTGGAGTAGAAACAGGTGGACTGACTTTATCGCATCAGACATGTGTCACTTTGCTCACAGCTGATTGGTCCAAGTTCAGTTTGCAACCTCTTACCCAGAACATAACCTGCCCCGGACCAGGTTAGCCGTGGAGCGTAAGTTAAAATGGCGATGAACACTGCTAAAAGCCAAACCACTTTCATGGTCCCTAAAACCCAGGGTTGACGTAAACTAAACTGAAACATAGCTGGCTAGCCACATAATGGCTTCACCGGCTTCATGGTATAGGCCCCTGTTGTGCATCTCCAAGCAATACACAGCAGTGTTTCATTACTGAATGAATCTGCATATTAGCCAATTCATAAAGAGAGCCAATAGGTGTGTTCGACTTGAAGCGGTGCTGCGCAGACCAATTGGTGTATGACTTTATCTTTTAGGAGAAATGTCTCAGCCAAATCTGCGATTAATTAAATTGATTAACTGGCACATTATGTAATTAACTATATTACAAATTTTAATTGCTTGACAGCCCTAATTGTAGGATATGAAAGTCACAAATTAAGACAGTGAGATAAAAATCGATATATAAAGTCGTGATTATGAGAAATAAAGTCAAAATTACAAGAAATAGTCATACTACTAGATATAGTCACACTTAGGGATGGGACGATTACCGGTTTCACTATAAACCACGATAAAATGTACTGGCGGTTAGTAATATCGTTTAAAATTCAATTATCATTAAAACGTGTTTGATTATCGCGATTTTAATAACTCACTATAAATCCTGTCCAGCCAGCAACAGTCTGACGCAGGCGCGCAATGTTGGGTTTTTTTTATTCGAGAAGGAATGGCGGAAGGCAGTGACCGTGTTCGGGAGATTTTTCAGCCTTTTAAGAGGACCAAATCTGAGGTGTGGTCATATTTTGGCATTTACAAAAATCCTGAGGGGGACTTAATCGAGGATGGTCACCCTGTATGCAGAACATGCACAAAAAGTCGCAGTGATGGGGTAAACACTTAAAATCTGCCGAGTCGTCCTGTGTGACCATCATCCACTGTTGTAGCGAACGCGAGGCAAGTTAACTTTAACCTCAATACCAAAACTACGTCTGGGAAATAATTGGGCACACAATGTTGTTTTGAGTTGAAATATTTTATCTCACTCACTTTAAATAAACTTGAAGCTTCCGCGAAGAAAAGTTCGCAGCAAGTGGCTTTGAGCCAAAGACGAACGAACAAGTTCAAACAAGACTATTAACAATTTATGATTAAGAGTGACATTTAAGAGATAATAATGTATATTCATTGTACACTTATAGCACCGATTTTTTTAACCACATAATTACGGGGACATAGAGATTAATGTCTGTTAAATCCATTTTGTACAGCGTACATAACTCGTCCAGACAAGATGATCACAACAATATTATCAAATTCTGTAAAGAATAAATCAACTCTGATTTCATTTTTAATACAATCAAAAACGGAGACGCAAGATGACAAGTTGTATTTGAATTAAATGAGAGAGCGTGTCCGTTGTGATGAATGGATGTGCGCTGTTATGTTGCTATTGACGATGGTCATTATAAGGAAAGAAATGCCACAGAATAGAATCTTACTTTAAAAAGTGCATAGAGCTGCTTTTTTTTATTTGTTGGTCGTTGATTTTAAAATATAAAACTGTTTTCAGTGTGAGCATCAGTTCTTTTTTAACACTTTCATCTTGTTTTAACAAAACCGTGATAATATTGATAATCACGATAATTTCGGGTCACTATAATCGTGATATGAAATTTTCATACGGTCCCATCCCTAGTCACACTGTGAGATATAAAGCCACATTGTGAGATATAAAGCCACATTGTAAGAAATGAAAGACATAAATTAAGACATAATTGTAAGATATAGTCGCAATTACCTAATTTTTCTCCGAAGCGGAAATAGGCTTCCGTAGTTTGTGACCTTCTGACATGTTTTAAGGAATGTAAAAATATAACAGCTTCTTATCTTGATGCAAAACAAATTGTTATATGCTATATGACTGTTATGATCACTGTAATATCTGACAAATGTGTGCAAGAGCAGACGTTGATTTTCTGACACGCTAAACTTAAAGTTCAGGCAGGAAATGACTTAAGCAGTTTTACCCACATAATTCACTTCAGTAAAGGAAAGAAGGCAAGTGCTGAGGTTTAATGCGACCTAAATTCTCAGCCGACAAATGAGAGAAGTCAGTCTTTCTCACCACACAGGCTCAAACGTCTGCTGGAGAAACCTTACCCTGTGTGATAGCATCAAAACATATCAGCATATCAGGACAAGATGACTCGCCAGCTGCAAAATCAGAATCAGAATCAGAAAGAGCTTTATTGCCAAGTGTGCTTGCACACACAAGGAATTTGTTTTGGTACTGAGGCTTCCAGTGGACTATATAAATACAACATGAAACATAATACTACAAATTATAAGAATAAAAAAAAATAAAAATATAAATATATGAGAATAAAACTATCACAGTTTGGTTTAGTCAGAATAGACATTTTCAGATTTACAGATTATGAACCTATTTACAGTGTTTTGAATATTATAAATAAATCTACATATAAGTATCACCTGAGTTGTAGGATATTGCACTAAACAGTGGGAGTATTGCACTTACAGGCATATGCCTTGGGAGGAGTGTTAACTGTTCAGGAGGGAAATGGCCTGTGGGAAGAAACTGTTCCTGTGCCGAGATGTTCTTGTGGCCAGTGATCTGAGTCTCCGTTTTGACGGTAACAGTTCGAACAGGTGGTGTCCAGGGTGAGTGGAGTCTGTGATGATTTTACCTGCTCTCTTCCTCACTCTGGAAGAGTACAGGTCCTGGAGGTTTGGCAGGGGGGCACCAATGATCCTCTCCGCAGTCCGGACTGTCCGTTGTAGTCTCCTGATGTCTGATTTGGTAGCTGAACCAAACCAGACAGTGATGGAAGCGCACAAGACAGACTCAATGACGGCTGAGTAGAACTGAATCAGCAGATCCTGTGGCAGGTTGAACTTCCTCAGCTGGCGAAGGAAGTACAGTCTCTGCTGGGCCTTTTTCACAGTGGAGTCAATGTGATTGTCCCACTTCAGGTCCTGAGAGATGATAGTGCCCAGGAACCTGAATGACTCCACTGCTTCCACAGTGCTGTTCATGATGGTGAGTGGGGGGAGTGCTGGGCTGTTCCTCCTGAAGTCCACGATCATCTCCACTGTTTTGAGCGTGTTCAGCTCAAGGTTGTTATAACTGCACCAGGCAGCCAGCTGTTCAACCTCCAGTCTGTAAGCAGACTCGTCACCGTTTTGGATGAGACCGATGACAGTGGTGTCGTCTGCAAATTTCAGGAGCTTGACAGTGGGGTCTTTAGAAGTGCAGTCATTAGTGTACAGGGAGAAGAGCAGTGGGGAGAGAACGCACCCTTGGGGGGCTCCGGTGCTGATTGTGAGTGTCTTGGATGTGTGTTTCCCCAGTCTCACTCGCTGCTGCCGGTCCGTCAGGAAGCTGGTGATCCACTGACAGATCGAGGATGGTATGGAGAGCTGGGTCAGTTTGGCTGTGAGAAGACCAGGCATGATGGTATTGAAGGCCGAACTGAAGTCCACAAAGAGGATCCTTGCATAAGTCCCTGGTCTGTCGAGATGTTGCAGGATATAATGCAGTCCCATGTTGACTGCATCATCCACAGACCTATTTGCTCTGTAAGCAAACTGAAAGGGATCCAGCAAGGGTCCAGTGAGGTCCCTTGCTGGTAAAAGTAACAAACTTGAGAAAAACAACACAATCATTATGCTGAAAATGTTCTAAATTGAAAATTCAACAAAAACATCTAACAGTCAAGAAAAAGTTCCAGAAAAAGGCCTCAATTTAATAATTGGAAATAATAATTCAGCTGAACAACAGTCGAAATGCATAATTTTCCTGGTATCACTGCGCGATTTTGAAACAATCAGTATTGTATAAAACGCTATATAAATAAAGACTTGACTTGACTCACATGTGTCTCTTCTAGACATTCAGAAGAGATCTCAACAATGTCTCAGACTGTGCTCAGATTTGCCAAAATGTCTGGAATCAAAAGTGTCAAAAATCTCAACATGAACTCAAGCATTTCTTATTTAGGAGAAACGTGTTAAAGGTGCTGTATGTATTTTTTTTGACTGTACTAAAGCATAAAAATACCATAGTACATTTGCAGATGTTTAGGAAACATGCTAAGTTCACATACTTGTTTCTCTGAAAAACAATGCTATACAGCCAGTTATTCTACTTTGAAATGTCCATTCTGTGTCGGAATGCAGGGCTCTCAAGTTTTGAAGACAGGTAAGAGTGACACCCAGCCGACTGTCACGGTGTGTGTATGGCAGGAACCACAAGGAGACGAGGATTTCCAGAAACAATCACTTTTACTTCTAAACAAAACAATAAACAGATGCAGGCAGGGAATACACTCAGGTAACATTAGACAACGACCGACCAAGACTAACTGAACAGAAGGATACTAAATACAGATACAAATCAAACATAGTGAAGGTGAAGACAGGTGACACGGATGAAGATAACGATGAACAGGCTGGTAATTGAGGGAGTGAGTACAAGTGGAAGCAAGAGGGATTCTGGGTAGTGTAGTGAAGACCAAGACAGACAGGTGCAGACGAAGACTGTGACACCGACCTTGTGGGGGGGATGGATAATTTTTTTTCATTGGTTGTTGTGTTAAATCTTACCCAGATACAATAGTGCTATTTTCTGATTGGCTATTGTGTAGCTCGACGAACAACACCAGAGGAGACTGGCTTGATTCCTGCCGGTTCCACAGTGAGAGCGGCGCGCCCAGAGTTTTGGGCGCTGCGGCATATTAAATATATTACAAATAGTTTTTCAGCGTGAGAAATACAATGTGTGGCGGGAGAGCGTGACAAAAGACCGAAATGAGTGACTGTCACGCTCAATGGGTAACACTTGATAGCCCTGGGAATGTCTATTTTTGTTTTGGTCTGTGTGAACCTCTCACTGCCACTTCACCCAATAGTACTTCGACACAATGTATTGTATCCATGGAAGCCAGCGAACGAACTGGGTAAGAGATCGCATATTCTACCAGACCTAAAAAAACTCAGCATCCATTTAAAATGTTCTATGACCAGAGATATATTAAAACAAAGATTAATCAACACATCAACTTACAGTGTAAGGATTGCCGCTTTCCATTGTCAATTGCGCTCGTTCCTGTTACGTGTACTCATGGTGCATTCTATTATTTATCCGTGTCGGACTTCCGACTAGGTAGACAGATGTTGCCTAGCAACACGCACCAACACGCCCCCTTTCCTCGGATTTCCCAGCTCGGACGTCGGACAACCGCGAGGACACCGAGCAAGAATTCCGATACGGAATCCAAGATGGCTGCGCCCTGTGTGACTTGTATGAATTGTTTTCGGACCGCTTTGGTTGTTTAAATGACGATTTTAATCACTCGTATTACTGCAATAGCTTACTGCGTCCGTATCACTACCTGTGTGTATGGGAGTCGGTCTTGTTGTGAGAGCAATATTGAATGAAGCCTCGTTTCAAACGGGTGTTACTAACGTGGCTATTGTTGCTAACAGAAGATAAACTAAAACATGAAATAAAGTGAACATTTTATAAGTTCAAATGGCTGCGTTTTGATAAGCGCCTGGTACTCGGCCAGTGCTACCATAGCAACAGCTTTCTGGGTGGTGTCCATGTTTTTTTTCCGACTCGGACGCGCAAAACATACCAGAACACTTGAAGTGTGGAAGTGGCGTCATATCCGAGGGCCAAGTCGGTTCGTTGACAATTATAGAACACAGGGTCAATCTGGCAACCAATGTGAGCATCCAGTTTGAAGAGGAGGGGGCATCAATTTTCTCCAATATTTGAATTTGGACTACAGTACCCATTTCAACCACTATCTGTACATTTTACATACTGCACCTTTAAACAAAGTTGATGCTTAAATGAGACGAACATCAATGATTCCTTTTTCAAGTCAAAAAGTTGAATTCACTACAAACCCTGAAAGCATGGGAATATTCATGCAGTCGACTGACCTTTCTGAAGCACTTCACATGGTGTCTCATCAAAAACATATTTTAAAACTCCCCTACAACTGGAAAAAAGTCCCAAGGTTTGTAGGTTGTAGGAAAATTCTGAATTCCCAAGAATCTTTCGTCACTTAGAAGGAAACAAAGGCAGTACTATCTTATAATATGCTTTGAGGATGAACTTTTCCTCTCAGATGTACAGCAAATACAAGATTTTCAAACTTCCACAGAAAGAATACCACAGGCCCCAAATGTCTAGGGATGCACTGAGGCGCACTGTGCTCTTTATACAGTTCAAACTATTCAACAGATTTTTTTTATCAGTTAAGTCGTTTTACATAATGACCACATGCCAAAATAAATCAAAAAACATTATTTTCATATTATTTTATATACCCTCAACATCTCAAAAAAGAAAAGGTTCCCATATGAAATTAAAATAACAACATCTCTCAACTGTTTGTCCTTGATAGCAATGCACTTGTGTCTAGAGTTACAGAAGAGATTTCAATATGTTTTCCAACACAGGAAGTTTACCTTGGAATATTGCATAAAACATTTGCAAATAAAGCACTTTTTCCATCCTATGTGTTTAAGAGAACAAGCATTCCAGAATGACCAAAGCAACATTTGGGATGCTTAGCAATGCAATTGGTTCACTAGTTAGTCTTATCCAATCACATCCTCTGTTGAGGAAAAGTCACATGAGTGTTTTTGCTGCGTATGAGGTTTATTCGGTAAATGTGTTTCCATCATTGAATATGCGCATGTCTTTTTATTCGACTCAATTGAGCACATTTGTTTATCATGCACAATTTCAGAATTTATGTGCATCTTGGTTTATGTGCATTCAGCTTTTTTTATGCGATAACCCAAAATTTACATTAAAAAATTGCGGATGGAAACATAGCTAATGTCTCAAACTGTGCTCATATTTGTCAAGAAGTCAAGCAAGAAGATTTCAATATAAACATTTCTCATCAAACATGTGCTTCTAAGGGCCCTTTCACACCTACCTTGTTTGGTCCGGACTTTCGGACTTTTCAGTTTGGTCCGAATCGAAATTACAGGTCTGAAACCTACCCGGACCACGGTCCGGACCAAACAGAAGAAATTTGGTCCGACGAAAAGAGGTAGTCTCGGTCCGGATCAAACTGAACAACGGTTTGGTTCGTTTCTAGTGTGAAAGCATTTCTGTATGGTTCGGACTTTCAGACCTTTTACAGGAAATTCCGGTGGTTTCCGCATAGCCTAATGAAAAATGAGCCGTGATAGCACATGGGGAGGGGAGGAGACGAGGTTTTTAATTGAAGTATGGTCTGATGACATCATAAGAAGTCAACTGGAAAAAACGCACAAAAATGCAGACACTTTCCAAATATAGTTGCAACGATATGCGTCTGTTCATTCATGTTGTCAAAGTTACCCGCCGAATTGACAACACGCTGACGCCATACGCACGTACATTTACAAACCAATCAATGTCAAGATGCAGCCCACATAGATGATGACGACAGGACGCAATCATGTCACGTAAAGTTCTTTAGTGCGCTCGCATAAATGCAGTGTGAAACCAAACCAAAACTTTCTGAAAGTATAAAGTGTATCAAAACGTGAACTTTGGTTCGGACCTTGGTGCGGACTTTCAGGTGTGAAAACGCCCAAAGACTAAATGAACTGAGATATACTGCATCACACACACAAACCTTTAATGCTTTTCTAAACATTCAGGCAAGCAAACATTCAAAGTTTTTTTAAATGATCTTACCTTTTTATTTATTGTTATCATTGTTCCTAGGTCTTAAATGGTGAACACTGAATACGGTTTAGGACAGCAAAAACATCAGATCAAAGCACGTATGCAGCCACAGTTACAGGATTTATGTGTGTTTGTTGCTGTTGACTTGAAACAAGCTCTCAATTCCATGCGTTCTCGTGTTCTGAAATGTGTGAGAATGTGATTTATAATGCATTGCAAGAATGCTTTGAGTTCCCTATAGTGGACATTGGCATTTTTAATTTATGGTAATTTATGGTCACATTCGACCTGTGAGGCAGTTATAATGGTCAAAACAGATGGTAGCTCGGCCAACAGAAACTGTTTTTTTTAAAGAGATACTGCAATGCAAAGTAAAACCATGTGTGAGGGAGTTGAAAGATTGAAAAATATAAGTTTTATAAGAAAAATTTACTTTAATTTTAAAGTAAAAAAATAAGTTTAACAAACATTTGCACACAAGTGCACATATAAACATTTAAAGGAATAGGACTTAATAAAAGTATTGGTATAAAAGAGTTAAACCTTCAATCTTGTTACCAAAGGGAATTCCCCAAACGTTTTTCGGTCAGGTGATACAACATGAAAAACAAATGTTATCTACAAATGTTGCTACAGATGTTATCACCTAAGGTGATGCTACTCGAAAAAGGAAATAATCAGGTGTTCAAAAATTCCACAGCCTGTAGTCTATTTTTGTTTCTACAAAGAACTGAGACTGTCATTCTGAGAAAAGAAAAAGGAAAATAACATCCTGATAAAGAGCAGAGTATTTTGAGCTTTGGGTAATAGTTCAGTCAGAGATCAATGTCTGGCATCTGACATCACAAAACCGTCTCCATTGTTTGTGTTTTAAATCATAAAAGATCCTTCATGAAAACGGGAAAAGCAAAACAAATGTTTGAAACTCCCAGGAAGCAAAAAACTATTTGTTAACTGTATAAACAGTCAATGCCCTTGTAGTTGAGATATTTTCATGATCTTACAGGGTCAAGCATACCACAAAAAGAGCACTAAAACAAAAACGTTCACATTGATTTTAAAAATAGATAAATGAATTCTCCTTACAGAATCCAAGACAAATATCAAACATTTGAGATTTATCAAAATTCATGAACAACATGTTTGCATAAGACAGCAAGCACACATTACTCCGTTTTTTTTGCTGTGGTTTGTAACAACAGCTGGTGCAGTTCAACAAAAGACCACACATTTTTTAAGTCTGCTGCTGGATAGAGACTGTTTTTTTAAGTCTGCTGCTGGATAGAGACTGGTTTTTAATTCGGTAAATCATTTGAATTACAATGAGAGTCAGCTCACAATCTTTGAAGAAAAGGCCCACAGACCTGCTTTTCCCTGTATATCCTCTCCTGTGGCCTCATGGGATGGTAAAGTGTCCATCGTATGCAAATAATGTGTCGCCAGATATTAATCAGACAGTCTTATAATACTTTGAAAGTAAAAAATTAGATTGGAAAATGTAATTTGTTTATATTGCTCACTTCAGACTCGCAGGTCTCTGGAGATTTGAAGAAGCTCAACAAACACAATGTACCTAATAAAAAAATATATTCTACACAGACTCAAGTGATCTGGAGTTGGTCATTTGTTTGGTTGGCTCTGGGTTTGGCAATCATTTTATGAATCCTTTGAGATTCATTAACAAAAGCCACAACACCACAAGCCCACTATTTGAAAATCCCATTCAATCGGAATACAAAACAATAATGTTCACTTTGTGATTCTTTCAGCTTGGTAGGACAGGAAACATCTGTATACAAACAATATGACCATTGAATCACAGTAAAGCCCTTCAGCATGAGATTGTAATTTTTTTTATACATGGAACTGACATCTGTCATACTGTGAAGAGACTTTCCATCAAGAAGATTTGATCCATGTTTTTGTTTAATTTACTTACAGTAAGTACGTTCGTCCAACCACTCGCAAAGTTCAGGAACACAGCAGGTGAACTGCTTTTGTTTGAGTTCAAACAAGCCAACATTGAAAAATGGTTTTGTGTCTTTCAGTCCCACTTCCCCTCTAGTTTATCACTATTGAAAAAGACCAGAAGGAGCCAGATGTGCTCATGGTAACTAATGTGGCATTTTAATGATTCATTATAAAGAAAATGGCCTGAAGAGTTTGAAGGCCTGAAGAGATAAACAGGAAACCCCAGACCAATTCAGCCATGCAGCATCATTAATTTCTCAATGGCTATCTGCGTATTATGGTTTGTGTGCATGCAATGAAAACCAGTGATGCATGAATCTGTGGTAACAGCATCACTGGCCTGAGCAGGACGGCTGTTCATCAAAATCTCTCCACCAGTTAAGATTCCTGTGGAAAATGGGCACTCCTAAATAACACTTTATGTTGAAGAAGGCTGCTTACAAAGTAATCCAAGTTGGTTTGGCTATTAAATCTAGACCATTTCCCAAAGGAGATGTGAGCATTCTCTTTGGGTCACTTCTCCCACAAAGGTTTCGATCAATTTCGTTTCGGTTCGTGTAATACTGTATATGGTTGGGCCTGCGTTCAATAGTTCCATGATCTCAGACCTGGTTGAATATCTATGATAACGTGGGTTTCATATGACCCTCTTTGGTGTGCTTGAGCATGCTGATATTATTTGATTTTGATTTCTCAATTAGTTTCAAAAAGGTCACTGCAGCAAGTCTCAGGTATCATCGTGTTCTTCACTGACTCCAGGCCAGCATCTCTGGAGACTCGGTAATGTATAAGCTTACCTCACTATTGATCTCAGTATTGATCAGTGCTTTCACGCTTTCCATTGCTTTCCTTCAGCTCAGATAATCAAGAGACAAAGAGACAAAGATGCTAAGTTCAGTAATTAGCAAAAGTGGGACATCCAGTGATTAATTTAATCACTTTAAATGCTTCAGCAACGTGTAAGAAAAACAAACAGTCCAGGAACGCAAACCACAGCAAAATCATATTAAAATGAATATTTCCAAGCTCAGTACAAGTTATGCTCAATCGTATATATATATCGTATAATTCTATATATATATATATATATATATATATATATATATATATATATACACATACATACACACAGACAGTATATATTTTGGCTCATCCCTCATTTCCTTTTTTCTTAAAGCACAACTTCAAGGTTACAATGGAAGTGAATAGGGCCAATTTTTGGAGGATGTAGATGCAGAATTGTGAAGCATACAATTTTAATAAATATACTTACTATTCAGTTAAAATGTAGTGGTATACACTGTAAAAAATTATCGTGATTTTAACGGTAAAAGACTGTAAAAATGCTACAGTGCAAAACCGTTAATTGGTTAACAGAAAGTTTCCTTACTATATATGGTAAATAACTGTGATAGATCTAATGGTACATTTAATGTAATTTTACAGTAAAATACTGTTAAATTTACAGTTTTTGAAAGTGAAAAAGAAAACTCATTGTATAATTTACAGTGAAAAAACGTAAATTGACATTCCCACACAATTCCCTGCGTGACACTTCAGTTCACATTTGAAGTATTTTTGTTGAAATAACTGTTTCTTCATAGTTTTATTAGTTTTTTTAATCAGTTATGTACATCAGGGTTTTATGTTACATTTAATGTTGTAAAATTAATGTTTATTGCATTTTTTAAATTCCATGTGTGTTACCATGATGGTGTTTAATGTTTGTGCGAATGAGACTGTGCAGCTTCTATACAGTATTCATTTTCTTGTGGAAGAGCTGTTTGTGATAAGCTTTGATTTTTCATGTGATTCATCACTGCTGTGATGATTGTTGGTTGTTAGTGTATTACAATGTTACAAAACAGAAATTAATAGTTCAATAGGTCCGTAAATTAACATTATATCAGATACTAAAATATGGTTTATTACTGTAAATTTTAAGTTAAGTCTGTTAAACCAATAACGTTGCCACCATATTTTTGACGGTAAAGTTCTGGCAACCACAGCTGCCAGTTTTTTACCATAAAAATTACGGTTTTATTTTTTACAGTGTATGTTCTTATCCTTTTGACACTCACCAAGAGTGTTGTTTGTTTAAAGCTCTATTCGCACGGGATAAGTATTACCTGGTGCGAACTGGCCATGACCTACCATATTTCGCCGAACACCGAGGTCCTGTGATAATATTAGTAACGTGCGAATCGGCATCTCTGTGATTTGGCCAGGTCTTATATAATTTTTCCAAGGTTTTTTTTTCTGTGCGACTTTCTATCCATCTTTCGCAAAGAATGGAGACTGCGTTGGAGTGTTTTGATAGTAATTTGATATGCTGGGTCATATCATATACACCACAACTATACAATTGGCAGAAAGATAAGGCTGAAAATCATCAGAAGAGCGAAAACAAAATTAATGATTAGATGGAGATGGATGACATGTATAGCAGCATGCGGGAAGGAACATTATTCTGTTGATGATCATACAGCTAGACCTATAACGACAAGACATTTCCAAGCCTATTGACATCATAACCGGGAGATAAGTCTGTAAATTCGAGTAAAATCACAGGCTTCGCTTATCCCGTGCGAATGCGCCACACGAAATTCAGATGTGGGGGGGTAATTTCTAATTCACACGAGGTCCCCAGATAATACTAATCTGTGCGAATAGGCTAAAGGCAACAACACCTAAACCCTTTAAAAGTATTGGGAATACACACATAATATTTTTTTAAGGTCAACATGACATTTTGATGTCATGTTGACCTTAAAGGAGTATTCCTGGTTCAATAAAAGTTCAGCTCAATCGACAGCACTTGAGCCATAATGTTGACTAATTACAACAACAACAAAAATCCACTTGTCCCTATTTTCTTTAAAACAGGGCTACAGTAGCTGTTTCCATCCACATATTTTTATGCAAATTTTGGGGTATCACATAAAAAACCAAAATGTCCATAAAAAGAAAGTGCTCAATTGAGGCACGATGGAGACACATTTACTGGATAAATTCCTCGATGTGCAACAAAACAACTCACAGGATGTAGACTAACAACAGAAGATAACTAGACTAACCAGTAGTGCTCAAACATTTGACCAAAAATCCGTATCACGTTGTTTTTTTTTTTTAGATTCTGCCGGTTTTGCGGTATATCACATTTTTTCACTGGACTACAGGGAATATATATGAAGTGAAGTGAAGTGACACGTGATGGCCAAGTATGGTAACCCGTGGTAACCCATACTTGGAATTTGACCTCTGCATTTAACCCATCCAAGTAAGTGCACACACACATTAGGAGCAGAGTAGTGAGTAGTGAACACACACACTGCAAACGTGGATACACACACCCGGAGGAGCGGGCAGCCTTGAGTGGCGCCCAGGGAGCGATTGGGGGTTAGGTGCCTTGCTCAAGGACACCTCAGTCATATTCCTACCGGTACTGGAATCGAACCAGCAACCTTTGGGTCACCAGTCCAACTCTGTTACCATTAGGCCATGATTTTTAAAATTCATTTAAAAATGTTTGATCAAATCAGTTAAATCAGCTAACAATTTATTTTAAATGTAATCAAATTACTTTAATAATTATACAATTATAATAAAATATATTACATTATTAATTTAATAAACAGAAACCATTTTAGCATTTACTTAGTGAGAAAGTGTTTTATTTTAATTAAATTTTGAATTTAATTGAATAATCATAAACCATTTTAGCATTTACTAAGTGAAAAAAAGTGTTTTTCATAAATTATGACGGTTCCTCAATTATGGCATAATTTCCAGCCAAAGAATTCATAAATATTTTTTAGTTAGTAGTTACCAGGAGACAATAGTTTAAATAAAGAGCTTGACAAAGAATGAGACAAAAGAAAAATCAAGGTACTTGTGAACAGAATATTTATATTAATCAAGATGTAATTATGAAGAATACGTGAGTCTAGCTATGATATTAGCCTCAGCAAATAGAACCATTTTCCAAAATATATATATAAAAAAAATGTAAAAGTAAGTTTTAACGTTTAAACTTTCTACACCCCTTTCCAAAAATGTATGTAACTCATGTATAAACTGACGGACATTGTTTTCAGAAAGTTTAAAAGTGACAAGGCCAAAAGATCCTATAGTAGAAGAAATACCCAGTGTGCCTGTAATATACGAGCTTTAAGAATAACCTAGTCATTGCACATTTGCCAAAACCGGTGGTATCACCACAGAGCAGGAAATGACACACTGCCTTTGATCACTCTGTCATCTGAATTTAATTTATTGCACAACTGCTGTCAAACTTAAGTGTTTGCTCAATAAAGATACAGTACACATTAACCTTGAATTGCATTTGCTGGCCATATTTCAACACTATTTATTCAATGTAACTGTAATCTGTCACCATAAGTTTAAGGCTAATACATGTTTTTTTCTCACCAAACTTTTATCGTATACATCTATTGCATACAGTCATCAATCTTATTGCGTGTCTCAGTCTTATTGTGTATAGAAATGTCACACAGTTAAACAGACGGACTGTGTTTGTTTGAGTTCTCTGTTTGACCTTCATCCAATAAGTATTAAACCTGAGTTTAAGAGGCCTGAAACTGGCTGAAATAAGTGTACATTTTATAGTCATTTTAATTTTGCTTCCTTTAATGAGAAAAGAATCAACTTTAGTTTTATTAAATATAAGGCCATGTGCTTAATCTGTCTTTCTTAAACTGTGTACAGATCAAGAATGTGTCTGCAAAGATTATGGCTAGGACTGTTTTTGGGTATTAGTTGGCTTGTCAATAAAATTACATGTTTGATATCTTAAAAAAAATGCCAGAAAAATAAGGCAATTCAGGGTATCAGATGTTTTTTTCTTCTTTGAAATTACATTAACCAGCAAGTAGGCTTGGGCGGTATCCAAATTTTGATACCGTCAAACCTCCTCCCTATTTTACCGGGGTATACGGTATTACCGTGACTAATTAAAAATTATGACATAAGGCTCAGACAGCGTCACCAAACTGTTGGCTTGTGTCTACACCGTTCAGAAACTGAATACCAGATCGGGCATAAAAAAAAACACACAAAAAAAAATCAAGGCCAACCCGTGCACGTTGTGTCTGATCCCTGTTGACGGCATTAAATGTAATATGAGCCGTAGCCCTATTTAGACTCGACTATTTTTAATACGTGGGCTGTTATAATATGGTGGCGCCAAATAATTGTTTAACCCAGGTGCTGAGGGGGTGGTAGATATAAATACTATTTATAAATGAGCAAAAATGGGAAAATTAATAATATTTAATTATTTTAATTATGACAATTGTATTCATTTTATTAATTCATTTAAATTAAATTAACAAGCAACAAGCAAGAAGTGCATTTGTAAATCCGGTGACACGCGTCCATTGATTTTTATTTTTACAACTTTTCTGTCAGTGCTGCAAAGATTAAGTTGACGATCGCCATCTCCGTAGTGAACGCGCATATATAGAGAGAAATGCACATCATGGATTACATAATCAGAAGGTATAGGCTAGCCTTTTTCTTTTCGTTTTGAATTGTTTCGTTTAAAGAAATTGACGATTGATATCTCCGTAGTGAACGCGCCTATAGAGAGAAATGCACATCATGGATTAATCAGAGAGTATGCTGCCTATATTTCTTTTCCTTTTGAATTGTTTCGTTTAAAGAAATTGACGAATCGCCATCTCCATAGTGAACGATAGAGAGAAATGCACATCATGGATTACATAATCAGAGAGTAGGCTAGCCGATTTCTTTTCGTTTGGAATAGTTTCGTTTAATTTGATGATCGCCATTTCCGTATAGAACGCGCATAGAGAGAAATGCACATCATGGATTAAATAATCAGCGAGTGGCCTATTTCTTTTCATTTTGAATTGTTTCGTTTAATGAAATTTCAAGCTTTATTTAGATATCTGTCATGTCTGTGAGACATACATGTGAGTTTCGGTTAATTTATGATGAGATTTCAATGCAAGTGACCGCGGCGCGCCAGCGAACGATCATGTCATGATTATGTTGTCTGCTATATTTGATTCTTATTTATTATTGGTTGGTAAAAAAAAAAAAAAAATTAGGATACAATTTATACAAAACGAAATTCACTTTAAAGAAAGGCCTTTTACAAAATGAAACTTAATTAAGTGGTCAATGTCTGACTCCCGATGCATCCCATCTTACTCGTGCTGTTCAGTTTTCATTATCAACGTAAAAAAAAATAACATTATAATATTTTAACAAATATAAACGAATGCGCTTATTTAATGAACTCGGGGCAAAATGCATCCTCGCAGCACTGAGTGGGTGGTTGTTTCGGAGATGCGACATTAGGTTAGAGGTGTTTCCATCTCTCGCAGTCACCTTTTTTATTGCAACATTTACAAATTGCCTAGTCAGTATTTACCGCCTCTCCCTTCTCTCTCTCTCTCCTCCACACTGGCACTTGATGACAACTACATAAGCATTTTTAGGCATTGAATAAATTATATTTATTTATTATATATAAGTGCCGGTAATGACGGTATTGAAACTGATACCGTTGCTATTTTAAGACCCCGCGGTATACGATATTACCGAAATACCGCCCAACCCTACCAGCAAGACTGGTTAAATATCTTCTTTTGTGTTCAGCAGAAGAAAGAAATTCATACATGTTTGGAATAACTTGAGGGTGAGTAAATGACAGAATTTATATTTTTAAACTATCCCTTTAAGAAAGTAAATCAAATCAATTGACCCTTCGCTAAGCCACGCCCGAAAACCGCCACTGACCAATCATGTCTTAGCAACCGTAATTAGGCGCGGGAGGTCTGGCAAGCTTTCCAGCGAGGGAAACATGCCGAAGCGATGTGCGTATGGATTGTGCAAATCTGATACCCGGTATCCTAAAAGTTTGGACGGGGGAGTGGATTTTTTTTCCTTCCCGAAAATCTAAAAGCCAAGGGGAGAAAAGATGTGCGTGGATCCAGCAGTGTGAGACCCCATTCACAACTACATGTCCACAGGATTAACAAAAACACCTAACGTTATTGCTTTGAAGTTGGAAATAATGACGGTTATTTGTTCATAATGCATAGCCTATATTTTAACTAGGGCCGGGACTCGATTAAATAAATTAATCTAATTAATTAGATGCTTTGTAATTAATTAATCGAAATGAATCGCATTTTAATTGCATAAATATTTGACCTGAGAACAGTGAGAAGTCATTTTTTTCACATGTATTTTTAGTATACCATTGAATAATGACTGAATACATAAGCTTAAGCAACAAAATAGCTGTTCTATGTTTTGCGTTGAGGTGATACTTGAGGCCCGATGTGCTGCGGTGATATGCGAATTCCTTGTTGCATAACTTGCACACAACCATGCTCTTATCGACGCTTCCAACCACGGGGCCAACCAAAGCGGTCTCGTCAGCTTCTTCGTTCATGTTAACTGTGGTTTGTTGTTGTCTGAAGTCATGAACGCTAGTTGGTGCTCCAGTATAATCGGTCCGCCGAAACTCATCCAGTGAGAAACGTTCCGCGGTGCGGAAAAATGTTGAAAAATGTTTAACGCGTTTAATCTTAAAGGTGCAGTGTGTGACTTTTAGCGACATCTAGCGGTTCGGTTGCGAGTTTACACTAAGGGCTCAGCCCACCGCTCACCCCTCCCTTTCGAAGAAGCTACGGTGGCTAAAACGGGACAAACATCGTCGTCTGAGACGGCAGAGAATAGCCAGAGTAAACCAAGTTTCTGTACCACAGTCCATTATAAACCACATCATGGATAAAGTTTACAAAGCCATAGTCAGGTGAGGATCAAGGGTCTTAATACATAATATAATAATAGTAATTAGTTGATTGTCTCAAGAACGTAAACAGCACATTTCTCCCCACATAGCAAACCCATAATACAGCGAGGGAGAAGAACCACATGAAACTATGCAACTATATATTTTTTCTAACAGGGTAGTAAAAGTTTAGCTGGCTAATTTGAGCTGTTACTGTGGCTGAGCTGGTTAAAGCGTTAAACCTTGTTTATACTGGACGCGTCCGCATGAGCCCAAAGGTGCATGCGGCAAAAATAACGTGATTGTAACAGCGCACGCGCCTCCGCATCCCCTAGACACCATTTACTACACACAATAGGCTTTTTTTCTCTGATTTTGGAAACTCGATCGACTTAAAATGCTTCCAAGATCGACGGGTTGGTGATTCCTGTAACTGTTTTACGGTCAATGACAAGAGTGCTAATCAGCTGTCTCACGAACGTAACCAGCACATTTATCCCCACATAGCAAAGCCATAACACAGCGAGGGAGAAGAATTAAGTTACATGAAACAATCCAACTACATATTTTACACCACTGACAAGGGAAAAGTCACTACTCACGGTGTTTATGGCCAGCTTCTAGCTTTCTGCGGCTTCTCTTTCAAGGTAGTGACGAAACGCGCTCTGTAACGCTGTTTGTTCGCTGTCGGCTAAGGTAGAAACATGACGTCACGATATGTCGACCTTCATAGAAGGGGATTCCCGCGCCTATGTAGATATAAATGCCTCATTCTAAGGTAATAAAAACATTACGGTTTATTAAGTAAGTTCTTTATACACCACTGAAAACATAGTTATGGATGTCATATTGCATTTCTGTTAATAGATACTCAAAATTTTTACACATTGCACCTTTCATTAACGCGTTAAGAGTCTGTAATTAATTAATCTTAATTAACGCGTTAAAGTCCCGGCCCTAATTTTAATGTAAAATAAGACGATTAAAGACAAGACGGAGGCTCACTGACATACTTTAAAATATATTTCAGCATTTTGTTAATCGACGGCCTACTAACGCTACCCCTGACTGAGTAACTTTAACCCAATCCGATCGCGGCTCTCCCGGTGTTAGTGTTATTCCACAAAATGTATGGATAAACTGCTTGATTTATAATTATTAGAGTATTTTCACGTTCACTTACCCTGCTGTGCACGAACATAGCTGTTCCTCAATTTGTGTGTTTCCCATTTGAATGGTCAGCGTATGAGACGGCTGCTGCTTGTGCTGGGACTATTAGTTAGGCTTTAGCTTCAATTTTTTCGAAATTATTCTCTAATCGGTTGCATATTATGACGTGGATATATCTCTCGAATGCACACTGCAGTCCCTTTTGTCTTGCTCTCTCAGATATTTCACATGTTCGCCAAAATTACTAATTATCTCATTCGGAATGTCTGATACCGGTGCATATACACTGTAATAGACGTGCCAGGCACGAAAGCTTGACAGGCGTAGCAACAGTAACTAGGGAGGGCGGGGCTTAGCGAAGGGTCAATTGTGATGTCATGTTGACCTTAAAAGAATATTCCTGGTTCAATGCCAGCTAAGCTCAATCGACAGCACTTGAGGCATAATGTTGATCACCACAAAAATGAATTCCACTGATCCCTTTTCTGGGTTACAGCGACTCACTTATAATCACCATATTCCCTTCCATTGTAAGTGCCTCACTAGCTATGTTTCTATCACACACACTAGGGGTGGGCGGTATGATCAAATTTCTGTTTCACGGTATGACTTAACGATATATTTCAGAATATAGTTATTTATATATGTAGTTATTCTTGAAAAATCGACAAAAAGGGCTTTGTATAATAAATAAACCCAAATACTTAAGAAATTAAAAGTATTTCACCTTGTTTGATTTTTCTTTTATTTGGTAAATTATTTATTTGGTAAACATTTTGATAGCTAAATATAGTAAACAAAACACACTCATTAATGTTTAGATGAACTTCCCCCAAATGATTGATATTAAATACAACTCATAGGTGCAATTAAATAAAGTGTTGCTGAATAATTTTTCAATTTCATTTTATTGCTTGTTTGCTTCATCAATTATTTTATAATATCTGAATATTTTATATTGAACTATTCTATATTCATAATACATTAGTTACTTCCTTTTAATTTTGTAGGATATTAGTAATACTATACTAGTTTACATGTCCCCGGTACATTTTTGCCATGTCTGCTTATTATACTGCGTTTTTAAGGGGCTTGTTTGGCTGTTTTTTTATTTATTTTTATATCTGGCAACCTGTCACCTGGAGCTTTAATCAAGAGAAGTTCAGAAGTGTCAAGTTCATCAAGTTCAGAAGTGACTAGAAGGAGCGCAGCAGTATGAAAACCGAACAGAAACTACTGTTAGTGTTGACTAAGTAGTTTAAATTATACACACCTCGTAAGTGCGTCATTATTTTACCATAGCCCGCTGAACACTGACACACCGCGCTCCCTCTCAGTGCGTGTGCACGCGCGCGTCTTTTGCATCAGTAAAATGCAATCGGTTCATTTGAGTGTTGTAATCACGTATCGAATCAAAGGAAGACTTTATCAGTTGGTTCAGTGGCCAATTGTTTGGAGTTAGAAATATATAACTCGCGCTGCATATTTAGAAATTTTGCCCTCAGATACAGGATTATTCATTCGCTTTAACAAGCAGGTTGTTCATTACCACGGCAACCGTTTGCGTGTCATGCTGAATGTGATTTTCGTGTTTAAAAAGTAACTATACATAAGAGACGGAAAGATGCAGATAACTATACATTATTTGAGCTTATTTCTATTCGTTACGATATTGATATGAACTGATGTTGTCAAGTAAGCTTCATGCTTTTCCCCGAATGTGCACTCCTCTAAACTGTAGCCTACGGGTGCTGCACTGCTAGTGACTGCTGCTATTTTTTACCCGAAAATATGACGTTAACAACAACCCTTAAAAACGTAATTCCTTTGTAGGTCCTCTTGATCTGCTTTCTCCATGTTTCTTTGACAAATCTCAGTGTCTCAGTCTGAGTTAACCACTCCCACTTATTTAGGCTACATGTCGCGGTATACACGGAATAAAAAAATCTGTTACGGATGACATTTTCTACCGCAGTAGCGATATATACCGTCATACCGCCCAGCCCTAACACACACACACACACACACACACAAAAATCTGAATAAAGCACAGTCTTTATCACATGTCCTTAAGAGAACAAAATTGTCACTTCCTGGGAAACTGGCACAAGTATCATTAATAAAAGTTGCTGCATCGAAAGTAGGAAAGCCGCCGGACCTCTATTAACTGCAGATACCCTTGTTACACTAATGCTAACAACTTTATAACACAATAAATACTCACAAAACTAACTTTCTTTAATACTGCAAATACCTTGTACAGCCATTTGATTTCGGCAATGCAGAAAACACAAATGGAATCACGGAATCTAGTCACAAATGGAACTTCCTGTTTATAGCGGAACGTCACAGAATTTAGCAATTTTTCGATGAATAAATCAAAAGTAGGGCTGTACAATGAATCATATATTGAAATGGACTAGTGTCTGTGAATATTAAAGCTCAAAAAGACTGCTATTGAAATCTGAAGTCTGTCGTGTAATAATAATAATAATTATTATTATAATAATACTGTTTATTAAAACAAACACAAACTCAAAGGTCTTCATTACAACCCGGCAAAATAAAAGTTCAGTCTACCTTGAAATTATTACATTTTCATAATTTTAGAATTTTGCAATAATCTATATTTGAAATATTTTCACATTTCTAGAAAAAAACTCCTTAATCTTTACATAAAAGACAGTAAAAAATAAATGATAAAGGCATGTTAAAAATAATCAAGAGTGAAAAAAGTTGAAATCTTTTTCTTTACATATCAACCCCAGAAATAGTGTCTATCTGCAGCTGAGAAACACCTACATATGCAGTTTTACACATTCTGATATATAATAATCCTAGAACTATCTCATATACAAATAGGCCATTTCCTTCTAAGAGAAACAAAACATGAACCAGGTCTTTTCCAATATTGTGACATAGTTCCTTCCTCCTTTACCTCCTTCTGCATACAGTCTCTCTAAAAGTCCAGCTGTACCCTGTGCCTGTTCTGAATGGTGACGTGCCTTACCGTTTAATATTACAAAGGAAAATATGAAATTTGGGTGGGTGCAAATGCATGTGATGGAAAGAATATCACAATGGTTTGGTTATGTAAACTATTTGCTTTGGATAAAGTATCTAGTGTTTATTTCCAGGCGACAAAAAGAGCATCTCATGAAAGGGAATACCATTAGTGTCATCTGTCATCTTTCAATATATTGCAGAGACTGCATGCTGAAGTGTACAAAACGGCTGAGAGGTCATGGTAAAAAACGGGAGGGAAAAAAAGCAAGAGCGAGAGACAAGAGAGAAATATTGAGAGAGCTTGATGCATTAGTGTGATTAATTATCAAAACACAATAAAAACATATTTAATTATATAGCCTACCCTAACCCAAAATCTTCCATTGATTGATAGCCTTTTATTACTAACAAAACCTTTTTCAAAACTTTAACCAAAGTTTGAGCAATATAGTAATTTGTTTTAGGTAATAACTAGGCTTAATATCGCTAATTAAATTACAAAAACTGGCTATTATTCCTAAAAGGATTTAGATCCACAACTTCTACACTTGTAGAATCTTTTAAAGTGATTTTAGTATGTTCAAAAACAGAAAAAAAGAACGGATCTCCGAACTGAACTGATCTACATAGAAACCAATCTATTTTAAACTGGTAGAGGAAAAACAGGGCTCATCTAATCCAGTTTTCCAGGGTTGTCAAGTTTGTAACGTGCTTCTGAATTAAAAGCTAACCGGACAAAGTGGTAAAATAACAACTGGCATTTGGGATAACAATACAAAAATAATAGCCTTTGTTATGTAATACATGCCCCAGCTCCCCCACAGCACATACACGCCCAGTGAACTCGCAGAACTACAACTAAACCTCACCTACAGCTCACTGAATGGGTTGAAGAAGGTAAATATGTGCTGCTTTTCACCAACGCTGGCTGATTTGTAAAATGCAGACTTCATGTTTAGTCAATCACGTAAATAAACCCGGAATTATGTGTTAGCAGGAGGCAATTTAAAGGCAAAAGATTTGGTGATGAACTGATCTTAGACTAAACAACTGTGAATAATTTGCCACCAAATTGTAGACAACCTCCATGCCCTTTTAAAGCAAATCATTTGTTTTAAAAGCAATTACACTTCGAGCAGGGCTATTTCCAGGGTTGGGAAAGAGCCCCTGCTGAAATATACAGCATAAACCAGCAGGAATTACATGTTGCTCCAGGCTGTGTTATGCTGTTTACAAGTGTTTTTTCTGGATTTTTCATCAGGGAGAAAAAAAGCCACCAGACATAATTTTTAATGAGTGTCTGATTTTCAGCGCCACACATGACATATACTGTGGGTGATGCAACAAAGTTGAGCAAAGCTCAATTTTATGTACATTTTATGCAAATTACCAGGAACATAATACACTGACTACCAATGCGATCCCCCGTCTGGTCAAGTTAAATAAAGTGGCAGGACAGCAACGCCAACTAGAAGCCAACAGGAAAGTGACTCACTGAAAGGTCACTGAAAATGGGTTTTGAAAATAAAAGCTAATAAAAACAATTGCATTTGAAAATGCATTACATTTTCTGTGATATGTATTAAAATAGGGTTACATCACGAACAAGGTTTGTGCATGGTAACAGTTGTTTACAGATATTGGGTATGCGTTGGATTTTTAAAGGCAGCGATGGTTATTCTACATCAAATGGGTTAAACTATCCCTCGCAATCTGTCAACATAAATGAGTATGCACCTCTGTTTTATAATGAAGGGCGCTCATGCTTCATGAAGCTTTGAGACATTTACAAATCTTGTTTTTAATCAGTGATCTGGAGTTTGTTTCAAAATCACCAAGTCATTTCAGTAAACAAAGGCTTTGAACTGGTTCGAACATTGGTTTTGAATTGAGAATTTAGTTCTACCCCTAATCAAACACACCTGCCTGTAATTTTCAAGCAATCCTGAAGGCGTTAGGTTAGAAATTCCAGGTGTGTTTGATTAGGGATGGTGCTCCCAGTGGACCCCCAGGAGCGAAGTTGATATCCCTGATTAAACATTTTTAAAAGCTCCGTTTCACCATTCTATTGTTGTTTGACATCAGGAAAAAATGAACTTCAATAAGCAAGCCCAAATGCTCTTCAGTAGTTTTTGACATATAAGCTTTATGGCACAATACCACCAACTACTGTTCTGGCATGCCAATATGAGAGCGGTAAAGCCTCACAGAACAGAGAGGTTTCCTAAAAAGCTGTCTATTTACAAACTCTTGTCTGGTTAGTAAGACAAAAGATCGGGGCTCTTGGAAAGCACTTGACCACGGGACCAGAACTAACTGTTGTAAAATCTCATCAACATCCTCATCTTAAGTGAACAAGCTGGAAAACATAGTACTAGAACCCTTCAGAGTGACATAAAACAATAGAAAATATATGCTACTCACAGTCAGTGGCAAGGAGCAAATGACGAAGATGAAGGTCATGCAGGCCAGCAGCAGTAAATGGTCCATCTCCTCCTCTCCCTGTCCAAACCAGGTGCTCAGCCTCCTCTTGCGCCCAGCCGACACCACCGAACCCCGACGTGTCAGCTGGCTCCGGTGCATGCGGCAGAGGCTGACGATGACCGAACCGTTGCACAAGAACACTATAGCGATGAGCAGTGCCATGAGCACGGAGTAGGACAGCGAGAAGGTCAGTGTTCTCCTCTCTTCATCCTCGCTCTCTCCTTCTGCCTCCATCTTGATGAAACACCACGTGCCTGGACAATACTGCTTGTGCCGCCCGTATCCAAAGAAAGGCAGCAAGCAGAATGCAAAGGTAAAGAGATAGATGAGGAAGAAGACGATCTTAGCGAAGCTGCGGCGTACATGTTTGGAGTAGAAATACGGGTGACTGATGGCGAGACACCGCTCCACTGCCATAGCACAGAGTATGAGCATAGAGGCCAGGCCGAAGAACGTCATGGCGAAGGCGAAGAGTCCGCACAGCCGCCGATCTCCAGTCAGACCCACCAGAGATTTGCTCTGGGAATAGCAAATGAAAACGGGTGGACTGAGTAAACACGTTCCCAGCAGATCTGTCAGAGCCAGGCCTGTCACGAGAATGCAGAAAACTGAGGACTTGGTTCGACGCTCTTTCTGGTGGACACCCAGGATAGCCAGAGCCACAAGGTTGCCAACCACCCCGGCGATAAACATCACAGTGCTCATCACCGGATTCCCATTCACATCGATTCTGGTGATGTTCTCGCATGACTGGTTTGAAAGCATGTTCAGACGAACCTGTCCTTAAACCCTGAGCCCAGACGCAGGGATCGGGCAATGGCAATTTTGTCTATCGTGAAAGACTTGCAGTTCCTTCTCTTGGAGGATCTGTTAAAAATAGAAAGTATTCCATCAGAATCAATACGTCTCATGCTAGATCCCACCCATAGTTGCTTAACAACATCATTAGATAGGCTGATGAGCACTGTTTTCAACTTCCTGTTGGAACAGGACATTGTGGCAGGATACTATGTCTAATGGTTTGTTGCTTTTAAATACCCAGTAGGCTTTTGTTTGTATCACACAATCATGAATCTAGTTATCTGTTTGCTATCAATAATTAGTGGTAAGTGGATTTGCACAGAGTGGTTTTCACATTTTAGAGAGCGTGTTATTAGACAAACATTTGCATATTCAAATATATTTTCATATGCCCGAATAAACCTAAGCACATTCTGATAGAAAAAAAATATTTTAACAAACATCTCAGGTAGAACTAGATCCTCAAGGTAACAACTGCACAATTTTAGAAGGCCTATTGTATGCAGTGATTATCTACATTATGTTTTTGTTGTATGTAAAGTATGGAAATGTATACGGAAAAAAAAGTGGATTTTAAAGATTTTTTTTTTTTTACAAATTATATGGATTTAGTACTATTTCTTTATTATGTTATTAATTAAAAAGGGTAAATCTGTGATATTAAACACCTTCTCAAAGACGGTTTTAGTTTCAACTGAAGCACAAGATGATGTTTGGATCATTCTCAAATCATGCTGGAGAACATGATCATCAGGTTTTGTGCAAACATGTCAAGTTGAAGAAAGAGGGTCAAACCAAATGCTAACAGATTCTGAAATCATGTCAATTTTTCAATGCTACCTTTCCCTCAAACTGCTCTGCTTTTTCACATGTGATTTCAGACTTTTGAAGCCCAATGCACAACCGTTTGTCTTACAGACTCAAATAAGTGCATTTGTATGATTTTAATTTGATTTGATTTCAAAAAGCGTTTGTCATGTTTTATGTAACACAGTTCATAACAGATGTTCCTTTTCTGGTCAACTGTTTCTCACTGCAATAATTTCACAAAAACGAAGTAGTCATGGCAAAAAAGCATAAATTTTAAATCATCAGTCAGTACGCACCTGTCCGCGGAGTGTCCATCACTGCTGCGCGCGGCCATTCCTTCCAACCACATCACTCACTGAACAACATAGATGTATTTCTGACTCTCCAAACATAATATTTCAAAGCGACGTCGATATGATATATCTTCGAGCTTCCGTTTCTTCAGTTGTTTGTTCTCTTTTAATTCATAAACTGTTGTTAGTTTAGTTAGTCTATCCAGTTCTGGCCAACCGCTGAATTTAACGCGCAAACTAATTTCAGACTAGTTCATTAAGCCTGAAACCAAACAAAACAGTAATAAAAGCGTTGACTTTCTTCATTCCTCGCGCTCGTTGTTGTGAAGGTAGGCTATAGTAAGAGTAAGACTTCTTATACGACTTCCCTACTGCGGTTGACAAAGTAGCCGTGAGAACAAAAATAGGAGGAGCATCTTACAGCTTTCACTGCTTCTCACTTATTCAGCATGAGTGGTCTGGGTGACAAGTACGTTGTTGACTGAATTACAAACCAAACACTTAGATGTGTAGTGCATTTACTAAAAAAAAGTATCTATCTATCTATCTATCTATCTATCTATCTATCTATCTATCTATCTATCTAACATTGATGGTTTTATAATAAGACAAGAAAATAAAAAGCTTTTTGTGGGAATTTTGTTTGGCTGTTGGCTGTAAAAACCTTATGGTTCTGAATGGAACTGTTATTTTTAAGAAAGTAGAAGGTAACGAATCATAGTGTTTTCCTTAACTTAACCAAGATTTGCTCGTAAACTGCTTCAATGGGCCTGTGGTACTTACAGTGGCTCTGTTATGCTAAAGGAGATCTACTGAAATAACCGGCCCGATTGTGGTCTGAAATAAAATGATGTAGCTTACATCAAACTCACATGCTTTCCATAATCGTCCCGTGGCCCGTGCCCCTGTGAAAACAAGCTTGGCCCCCCTTGTCGCCCCCCTAAATGTGGAGTGTGAAATAATTTTTACAAAACGGTTTTTTTGCTATCGTTGTTATCGTTGTATGCGTATTATTATTATTTTTATTATTCTATCTTTGTGGATTTGATTGTTCACGTGACAATTTGCATCACATTCGCGGGAATCGCGGCAGAATAACATCTGTCTCCTGCACGCGAGAGAGGAGAGAAGGAGAAAGCTGGTAGATGTCAGTTCAGTTGCAAGTTCATTCTTTATGTGCGTATCGGGTGTGCGATGTGAATTGTCTATTATGATATTGTAGGCTAATCAATGTTTTAACTGTATACGAGGCACTGAGCTGACATCGCATTTGCCTCCTTTCACTGCTGTGTGCGGTTCATAGGTAGGCTATGTCCCCAAATTAGTTTATGTCTTATATTTATATCATATTATGTTCTTCTTATATTAGAATATCAGATCAGCAAGAGTGCCGTTTTCCCGTGCACAATTGCAACTGTGATATTGATGTTATACAACAGTTAAATTAACAATAAGTGAACTTGGGAGTTACTTTAGACACAATATTGTCAATATTGTTTGTTTTCCCTTTATTTCGCCGACTATAATTTCAAAATGAAACCGTAGCAGAGTCTCAATGCAGCAGACAGCGATGATTTAATGACTGAAATCCGCGTTTTGAAGGAATCACTTGATCTTTTCTCGAATGAATCAGCCGTTTGAACAAATCCGTTGAATGAATGAATCCCTCAACTCACTTATTAAGACCGTGACTTGCCGCCGCCTACTGGCGGTTTTAGTTTCATATTTAAAGTAACCTTTAATTAGAACATTAAAATTTGAAATCATTTCATATTTAAAGCTCCAGTAGGTAGCTTTTGTAAACAAATATTTGTTAAAACTCTCCTTATGTCCTGAAAGTAGAATATGAGACAGATAATCTGTGAAAAAAATCAAGCTCCATGGCTCCTCCCTGTGGTCCTACAGCCATTTGCAGAAATACACCGCTCCCGGTCAGAAACAACCAATCAGAGCCAGGAGGAATGTCTCAGCAGTGTCAATCACGCTCGTGTACGCGCTGATCACCCCTCTCTTGCACAGCGCGAGTGTGTACCGTCGTTCGTGACTCTCCTGTTCAAACTCATTCATCCAAATGAACGAATCTTTTTTCGAGTCATTTCGTTCATTCAACGAACGAAATGACTCGAAAAAGATTTGTTCATTTTGAACGAGTCTTTTTCGGACTCATTTCGTTCATTCAACGAACGAATGACTCGAAAAAAAGATTTATTCATTTGGATGAACGAGTTCGAACAGGATCACGAGCGTGCATCACAGAACAGAGCAAGGCGAGCATTTGTGCTTATAAAACTTAAAGTTTTTTATTTATTTTTGAAATGACCGATCGTTTCACTAGATAAGACCCTTATTCATCGTCTGGTATCGTTTAAAACCCTTTGAAGCTGCGCTGAAACTGTCATTTGGTCCTCGAAACGTTTGTGTCCTATTGAAGTCCATTATATGGAGAAAAAGCCTGGAATGTTTTCATCAAAAAACTTAATTTCTTTTCGACTGAAGAAAGAAAGACATGGACATCTTGGATGACATGGGGGTGAGTAAATTATCAGCAAAAGTTTTTTTTTAAAGTGAACTAATCCTTTAACGTTATCTTAGTAGCTATAACTTATAGAAAGAGTGCAACCTTATAAAGTTACATGTATTGCAAAATACATAATGATTTTAGGACCAAGTTTGTAGTCAAAGTATGGGCAGGCCATAGTCAATGTAAAGCATATTGTTGATGTTTTTGTCCCTATTAGTGAATGTTCCATAACTGTTTATAATCCGCCGTCATCGTTGGTCCTGTTTACTAGCCTGCGCGTTCAAGGCAGGCTCTGCTGTGGGGGAGGAGCTGTGGAGGGAGGAGCTGTAGCGTAGCAGAGAGCAAGGGGGTTGGACCTGTAAGTTGTGCTTGTTCAAATTTTCAGGCTAAGTCAACATTTTCTCAAAACTCCCTACTGCAGCTTTAAATATTGATTTAAAAAAATCTCATAGCTTTATTTATGCAATTATAAATGGAGTGTAAATATATTAATGCCGCTTCTGTGTCACCTCTAGACTGCACTGCAAAGATGGATTTTGATTAAATTATTTCATTTGACTGGTAAAAGTGGTGCTGGATAATTATTGTATAATTAAGTATTATTGTATAAATAAGTATAATTACTGTATAATTTGAATGTTAGTATTTGACATAAAAGGTGATTCATAACTCTAAATAAGTTTAGAAAGAATGTCCATATATAGGTGAAAATGCCCCTGGAAATCAATTTAAGGTGGCAAATTAAATGAATAAAAAATTAATTAAAAATTTTATTTCGGTCCCTGCTGTTAACTGACCACTGCATAGAATATTAAAAAATATGAATATCTTTGTGAGTCTGCTGTCAACAACAGGCCTAAACCAGCCATGTCACCAGCACAAAAACACAATCAGTAAAATATCATCTAATTATCAACAAAACATTGAAAATATTGAGATATATTTTTGTCAATATTGCACACCCCTAATGTACAGTATGAATTTTGATTTCTTCAGGTCTTAAAAAGCCTTAAATTTGACTTAAAAAAGTGTGCAGGAACCCTGTAAACGGTTAGTAGTTACCTAGCAAGTCAGTTATTTTCAGTAAATGAATTAATACGCTTCTTGGTCCCCATTGCTTTTGCTCTATAGTACTCACCAAAATGAAGAGAAAGAAGGACATCATGTCAATTACAGTTACTGTGACTAATACTGAATATGTAATGCAAATGTAAAAATATAATGGAAATGCAAATGCATTGTTGAATGATTATAAACATGGTATTTTGCCTGTTAATGCCTGCAGTGCAGTGCTTGGCCCCCCCAGTTGAAATGGTCTAGAACCGCCACTGATTTGCTTTGCCTGGGATGTTGTTGCTGTCCATCAGCATGTATTATGAATATTTGAAAAGTACCCTGAAGCCATGAAAAAAATAACCACACAGCACTTTTGTACAAGATCATGATAGAAATCTTTACCTTTAGACTTAATGGCCTGCATTATCAATCCATCCCAAACACTTACATGTGTCTCTTTTTACAGTTTCCCTCATCATATTGGTAACGTATTATCTTGTCCTCAAGACTGACCATGTTGATGTCGCCTTCAGATGCAAAGTAGGATATTATCTCAGACATAAATCTGAAAAAAAAAATCTTTGTGTGCTAAAGTGTATTCCTGTATTATCAGAAAATTAAATATTATGTTCAAAATCCCATGTGAAAAAGAAGTGTGCTCAATTGTATTAAATGTAATTACAGAAATTAATTACAGCTGCAATAGTACATACTGTAGTAAAGACACATAATATAAAGTGGAGCCATAAATAAATCAGCTTAAATCTTATTTTTCTTGTTACCTATTAAGAATAGCCTAAATTAAAAATATATATATATATATTGAAAATGAGGACTTTTCCACAGTTTATAACATCTGTTCCAACACATCTGTTAAGATCAAGCATGTGTCTAACAGTCTGAGTCACTTTCAGGTGCTGATTCACATTGCTTTTGCCTCTTTTTTGTCTGTTTAAACCGACAGACATGTGGCTGGAATTTCGTCTCGTCATACTCAAAAAAACACTGCAGTTCAAATGACTATTGTTGCCAGACTGCCCTTAGTAAAGAATATGCACATTCTGTGAGTGGTTATGATTGATCTCTGAGGAATTTGCATTGAGTAGGCCTACCGCCTACACAGTATATTAATCAAACACATTTTATTGGGAAAGCATTAAAAGTTTTCAGGTGGAAAAAAGAATGATGATTAATTCAGACAGACTGCATCATAGTCTTCTTCTTTTTTCTTTTTTTTTAAAGGATGCATTCAGAATCCACTTAGGTCACTTTACCAGGACATGCTTCACAAACTAAAACACTGTGAGCATTTTAAATAAACAGAAGAGCAGCAGTCAGCACTCTGACAGCTCTGATAGGATCCTGGGTAACATTAAATATTACAGTAAATAACTCATTCATTCTTAAGTGTAGCCAAAAACTGGCAAATAAACTGGGTTAAGAGAATGCATTTTAACATAATTGTTTTTAAACATATTTCAACTTTAAAGGATAATTACGGTATTTCACACTTTGTGTCTGTTTTGTAGTTTGTTTTGGATGAACTAGAGTGGTGGACACAGAAATTTTGACGTTGGGTCCTGTCTCGAATTTTTTGACTTTTTTAGAATCGCCTTTGAATGGTTCAGAGTGGCTGTCTACGGGCATGCACAAACATGTCCTTAAAACAACCCTTAACGTTCGTTTTCAAAAGTGTGCAACTCACCGAGTGGTTAGTGGTGTTCGTTTATGATAAAAAACAAATATATCAGCACAATGTATGATTTCAATCCGTTATTTGCTATAGTGGAACTATTTTTTCAGATTCCTCACAACGGCGTATAAACTTCTGCATGATATTGGAGTCTGAGGCGTTAACACACTCCCGACCGCTTGATGGCGACAACCAATTTACCGCACAAGGACACTGTACGGAACACGGTGTCTAGCGCATAGACAGTAAAAAAAGGTCTCGCGGGACAGTCACAGTCGAGTTCAAATTCAAACCCCAGGCCTCAGCATTGTACTGGTCACTGAGCCATCGAATATGGTAAGAATTTGTGCGAAAAGCAAAAAGACTATAACCAAATGTAAACAGCCCCCTTTTCCGTTTCCGGTACCGCAGTAATATCAACGAGCAATGAGTCCTCCAACAGAAATCAATGCGATTTTACAAAATGCCAAATAAAACACGACAGAAACTGTATTTCACTACGCTACTTGTTTTGGAACATCAACGAACACCACTAACCAATCGGTGAGTGGTACCGGAATTATCCTTTAAGGAAATGCCAAGGAAAAGCTCAGAAGTCGAATACAAAAATACGATGGTGTTATGAGTGAGTCACTGAATCATTCATTCAACCAAACTTTTAATACAGATCTTTTCAAAAACAAAACATCATTATTGTTATTATTTGAACAAGAACTGTCAGAATTTTCATAATCCCTTATAACTTCATAAATCTCCCGATTTGATGTCGTGCAGTGCTGTATCAGCTGCTTTTCCTTGAGCTCCTTTCACCTAAACATAAATGTTAGATAGGAGAGAAGACATTTCTTTTCAACATGTCATGTTCACTCACACAACTTGGTTGTATCATATCATAACCGCCTGCCCGGTTTGACCAACACGCCCAGCGGTGAGTGCCATTCAACTTCCACCTTTAATAGACTCTTTATCCCATACTACTGTATATGTCATAACTCTCCGCATTTTTGTTTCAGGACAAGCTCTCATCGAGTCGGGTTCCGTGGGGAAATTCATCTCCCCCCAACTTCTCCAAAAACTAAATGTCTGTAAGAAACGCTGTTCTCGGGATTTGAGGATTCACACCATCCAAGGGAAGCCGCTGGGTCATGGTCATATCCGGCATCTCTCTCCCAAACTAACGCTCAGCATAGGATGCCTGCACACTGAGGAAATCACGTTCATGGTAGGGGTGTCAAAATTAATCGTTTTGGCGGTGCACCGCGATGCAGATGAGGACAATTCGGTATCGGTTCAGTAATAGCCCATAACCGGTTATAATGTACTGACGCATTTCTGACGTCAGCACCGCGTGCTTACCGTACGTTCACACCGCCGCCGACTTGAGCGGCAAAGAAGCTCTGGACGCCCTGTCAAGGACGCTTGTCAAAAAGTACGGGGAAGCTTGTTGACGCTTTGGTCGCTCAGGGAGAAGAGAAGTGTCACAACATGAAATGTCACATGAGATTGGTGTTTTGCATTCCACTTCACTGCTTTTCTATTTAACTATGTAAACACGCGCTAGACTGTGTGCTCGAGCTCTGTGTCTTTTGCCGCGTCTCGCGCATGTCACAGCGTTTTAAAAAACGCGTCATTCAAGTTAAAATAAGTTCAACTTTAAGAACAAAAATGTAAACTATCCCAGCTATTTTATCCCATGCCTCGTTCTTTTGTAACTGGTCCCTATAAGCAAACAACGTCATATCATAAATGATAGGAAACCCAGCAACGGCGATTATTAGCTTCTGCTCCTTTTTATCGGAACTAATGTTTTGGTAGGAACGAAAGTTTACATCGTGTGTTTCTCCGGAATCAGCCAGCGCGGAGGACGTCTATATTCCGAATGGTTGCTGGCTTTTGCCGCTGCTTGCCGCTGAACCGCGTCATAGCTCATTGCCATAAAGTTGAGCTACTTTCAACTTCCTGATTGACGCTCAAGACGCCCAAAACGCGACGCCGATGGATTTGATGCTCCTTGCAGCTGAGAGAAGCCGGCTTCCGGTAGCTTTGGAAGCTCAAGTCGGCGGCGGTGTGAACTACTATATTCAAGTAGGTTTGGCCTCTTGTTTATTTTGGTTTGTAATTTAATTTCATGTTTATACATTTGTCAATATTTAAATGTTTTACAAGAAAGTACACTGCACTAAGTATTTGAGTACACTCCCTGCATTATGCACTTTTAGTACTTGTTTTGTGTGTTCTAATCTAATGCTGCTGTTGTCTTCTGTGCCCCGACTTGAGTTTTATTGGATTTTTGATGCATTCAAGAAGCGTGTGTTTTGAGGTAAAATTAAAGGTTCAGTTCATATATCTGACTGCTTGTATTTATTGACAAAATTGTGAAGCAAAATTGAAAAATAAGGATGCAGTGCATCCTGCATCGTCAATGCATCGTGATGCATCGAGATAATTGAACCGAATCGATGACTTGATAATCGTAATCGAACCGAACCGTGTGACCAGTGTAGGTTCACACCTCTAGTTCATGGTGCTGGAAGGATCCACCGCAGACCTCATTCTGGGATGCCCGTTGATATCACAACACCAACCTCACATCAACTGGAACACCGGTGAAGTATTACAGTGGAGTAAATCCTGCTTCCAATCCTGTCTCTCCTCTGTCCAGAAATTCTCCAAGTCTCGTTCTCCATCACTCACCACCCTGGACCACCATCACTCTCCCTCAATTCTACCTCCGTTGAAAGCCTGGAGGTGGATCACAAGGTGGAGATCCCTCCAGAATACCGGGCGTTTCCACTGTCCATCCCGGAGCAGAAGGCCATGGAGGAGTATATCCAGGAGGCACTTCAATCAAAGCTTCATCAGACCATCTACATCCCCTGCCGCTTCGAGCTGCTTCTTCTTGGCAAAGAAGGACTACCATCACCTCAACTCACAAACTGTAAAGTACAGCTATCCACTTCCTCTGGTCCCGGCAGCTCTGGAACAGCTACGGGGAGTTCGCATCTTCTCCAAGCTGGACCTGCGGAGCGCATACAACCTCATTCGTATAAGCCGAGGCGATGAGTGGAAAACAGCCTTCGTTACCCCGACAGGACACTACTAATATCGGCTCATGCCGTATAGCCTGTCCAACTCACCTTCTGATTTCCAGGGCTATATCAGAGCAGCTCAACGAGGTCACCTACAGGCTTAACCTTCCACCTCACTACCGTATCTCACCATCTTTCCATGTGTTTCTCCTAAAATCCCACACTGAACCTATTTTGTCTCCTCCCATAGAGTCTGGTGGCGATGAGGTACCTCCTCCCGAAATCACAGAAGAGGAAGCCATCTGCGGGTCCGAGCTTTCCTAGACTCGCGACGGCGGTGTCCTAGGCTGGAGTACCTGGAGACTGGGAGGATTACGGTCCCGAGGAGCGTTCCTGGGTCGCTCATCATGACATCCTTGATCCCACGCTCCTCACACAATACCATACTTAACCCCCAGATCGACCGGATCCTAGGGGTCGAGGGAGGCCCCGTCGTCCTATCCAGCCATCAGGAGCCACCCGTGGAGGACAGGGTACTGTAACGGAGTCACCAAATCAGATCAGCACGCTCAGCCCACTCGTCCCCAGAATTCTGATTCCATGAACTTCATCATGATTCACTGCACCTGCACATCATCATCAGGCCACACTATATGGCCTCTCTTGTCCTTCACTTCCTTGTTTGGTCTCGTCCCTATGAACGCATACTGACTCTACCCTGATACCTACCTGTACTTGTCCATACTCTCCACTAAGAACTCTTAGATCATCTACTGAAAAATTATTAACTATCCCTCGCTCTCGCTTGAAAACGAAAGGTGATAGAGCTTTTTCCGTTTTGGGTCCGAGGCTGTGGAATTCGTTACCTCAATATGTTAGGTCAGCTTCCTCTTTATATGCATTCAAGTCAGCTTTGAAAACACATCTTTTTTCTCAGGCGTACTCATAACTGAGGATATGTAGCCTTAGTGAGTTAAAATGTTATACTATGAAATTTTGTACGATGTTTGTTTTTATTGTGTTTTAATTGTGTTTTTGTGAAGCACCTTGGTCAGCAGAAATGCTGTTTTAAGGTGCTATATAAATAAAAGTGACCTTGACCTTGACCTTGTACTTACCCGCTTCAAGGATTCCTTACCCGAACTCCATCTTCAGTCATCCATCTTCAGCCACCTGTCATCCGCCTACAGCCTGCTGCTCTCTCTCCGTTCATCTACAAGACGCAGACCCGTATTATCATCCAGCTAAGTTCTTCATCCATTCTGTCACTCTGTCCCAAGCTCACCTGTCTGCATAACTGTTCGGATCCGTGCCACTGCTCAATAAAACTGTTTACGTATCACTTGTCTGCTTCCCTCTGTATCGTGACAACTATGTGTTGCTCGGAAACATATATAGCGGTTTATTACACAGTGACTTATTATTTTCATTGGTGGAGCAAAAACAGACAAAATGACAGATTCTGAATATTTTGTGAACATACAGGCATGGTTCACGTCTGGTTATTACAGACCAATATCTGTGCACTACACAATTTTAGCTCTGACTCAGTCTCACCGTCAGTTATGGATCGTTGACAAAAGCCAGAAATCTGAGGCAAATCAGTGCTTGTTTGCGTGAGTGACTGAAAATGAGAGTTGTGTAGTGTGGAAAAGAACAGCAATCGGATGACGTTGAAACTAGTGTGTGGGCAGTTTCCGGCAGACAGGAATGACATTTGAGGTAGCCAAGCATATTTTATTTATTAAATGCATATGTTATCATATATATATATTTTGCTATCATGATGTTTGCTACCTCTTCTCTCAAAGGATTAAGTAAGACTCTTGACTGCACATCACTACAAAAATTAAAGGTAAATATCTCATTTCACAATAATCCAAACAATCTCTTTCTAATTAACTAAAGTTTAATTTCTTTAAACAGTATTGGAATGTTTGGAGTAAATTGTGCATAAAAGATTCCATTGTCTCTCATTCGTTTTATTGGAATGTTTAACTTTTAAAAACCTTGCTTCCTTCGACGGCTCCTCATCCTTGAGTCAACCTTCTGCTTAAGGACAAACCAGACTCCAGTTTGCTTGGTAACCATACCAGAACAAAACAGCTAAGAACAGAATATCTGGAACCTTGCAATTAACCCTAATGCACAAGCATTTGGCTTGATCTAAGGACTTTTATCTCAGCAGTCCTAAAAATCTAGGATTAGACTGTCAGTCTCTTCATGGCTTCACCTTAAAGTCTTTATGGAAATGCCTTTCTGTGGGCAGAATAGTAAGCTCAAAATTGATTTGGCAAAGCGGATATGAATGAGAAAGTCTCAGTGGGGAAAATTTATGACACTGTATTACACACTGAAGGCAAAAATCACCCGCTAAGAGTGTCATACAAACTCTTGGCTTTGTTCAGACAGGCCTCATCTGCTTCTGTGTTTCGTTTAGGTCATGAGGTGCAGATTAATGGAAGATTTCTTCAGCATGCAAATATTTACTTACATATATCTTTACATATATCTTTACATATATCTATCATATTATTTATCTATATAAATTTATCTTTTCTTTGGTACTGATTGAGTACTACATTTGCTGAGCCAGATGGGTTTTTTTCCTCTAAAACAATGGATTTAGAATATCTTGTCATTGAATAAAAAAAATGAAAAATTCTATTGATTAAAATTGCACTGTGAACAATATGATTTATTGCTCTGTTTTGACTGAAATGAACTTTCCTGAACATGTGCATTATCTCATTCACTAAGCTGTTAACTCTCTTCAAATCAGAGATAATTGAAAACAGTTTTAGTATATGAATAATAGATCAGTCTCATTGTTTGGAAACATGTAGCTAGCCAACAATAATCATCACTATCAATGACACAACAATCCAGATGGCTCATTTTCTCATTCTTTTGTATGTGTCCAACTTTAACGGAAATAATATAACAGGCATTTAAGTGTAAGTCATTACTCTTCCTTCCCAATAGCTTGTCATGCTGTTTGGCTCCGTCTCGAAAGCTGAATGTGTTTAGATGAAAAACCTAGAAGCAAAATGTTTAGATGAAAATGTTAAACTTTGTCCATAGTCATGTCAAATCACCTTTATTTCTACAGCGCTTTTTACAATACAGATTGTTTCAAAGCAGCTTTACAGAGATAACAGGAAAATAATGTTGTAATAATATTGTTGAATATAAAATAAATGTCCCCAACTAAGCAAGCCAAAAGTCAATGGCGACAAAGGCGAAGAAAGGCAAAGAAAGGCGACAATGGCAAGGAACCAAAACTCCATCAGTGACAGGATGGAGAAAAAAACCTTGGGAGAACCCAGGCTCAGTCGGGGGCCCAGTTCTCCTCTGGCCAACGAACGAAAAGTGCATGATTATGATTCAGGCAGCATTACAGGTCAGAGGACAGTCCATAGCTATTTTTTTTTCTTAGCAAAACTGGGTAGTAATAGCTGTTTAAAGAGGACCTATTATGTCCTTTTTTTAGTCTTGATTTTGTTTTGGAGATCGACTAGAATAGGTTTCTATCCTTAATTATTCAAAAAATATTATTTGTTTACTTTGTTGCGAATATTCGTTGGAACTATGGTTTCAGAATTTCTATTTTGGTGATGATGGTGACTTGCGAGCATAGTTTGCAAACGATGCATTTAGGGAAAAACCACCCCTGTTTTGTTTCAGTTTCTATGAAGCCCCTCCTTCTGAAAAGCACACTGTGCTCTGATTAGTCAGCTGGACCAGAGTGTTGTGACTGGACAACCCTTTGAGCATGTTTCAATAAATGCTATTATTTTTCACACAATTTTTTGTAAGTACAGTGCAAAAATGTTACATATATATCTAATAGGGCCAAATGTAATTCTAACAAATATTGTAATAATGAGAGGACTGACTTGTCAAAGTTTCATATCTAATATTTTATAAGAACGTTTTACATAGGAATATTCTTCCAATTATTTGGCAAGCATTTGATGTCCTCTTTAATATTCACTCATAGCTTGCATGCGTCTTCAGTAACACTAACATACCAAATATGTTTCAGCATATTTGAAATATTGCGAACAAATTGCCCTTTGAAAGAAAAATAAGGATGCGCATTGGTTTAAGGATGGGTCAGTAAAATCTGAGAATCTGTGAATGATGAACTGTCTCTCTGTCATGCATGTTTGTGGAAACATTTCAAAACAAACTAACACACATTTCATTTCAAAGGAATATTGATTTACAAGGAAAATCTGGATTGATGTTTGGTCTGGAACGGCAGAGTGTAAGAATATTTGCAAATGGATCTCACTGAGCGCTTAATAGACAACATGTCAGAACTTGTGTCTTCAGTGACTGTTGGTAAAGCTGAGCAACTACATTCACATTGTGGGCTCCCTAACTTTTTCTGCCTTGTCCCCCCCTTTTTTTTGAGAAAAATGTTTTCACCCCCCACATACATGCACCCACATAAAGACACTGTCACTCAGACTGACCTTGCTTGCAAAATTCTATAGGATTTTTTTTTTAAATGTTGTATAATTAATACAGTACAACAACTTCAGCTGGCTTTTCTTTGTGTTCATCATGTAATTCTCCAAGCGGCAAAGTTGTACTTGTGAATCCGAGGGCGAGATATGCCTCGCCATAGTTTCTTGTCTTGAGGGTCTACACTGAACGCGACAAAGCAAACATTTCAAATCCATTTGTCCTTTGTGTCAGAAATGCTCGAGCGCTTGGAGTATGTCAGAATAAGAACGGGGGAAAGTTTACTGTCGGGAATTTGTTGCGTTGTACCTCATTGTGCTGTGCTTCATCCAGAGTAGACAGCATCACTGATGCCAATTACGGAGTGTCTTTTAAACTAAGTGCAAATAGTCCTCCTTGTTGGCAGAGGCTATTTACACTAACTGACGACATGTTGGGCCAGACAAAACTATGGACGACGCTGACTTGTCAACAGCATCAATAGAGTAGGGTAGGACTTGTGGCTAGACCCTGAAGCCGCCCCCAGGCGCCGCCATTTGCCCCATTTAGAATTTCAGCCACCGCCAGCCAATAATTTCGTAAGCCAAATTGAGCCGCCATCTGATAAAGTTTGGCTGAGCCGGCTAGAATTATTTGCATCAAATAATAATTCTATAACATAGAGACATAAACACACGAATTATATAAACAATACACTAAATCTATTTTCCAACTGGATTCATAACAGCACAGTCTTGTGCTCGTTGCTACGATACACAGACTCACAGTGAATCGACGACCAATTAAAATTGCTCGTTTTCCGTACAGAAGAAGCGATGCATTTTTTTCTCGCACTGAGGTGAAATGGCGGAAAGAAGCAAGCAAGGTAATTTTGATCTCACTTCTAACATACTTTCCTAATTACTTACTTTTTTTTTAACTTAGGCCTACCCAGACTTTTGTCAAATCTTCAGGGCATGGTTGCACAAACACCTGAATCAAAGATTGATGTAATGAACCAAATATTCTGGAACGGAGAGATTTATAGCACTGAACGTGATATTACCGCAGTAACAAATCACCGTTTCCACATTGCTAATTCACGACGCATGCTTCAGTGTACATTGAAGTGAAATGTGCAAAACTTTGTCCAAAATAATACTGATAACAGTGTGTTTATATTAAGGTGAGACACGGCAGGCAAAAACAACTTTTTTTTTTTTATTCTTCTTTCAGACGTGTGGTGAAAAAAAGTCCGAAATACACATTTAGGTCTTTATTTTACTACACTTCGTCTGTTTGCGTCATAAGCCATGCATTGCTTGGAAATATTGAGATCTAGTAAATCGGTATAACATAGACATCTGTAGACATGAAGTGGCAGCTTCAGCCATTTGCAACTATGAAAAGTTTGGCGGCTGCAGCAGCCACTTAGGTTTTGGCTAAGCCGGCTAGCCAGCCAATAACTTCATCAGCCAGCCATTATTCTCAAAACAAATGGCTTCGGGCTCTACGTGTGGCAGAAAATCCAAAGTTTGAAGTTCGAATCCGCCTTTTGCGGAACTCGCTCTACTCCCTTTTCCCATCAGTTTGGAAAGGCATTTATTTTCAATAATAAATAAGAAAATATATTTTTTTAAAGTGTAAACAAGGTGTCTAATGTGTGTTTAATAATTTAGCAGTTAGGGGTAGGTGTAAGGAGGGCTTTATTGTCTCAATAAGGTGGCATTCATTTAATAAATATAATAATTTACACTTATTTCATACCGTTTTTGTACAACACGGATGTGCAAATAGTATCTGACACTATTTATAAGTATCTTCTAACTACTATTTACACAGAAAACATTGCTATTTTCACTTAGTGTAAATGCTGCTGCCTTATAATTAATTCCATTTGCTTTTGTCGCGTTATGACCCTTTCACAAACTTGTTCATGCTTAGTGCAGAACCATGCATCATTCATTAACATGTTTACACGGCTCCCTGCAAAAAGCAATTCTGATTCTTCAATCGTGCCATCTAGAGGTCTGTTATTCCACGACAAAAACAACTACAACTGATAACAGACCGCTCAAGGGGATACTGATAATTCTGCACTGGGGTCTTGTATCACCAGAAAGAGGTTCCTTTTTCATAACAATCAGAAGAATGTAAACTGTTTCTTAGCCTTGAAATCTGTCTGTAATCATCTGCTGATGATTGTTTCACAGAGGAATTGCTTCCCGCCACAACATTTGATTTGTGAACATTTGATTTCATTATTTCCGAGCATGAACAACCTGTCAAGGGGACAGATACTGAGAAACCCCAAATAAAAGCCCTGCCCTCGGTCTTGGCTTTATTAAAATAAAAAAAAATAAAAAAGCTTTTAAATGAAAGCAGAACGTTCTGTTCCATTCTGAAAGCTCAGATCATTCTAATCTGCATTACGGCATGTAATGCATAGAGGTAAGAGGGTCTGTTTGATCCCTGAAAGGTTATTGAACCAAGATGGTTATAATTTGCTCTCTAAGAGTCTGTCTTTGTCGTAAAGGGGGTCATTTGGGAATGACTGGACCTCTATAGTACAGCCTACTAATTGAGCCATCCTTAAAAATGCCCCAGTGAATGTTAGTGAATTGTATCTCTTCTTCATAAACAATTAACCACCATTATACTCTGAACAAAATTATAAACGCAACACTTTTAGAGTGCACATTTTAGAGTGGCCTTTTATTGTGGCCAGCCTAAGGCACACCTGTGCAATAATCATGCTGTCTAATCAGCATCTTGATATGCCACACACCTGTGAGGTGGATGGATTATCCCGACAAAGGAGAAGAGCTCAATAACACAGATTTAGACAGACAGATTTATGAACAATATATGAGAGAAATAGGCCTTTTGTTTACATAGAAAAAGTCTTAGATCTTTGAGTTCAGCTCATGAAAAATGGGGGCAAAAACAAAAGTGTTGCATTTATAATTTTGTTCAGAGTAGTTAGATAATGCAGTTAGACGTGCATTGCAGAGCATTTTCAGATGCCAAGAAATATGCAAGACAACAACAGTATTTTTTTTGCTTATGCAACCAATTTTATATCTCATATTACCAATATTACCGTAAAAATTAACATAGTTGGCTGTTTGCACATAAATAATATGTGAGGCCATGAAAACACGTCTAGAGTTACAAGATGTCTAGGGACGGACCTGTTGATAGAATAAAGATGTTGATGTAAGAGCAACGGAGAACCAGGGGCCGGAGTTTTATTTTGATTTTAGATAATAAACCTGTGATTGCTCTCCTACAAATCAACTGTTTCTTGTTTTTCACTGACATGTCTCGTATGTAAACATTTTCACACAATAAATATTGAAACGGTTTATGGCTATTTCACTCTTTGTTTAGTTTTGACAAATGTATTAATATTGAATATTGAAAGTAGAATATTGTAATAATCTATTTTTATGAAAGTAAAAAAAAATCTAAACATAAAAGGCATTTTATAAAGTAGCAAAAATTAAGTAAGATGTTTCCTATTTCATACATACTGTATAAAAATTAAACAAATCTTTTTTTAATAAGAATCCACCCCTAGGAGATTGAAGTGCCCATTATTTGAGAAAAAAAACCCTAATTTAAATTTTCATTGGTATCTCTTTATTAGATTATTTGCAACCAAACAAAGTGCACTCCAGTCCCACCGCCAATATTTATTCATTTAAAAACAATGAATTTAGTTTAAGTAAATACTTTCTCTCAGTTACAACTGACCAATATTTAACATATTTAGATCTTAGTTGCAATTATTAGCTAACACAAGCCTTTTATCTTAGGAAGATTTGTCAGATTCAAACAGTTTTATGACAATGGCCTCATGTGGCTGCATTTTTATTGACCGTAGAGACACGGGGCCGAATCGGTCAAGACCTGTGCTGATAACAAACACCCCACCTTCAGGTAGGCTGGGAGCCCAGTCTGGGTCCAGAGTGTGAGGTTCAGATCCCAAATTAAACAAGACCAGGAAGTGAACGCAGCCCCAAGAGCGCAGGAAAGCTAAAGAAGGCGTGACTGTAGAATTGAAGCCAGAGGATGACATGCTGCCATTGAAGGGAAGCAAGGTGAATCTGCCAAAGTGGAGAGCCTCTTCACGAGCACGCGACTGAATCAGAGACTGGAAGAGGGCTAGCGGTTGATTCAGCTGTTCCTGTATTTTTCAACAGATTAATAGAAATGTCATGTCACAAAAAATACCATTGACCCATAACAATCATAATGTTTCCAAACAAACAGATTCGAAAATTTCAAACTGTGACCACAGCAATGGTATGTTGAAGATGGTTTTGTCATCTCACCTGAATCGGATTGACCTCATCTCCATATTTGATGACGGGTGTCCCAGGTAAAGTCATGATCAGGACTAGAATGGCTCTCTGTAGCTCCCACTGGACTCGTCCACCCACCTGTGAATGGTGCAAACACTTGTGACATTACATACATAGCATACAGGTTCTCTCTCAACCCAGACTGCCTTAATTTGACTTTCAATGTCAAAAAGAGCTTTCAATAAAACTTGGCTGCCTATGAAGTAGAAAGGCGATTTTTTGTTTTTAAATCGGTGCTACTTGCTTAGAGAAAACAGAGGGGAACAAGGCTATTGTCTTCACTTTTGCCAAATATGTAGAAAAACTTCAACACCCATTATGCACAAGGCATGTTGCTGGTCAAGTCCAGTCACACCAGTCTGCTATGGATACGCTTGACCAGAGTCAAATACTGCTTTGCTTGAGTAGGAAATACTACTTATCAAACCTTAGTTACAATTAGGGGTGTAACGATAACCTCATGTCACGATTCGATATATATCACGATACTGAACTCACAATATGATATTATAGCGATACTCCAAGACATACAGTTTGGTGAAAGGTTAACAAAAAATGAACTGTTGATTAAAATGCTAATTTGATATTAAATTGGGGGTGTAAAAAATAGGTTTTGACTTGGTGGTGATTACCCAATGCACAGGACAACGGTGACACCAAAATAAAAATATTAATGATTCTGAAGCTGATACCAGAATTATTTTAGACGAATATGCTTGCACTCTGTCACAGGCTAGATATATTTAAAATAATGCAGAACACAAAAACTTTGTAAACTTTATTTTTTTATTGACTACACAATACAGATTGTCACTATCCACGATACGTGTTGCAGTTTTGTATTGCGATATATTGTGAAACTATATATTGTTACACCCCTTGTTACAAAGGTGACTTGTATTGATCCCGGGTGCAAGAATTCAAAGAGTAAACGTTTAGCGGGAATTAATTACTTTCCATAACTTTTTCATTGCTTCTCCTCTTGTTTGTAATTACTGGATGAGCATATCAGGTAAAACAGGATTTTTTTGAATGTCCATGATATTTTCAGACCTGGAAATCACAATTGAAATCTCTCCTGGTATGTCCAAGGTTTCCATCACTGTGAAACCTTGGGTTTAATGTTTTTTTTAGTTTTTTTTTTACTTTGTTTATGACCATGTAGAAACATTTCTCTCTGTGAGAAAATATTATCATAGTTCACTAAACCATATATCAAACTCCAGTGGCTGCCAACAACAGTTGTTTTTTCTGTAGTTAATTAATGCTGCTGATGTCATGTTTTGCCTTGGTGGTATTTACTGCAAATGAAAGTGTTCCAGTTTTTGTCAGATACATTTTGCTATATTCCTATACGTCACCCACCTCACAGTTTTATTTCCTAATAAAGGGTGTCTATTGTTTATTTGAACAATCTCTTGCAGTCAAGTGATTTGCAAATAACTGCTAAACAAATAGCTAAAACTAGCCAAGCTGGTATTAAGCTGTTTCAGGCCCAAAACCCCTCTAAAACCAGCAAACCCCAGTTAACATTGTTTCCTGAATGAAAACTTAGCTCCCTGCTTAACCACAGTGCAACATTGGAAAAATTAACTAGCTAGTAACGACTGTTTACCATAATAAAAAAAAAAATGATAAAAAAACAGCTAGGGTCAGCAATCCGGCGTATGTTTTGGGAAGCATTTAAGTCGGAAAGAAACAGAAGTTAGGATAGTCTTTTCTTCCCTAACGTTATATAAAACGGCTTCTTGAACAAGAAAAAAATTTAGCATGGGACTTGATTTTGTGAATGGGGAATTGATTGGATGGTTGGGGTTTGGTATCGGTAGATCTCATGTGATTGACAGGTTGTCCCGCCCCCATGCCGCTAGACACATCATTAGAGAAGAGATGTCCCTGAGGGAGGGGAAATTATTTTTATTATGAGGCACATTGATTAAAAAAAATGTAATAATGATGTACACAGATAAATACTTTAAATAAAAAATATGAATTTTCCATTTTGATTTCATGGTGACGTCAAAAGAATCATCGTGCAAGATCCAGACCCCTGCATAATCTAATCCTCCTTCAACGCCATATGATTCCACGAAGTAACTAGCGCTGGGTATGATAGCTTACCAGACTAGCAAACAAACTATAGAGTAATATGATGGAATGTTAAGTTTACTAGTCAAACAAGTCTACATGCTAACTCAAAGTCAAAACACTAAAGAGAGAAATGTTTACTTTGATCATATTGTAAGTCGTTTGTGAATTTTGCCATTGATAACCTGTTAAAGTCAGTTCAGTGTAATGTCCACTCACGGTCCAGCTCGGCCAGTGTTCTTGTGGCATCTGCAAACTGGCCTCCATGGCCTCAGCCACCGCAGCAGCAGACAACGGATGGTGTGATGGGGGGATCACTGACTTAGTAACCAGCTCCACCAGTGAACCATTAACAGTAATGTTGGACACCTTTAGTGCTGGAAGAGTGTTGTTTGTTTGCCTCACCATCAATATTCTACAAGAATAAGATAACAAGACCTGATTTGTGTCACCATGACGTAGCAAATTAATAAACTTGTTAACGGTCACTGTCCCAGTACTGGGACACTTTGCACATTGTTTGCATCACGTTTTAGTAATCATCATAAATTAGATGTAATTCAAAAGCTTAAAAATTCATCCTGTGAAAACCCTTTGAAATTGGACATTGCTGTACCATAAAAACGCTCCTCCCCCTTGTGGGCAGAGTCATCTTTCAAATTTTACAGACCCAAATTTACAGCTCTATTTTATAATCAAATCTTTTTATAATATTGACAAAACACATATCTTTGGAAAAGGATTCAAAGTTCCGTATTTGGTTGCTGTTTTGTGATAGAAGTGATATTGTGACAATTATTAATTTGTGACTGGAGAGCACATTTAAAAAAAAAATAATGGAATGCGTCACCCATATATTTTTGGTATATAGCTACCTTAATTTTGTGATATCAACTTAAAATTTGGAACTCACCTTGGTTTGACATTTGGCTTTGATTTTATAGCGGTTTTAGACTGCGAATTATTATGAAAAATATATATTTTATATAAAATAAGATGTTCAGTACAGTACAAACTTTAAACTTTTCCAAAGTTCATTTAATTTTCCATATCCATGTTCAAGGCGGGGGGAAGGGGAGAGTGGCGGTTAACAGGTTAATAGACATTTGTCAAGTTCAATGCACAGGCTCACATTGAAAATAGAGTTAGGCCCTGTCCCAAATGGCACACTTTATATGCACTTTCGGTCCTGTGGACTTATAATGGCTGCCGCGTGGGCGTGTCCGTTATGTTCATGAGACCGTAGGGTGTCCCGTTTGGCATTTTAGGGTTTAGAAGGGTGCTCACGAGCGCCCCCTTTGCGGTCGATATCACTTTGCCAAGGCCACACTGAAGCGAGCTCCACAGCAGACTTCTGCCTGACAGTCAAAGTGGCATTACGTCATGAAAGTGTGGACTCAGTGGAAGACTGCGAGTGTGGCCCTGTCCCAAATGGCACACTCTGGACATGTGGACTTCCTCAGAGTCCACATTTTGGTTACGTCATGTAGTGCAGACCTATAGGGCCCTTGGCGCAAATCCACGAGGGCGAATTGAGAGGTATTTTTGGGACAGACTCGATCGTCACGCCGGAAATAGGAAGACGGTCTGGTTGTTGTTGTGGACAGGAGCTTCAGGTTCGGGGAAATATGCTGCCTATTGTTGTTGTTGTTACACATGACTCAGTAAAGCCCTGACATTCAGTTCTATTTATTTAATGAATCATAATGCGATCGTATTATTCAGCGCGCTATTATTAGCCTATGTTTGAGACATCAACCACTGGTCGATGACCATAATGTTTGTATAAACTGTAGGTAATAACTGGTAAAATGAACACCTAGGTCATAAAAACCGTAATGATACTTACACTTAAATATTTTCTTATCAGCCATGTAAACAATTGTCTGTGAGCGAAATCTCCTCCCATCCGTTGTCTGATTGGCCTTTCGCAACAATTCCTGGGTAGTTAAAGTGTAGGTTTCGCGGAAGACCGCTCCAAGGGTACAAAGGGGGCGCTGCTGAACACACTTCAGAGCGTTAAAATTATGAATGGGACGGCCTACGAACTCGTAGACTCAGCGAGCACGCGCAATTTAAGTCCACGAGACCGAAAGTCTACATGAAGTGCGCCATTTGGGACAGGGCCTTTTTAGAGTGCCATTTGTTACAGGGCCTTAAAGTCAACATGAAAGGGTGTTCGCTAGCCATTTTACTTTTTTTTACCAAGACTGGAGTTTGTGCTTCAGGTATTAACTTTGAAAAACTTGATACCTTTCGTCATCTTGTGAACTGAACTCGTGCATCAGCACATTCCACTCCATTAGGGTCTGTGAATCATAAATGCACATTGATTTTTATGCAGGCACTGCGTATGGCTTCTAACCACCTGCACCACATCATCAAAAACCCACACACTTTTTCCACAAAACAAGACACGTCAGCGTGTTTTCAGACAGTTTTACCTTTGCTGAGAAGGCTGCGTCTGTATCACAGATTCCAAACCCTGACACACCGTACTCCAGCCAATACCTTAATGAGTACTGGAGAAGGAAATATCACATGAGCAATACAAGAGGCAGACAGAAATATTGACATATAACAATAATCCTGACCACATTAATCTTTAGTTCATCTAGTGACAGTTAGACTTGCCACAATATCACAATTTTCCACACCGGTATGGTACGCAAGTGAAGTTCAAAATATACTGGTATTAGCGCTGGCTAATTTTCGCTCCGCAATTGTTTACACAATAACGTTTAGATGATAAATAACAAAAATAATTAATTTAAACAGTTCAACCAAAAATGAAGGACACATGACCAGTGGTGTCAGAGTCACAGACTGTGATAATCAATCTCTCGATAATTTTTTCCTTCTTTTGGAAAGTCGTGAAAACAATATCATGGATTTTTTGTTTTGAAATTGGGAATAGGCTACAAACATTACATTTGCAGTACTGGGTAGGTAGTAACTGATTATATGTAATCTGGATTATGTAATCAGACTCCAAATATTATAGACCTATACTTGTAATTAGATTATTATGGAAGTAAAGTAATGACAAATGTTTTTGAAACAAAAAAGCTTGTTGAATTGCACTAGGCCTATTTGAAAAAATATGCATTGCATCAACCCTGCTTGCATTTTTATGGGCTGAAATACAACATGGTTGTATGATTAAACTGTGAATATTTCAATTCAAAACATTTCACACAAGTTTTCATTAATAAAAATTCACCTTTCAGATTTCACTTCCAAAATGTTCTTTCGGTTTAAAAATACACCATATTCGACATTCCCTTTCGCTTTACAAATTCGCTTCTACAAATTCAGTGGTTCAAATTCGACAGACAATTCAACATTTCACATCCGGGAACGGCAGGAATATCAGTAGATTTCCGATTGACAATCTCCATAGCTGTTAGTCGACCTCACCTGCAGGGGGAGCAAGCGGCTGTTGACAAAGAAAACTATAGAGCAATGGGAAAGAGTCATTCATTCATGAAAATGGATTTACAGAAATGGAGCAAGCGGTAAGTATTTGTGATGATGATCAGGGCCAGTATATGGAAAAGCTGATAAAGACACAAAAGCTGTGTTAACATTTAAGTCTTCACAGTTAGTTTTGCTCATGTAAGCAGCTTTCTCTACCGTGAATGAGATTATAATGTTATTCCCCGATGCTGATGTACAGATAAAACGTTAAATCTGAGGTAGTAGACATATATTTCTCTCGGTTGTTTAGTTTTCTTAACTTTATATTGCAGTGATATGCTGTAATGTTTCCCTCAATACGTCATTCTCCAGGATTCCACTACGTTCAGGACACTTAGCGCTTAATGGACTAATATAGTAATAAAAAAAGACCAAACTCCCACCTTATTTAGGATTTAGGCTATATTAGATATAGGAACAGGCAAGTGGACTCAGAATGTCAAGGTAACGTGCAAAGTTTCACGCTGAGCGATTACCGGTGAAATATACTGGCATTAAGTTGGCTTGACACTGTATATCCGACATTCGCACATTTAGGGACCGTCTGTAAAGTTACATACAACATTGAGTTGGTTTTATGACTGGAAGTCATTCTCTTTCATATTTTTGCTAAAAGTAAGGTAAAAAGTAATCAAGTGTGATGTTATAGATTGCGTTACTAACTACAATTTTCATCATTTAATCTATATTCAGTAATGGACTACAATTTGTAAGTAATCTGCCCAGCGCTGTATTTGCAGTCGAATGATTGAGGAACCGCGCATGTGTCATTTAGCTTGATTCCTTCAGAGAAACTAATGAGCATGTGTGATCTAAAGTAATATATATTTTTAAAAAATCAACACAAATTGCATAAACATTTCTGTGGCGACCTTTCATTTAGTTTTGAGACACAATTAAAGCGAAATCAAGTTCAGTTTTATCCAAAACAAAGGACCATGAATCGGGCACTATTTTATTTTAATTGATTGTTGTACAAATCACAGCAGTTCAGAAATTAAATATCCTAAAAGGTTAATGCTCCATCGTGGTTGTAAACAACGTGCCTAGCTAACCCTAACCTAAACCAAACAGATAGTGTTAACAAAGCCAAACGTCCCAGACAGCAACAGTGTCGGCCCAGATCCGGCCCACATCCGGTACATGTGGATTTCACACGTACCAGATGTGGGCCGGATCAGGGCCGACACTATGACGCACTATGAGATAAAATATGTTTTTTCACTCACGTGAGATAAAAACACATTCGCTAAAGCAACTAGTTTCATTTTAGCATTTTAGTTTCCTTCCACAAGTCTTTGAGCTCTTTAATCATGACTCATGTATCACGGGACTTACCACATCACAAGTGCAGTGCTGTATCATGTGAGCTACTGGACAATTTATTACATTAGAAAAGCTAACATATGGAGCTGATTATATGTGATGCAAACGTCAAACTGTTTTAGTTTACAAATCATTCACTATGGCGAAAGTGTTATGAGATCATAACAGTAATTGTGCAAGGAACTGCATGAAAATATGTTAATCAATCTGCTCCTGTCATCATAATTTGTGTGAAAAGGAATAAAATTCATTGGTGATTTACTGCCTCTGTTCATTTCAGCTGCCGTGAATCGTATGTGTAGGTTTGTTTGGAGTTTTGCAAAAATGTAGGTAGAGGCACGCTTTTCCAATGTTGAAAAAAAAATAAAAATACACGCAGTTGCTGATATCGTTCCCCATACTGAGAATAAGATTCATTACCTGAATGTTCTCTGATGCACCAGACCAAACTTTAGTGTCATTACCCGACTCCTGCTTAAACAGGTCCAGCTCACAAAGGTCCAGGATCACTCTCACACCTGAACCATATGGAAAATCCTTTGGATCAGTACTATTGCTTACAATTTTTGCACACAAAAATTCGACTTCAATTTGTTTTCACACTACCGCTGTTTCACAAGCACATGTGCATTAGCAGTATTTGGACACAGCTAAAAAAAATGTATGTCTGTCCTTGTATTAGATAGCAAAATGGTAAACCAAGCACACATTTCAAGTACAAAAACTTTTCACAAAAGACATTTGTTAGGTTTTAAATGATAAAACCAAATAAATACTGTTCAACATCAAGACAAAAAGCATGTGGACATGTTGTGCTTGTCAAACATGGAACATGTCCATAAGTGATGAATGTCTTTGATATATTTAAATGCAATGATTTTCAGACATGGCTTGAAGGAATAGTTCACTTCAAAATGAAAATTATGTTGTCATTTACTCACCGTGAAGTTGTTTCAAACCTGTATGAATTTCTTTCTCATGCTGGACACAAAGAAAGATATTTTGAAGAATGTCAGTAACCAGACAGTTGATGGACCCCATTGACTTCCATAGTAGGAAAAAAAAATACTATGGAAGTCAATGGGGCCAGTTAACTGTTTTGATATTGACATTCTTCAAATACAAGTTTGAAACAACTTGAGGGTGAGTAAATGACAACAGAATTATAATTTTAAAGTGAACTATTCCTTTAAGTGAGCCCAGTGTGTAAGTCTAATGCAACATGGTTAAACAGCACCATCTATTGAATACCAAAGTTAGCACAGTCCTGATCCAACTGCATGCAGAGACAATATTTAATTTAAACTTTTCATTTTTATAATAGGGTGAATGCCAATAAAACTACCAAAATAAAATCAAGTACACTTTTTTTAATAATAAAAATGCACCTGCCTGCTTTCCGGCTTTCTATGATAAGCTGTGTGAATTGTGGAAGCGTGCCCAGACTTTGGTCAATCTCTGTCAGGTTGGCTGGGGATCCGTCAAGCCGGAAGAACCCCTCCAGGATCACTGTCCCAATCCCCAGTGACCTCAGATAGGGCAGCCGCTCGGACACCCCTGAATGTGAGACATACACCATCATCATGGCCTTCACTACTGGAATTTCAATGCTGTGTACATGTAGGCCACTATACAGTTCATTCTGTGCTGCTGACACGAAGATTGGCTATAATTTATCATCATACTTTAACATTATTGAAAGAATATTTTCCCACCTCACTCTACCCCCAAATGCAAATACTTTCCCCCCAATATTCAGATAAGCAGTCAACAAATGTGTTTTTCAATGGCTGATTATTAAACTAGCCATTCATTTGTGGTCAGAGCCTTACAAATACCAGTTATGTATTGTTCCTAAGCCTAAAAATAAAAAGCACATAGTATGCCACACAAATTGTACATTTTCCTGTGAATGACCCTTTTATTTTTATTGTCTGATTTACGGTCTACTAGACATTGCCACAACATGTGCTAAATGTCCTGTGATGTGGTTTGTGGAGATACTTCATTAACACAACACTGACTTCGACATGTGGGTGTAATTTTAGGCTCATGGATGGATGGTGGATAAGCGGATTGAATGTTCTGAGATGCAATCTACCATTATTGTTACTGTTGCAAATGATGTTTTTATGAACTTACTGCTGATAGGGCTGACCTCGTCACTGTCTGCAACCATGAAGAGTGCTGGTTGCAGACGGTAAAACACACCCTGCTGCCACCAGTGTAGCGAAGGAGACACCGTCCGTGGGCTCTGAATGATTATTGCGATAGCAGTGCCAAGCATTATCAGCCAAACAATCCAGAAGCAAAGTACCAGACGAGAACGAAACTTCTTCCATTCCGGTCCTCCTGCGCACTTCTCCAGTTCCTCTTTGCTCAGGGGTTTCCAGATGTACTGCTGGGGCTGATCTTCTGGGATAAGGAGAGGTACAGTCTCCGACCCATCCAGATCTGTGAATGGAGCTCTAGCAGATACGCTGCCATAGCCTGGATCACCTTCGACCTTCAGTGTCATCTGGTCTCACTGGGTAATCTTACCTGGAGCCAATGAAATGAAAAACAATTTGAACAAAACTAAGTTATGCATGTGATGTGTGTTAGTGTAGGTAGAAATATCAACAGAAAACAACCACAGCACCATATCTTATCTAATTTAATCAAATTTAAAATATTTCTATATTAAAAGAATCCATGAAACTATCACATATTTCACATGTGTCTCCATCAGTGTACAATAGTTATATGATGTATAGAGGAGACCATGATTGATTGGTATACTTTTCATTCTTCGTTGAATATCCCTGGTGTAATAAATGCTAAGTGCACTTAAAAACTTAATTACAGGGTAAAACATACAAAACCAACATCATAAAATATTTCTTAATAAAAGGTCTAGAACTTGTTTTTTTTTTTGTTCAAAGTTAACAACATAATAAAGAGTCAAGATACATCATTAGTCCTTCATCAAAACGTGTTGTATCTTACCCCCGGTTCACTATGGAAATGCTGTTATAAGTGTTTATATTTTAGACTGGGCAGGATTGTTTTCGCGGGAAATTGCACATACGTCACTCGTCTGTGCGTGTCTCGTCATATCCGTAAATATAGAAAAGGTGCTCCGGCTACTTTGACGCTTGTATGGTGTGTGAGTGACATATGTTATATGTCACAACGATTGAGAAAGGTTGACGTGGAGCAGTTTAATCTCAAACCTCCGGGGAATCACCCATTTAGGAGAGTCTGCTGGCAAAAAGAGAACGCGACAGAGCTCTTAATAAGACAAGAATTAGCACTGGCTTCAGTGGCTTGGCACTTCAGAGATGAAGTGAACTGGATTTGAAATATTGTAAAAACGATCCGGAAATGGCGTTTTTATTACTCAACAGGTAAGTTGGTATTTAACTGAACATATAAATTGTAGCTCTCTGACAGAGTTGTAAAGGATTATCTATTGGGAAGGGCCGTTTCATTATGGTTGTTGTAGTTGTGCTACAATTTTATTTTCAATGAAGTACTGTATTAATAGGTAAAGCTTCATGTCTTCAGCTTGTCAGCTTGAGATCCTTTCCATCTAAACTGGTTTTATCTCTTAAGCAGGAGTGAATGTTGTATGAGCAGTAGGATAGCCATATTCATCCGCAAAGTCACTCGCAGCCGAAGCACAACCAAAATAATTTCCTTCCGCAAAAATCAATGCAGTTTTGTTTTCTGCTAGAGGTGTTCCTCATTAGTTAAATAATGACTATTTTTTGTTTGATATGCATGGTTGGTTGGTACAGAATCAAGCTTGAATAAATAAACGTTATTTTACACAGACAAATATAATTATAAACACATTTAGGCCTATGCAATATTAATATTAGTAATAGTACTGTAAGTATATGAGGAATATGTATTAATAATGACTACATTCATAGATTTTCATAATCGTAGGAATATAATATTGATTGACTGGTTCCCATAACTATTATCGTTAACTAAAACTTAAAGGAAAGAAAATGTAATTACTTGTATAACTGCTAGTTACCAACACATTTTTCATTTCCGATTAAGACGATTTTTTCCGATTTTTCGAACCAAAAAAAACAACTAATATTAAATAAACTAAAATTAAACCTTAATTTATACTATATCTATATATCCTATATCAACATTTTAAAAATGTCAGAAATGCAACAAAAATGGCTAAACATTTATCTTATATCAAAATGAATACAGAAAACAAAAAATGAATAGCATTCAAATATTTTCAATACCTATTTCCAAATTATATATATAAAAAAAAACTGGAATGCTATTTTTTACTTTGACAGAAGCTTCAGATTTTTAAAGTTTGCAACAGATTCATGACACTATCACAAATTTAATAGTTATTAATGCATGTTATTTTATGGTACAACCTTAATCCTCATTAAGTAAATGTAGCATTAAAAAAAGTGTAACGTATATCTCACACGGTTATTTATTTGCATTTCTTGTTAATCACAATGTAAGATGAACACTGTACAATCTGTAAACTTTGAACTCTAGTCACACAGGCAATATATTTGGCGGTTGAACTTACCTGTTGGGAACGTCTGGCAGAGTATAAGTTCTCTCAGGCTCTGGTGATTCTTTTTGTTTCAGTTTTCAGTTTATTATTATGGTAAACACACCGTCAGCATTGCCCAGGTTGTTGCATTGAAAAACCGGTTAAACTTCAGTGCGCTTGAGTTTGACCTTCTTGTTTTTAACTCCCTTTGAATGTTAAAATATATGACAGTAACACCAAAGATGAGGTTTAAGTAATTAGTATAGAGGTGTCATGGTCCATGACACTTCAGTAACACATTCTACAGCATGGATTTTCAAAGTTCCCTTCGGATGCAAAGTGCACGATGGCCACCCCCTCCCTCCAAACACACAGACAAACAAGATCTAATTTACACTTCAGTGTTCTTTCCCAGCTGTTTACGTTCACTTAAAGGTGCAGTATGCTATTTCCGAGAATCATTGTTGAACACTGTTTTTTGAAATCAACCCAATTAAACACACCCCTCCCTTCATTGCTCCGCCCCCAAAATGCACAAACACGCAATGCAAGAGTGGATGTCTCTTGAATGCTTTGCGAATAATAAAGCAAAGATGACAAGGAAGCACAAAAAATGAACGTACAGTACACACAAGCAAGAGTTGGTTGTTAGTTGTCAGCAGCTCCAGACAAACAATGACCCTCAATACTGTCCTGTTACTACAGCTAACATTACAACAACAGCATATCTTGTTTCTGTGAAACAGCAAAACCAATGTTACTCGCGTGCGGAGAAGAAACAACACAACCTCTGTGTCCATTTTCAAGCCTTAGCCTACCACTTCCGCCCCTATTTTCATAAATTATCGCGTGTGGTTGGGCGGTATTCGGTAATATCGTATACCGATAAATGTTGCAATAAAAAAGGTGACCGCAAGAGATGGAAACACCTCTAACCTAATGTCGCATCTCCGAAACAACCACCCAATCATTACTGCGAGGATGCATTTTGCCCCGAGTTCATTAAATAAGCGCATTAGTTTATATTTGTTAAAATATTATAATGTTATTTTTTTTTACGTTGATAATGAAAACTGAACAGCACGAGTAAAACGGGATGCATCGGGAGTCAGTCATTGACCACTTAATTAAGTTTCATTTTGTAAAAGGCCTTTCTTTAAAGTCAATTTCGTTTTGTATAAATTGTATCTTAATTTTAATAATTTTATTATCAACCAATTGCCTGGTGTAAGGAACTTTTGGAAATATTAATAATCAATAATATCTTGTTATTATTAACTTGATGTGGCTGAATTAATATTACAATCAATTAATCAGTTCTTCCAACGAACTATTTTGATTATTAATTTATTCTAATAAAGGGTATCTTCCATGGCCACCGAAGAATAATTATTTCTTCGCCTGTACAGCACTTTGAGCCAGTAGCAAAAACCGTGATCGTAAAGTGACTTGTATTGCAAACAAAACAGAACCAAATACATATTATGTACAAGTTTTATTAACTAAATATAGATATTTATATGAATATAAATAAACTAACATACACAACATACACACATGAATACATAAATAGGTTAGTGATAGGATGAAATTGGAAACCGGAAGAGGGTCTATAAGAAGAACCATCAGAATTTCATTTTCACATTTCATTGAATTGAATACTTGCATTTGTAATTGGAACAATTCTTGAAGTTGTTGAAAATTGAAGTCGTTGATGGTTCCGGCAGTGACAAGTGGAAGTTGGTTGAGCGTTCTCTTTCTCCAGGAACGCATGGCTGGTTTGGTTGAGGCCTGGGACTCTGTTGAGGCCACGCCGAGCACCCAGGAGAAGTGAGGAAGTCGGAAGGATGGGTGATTGGAGTCGTTGTTGGTTGGAGTCTTTGTTCCAAAACTCTTGAGATTGTCCTTGGTTCTTTGTGAGAGAGTCATCTCTCTCCTGCCTGAGCCCATATCTGGTTGGAATCGAGGCCTGCTGGGCCCTGGGGCCCCCGTGGAGGGGGAGGGGGTTCCCCAGTATCACCAGAACAGTGTTGCGGCTGGATGAAAGAACTAAGAGAGGGAGGTCACATGTGGACTGTCTCTAAATAAAGGCCTGAAAAAGATCGTCCCCTAAGGGTTGAACTCGACCAATCAGAAAGGTGACATGTCTGAGAGGGAAAGTGGCTCTTAGTTGATTTACGGATCTTTGTCCCTAGCATGATTACCTTCATTAATGTTCAGATAGCTATAACACATCCACACTGCATTCTAGAAGAAGGTGATGTACATCAAAGTGTGAGTCATTAAATGAGGATTAATTAGGTAGGAGGTATGATACAGGTGAGGTTACATTGATCGTTAGTTGGTTGTATACCAGGATACATACCATAATATATACCTAATAGTACACGAGACAGTAAACCATTTACACTGTTTCTTTCACAGTTTTATGCATGTTCATTTACAGATCAGTTAGTCTATGATTAATGCAGCAAAGCTTGTTTTTAAGAGGGTTTCTGTTTCATAGTCTCTCTCTTGAGTATGTGGCCACATTCCTCGGAGGTCGTTAAATCTCCTTATCATGCCCTGTAACATGACACTGTTTCTGCCCTTGTGTTTGTTCATTTGGGCTGTGTGAGGAGTTTAATAAACCTTTGTATATAATGAATAATTAGTATGTGTCTGATTGGTCCATACCCTACACTGGATTTAATAAATAAGAATCAAATATAGCAGACAACATAATCATGACATGATCGTGCGCTGGCGCGCCGCGGTCACTTGCATTGAAATCTCATCATAAATTAACCGAAACTCAGTTGATGTCTCACAGACATGACAGATAGGCCTATATTTAAATAAAGCTTGAAATTTCATTAAACGAAACAATTCAAAACGAAAAGAAATAGGCCACTCGCTGATTATTTAATCCATGATGTGCATTTCTCTCTATGCGCGTTCATACGGAAATGGCGATCATCAAATTAAACAAAACTATTCAAAACGAAAAGAAATAGGCTAGCCTACTCTCTGATTATGTAATCCATGATGTGCATTTCTCTCTATCGTTCACTATGGAGATGGCGATTCGTCAATTTCTTTAAACGAAACAATTCAAAAGGAAAAGAAATATAGGCAGCATACTCTCTGATTAATCCATGATGTGCATTTCTCTCTATAGGGACGTTCACTACGGAGATATCAATCGTCAATTTCTTTAAACGAAACAATTCAAAAGGAAAAGAAAAAGGCTAGCCTATACCTTCTGATTATGTAATCCATGATTTGCATTTCTCTCTATATATGCGCGTTCACTAGGAGATGGCGATCGTCAACTTAATCTTTATTATTAATTGTCCCATTTTTGCTCATTTGTAAATAGTATTTATATCTACCACCCCCTCAGCACCTGGGTTAAAAAATTATTTGGCGCCACCATATTATAACAGCCCACGTATTAAAAATAGTCGAGTCTAAATAGGCCTGCGGCTCATATTACATTTAATGCCGTCAGCCGGGATCAGACACAACGTGCACGGGTTGGCCTTGATTTATTTTTGGATTTTTTTTTGCCCGATCTGGTATTCAGTTTCTGAACGGTTTAGGCACAAGCCAACAATTTGGTGACGTTGTCTGAGCCTTATGTCATAATTTTTAATTAGTCACGGTAATACCGTATACCCCGGTAAAATAGGGAGGAGTTTTGACGGTATCAAAATTTGGATACCGCCCAAGCCTAGCGTGTCCTAAAGCTCTTGCCTGATTATAACTCTTTTTTTTTTTTTTTTTTTTCAAGAGATATTTCTCTGAGCTTTTCTCTTTTTTAATGTCTCTCTGCCATTTCTCTTTCTACAGTCTTTCTTCAAATCTCCTTCTCGCTCACTCTCTCTCTTTCTCCCATCATGATTGGACACGCCCCCTACTGCTGATTGGCTACAAGTGTGTTGTGCTGCTCTGTTCGACCCACTTTCAACAGCATTTCTCAGAATTCGCTTCCTGCACCTTTAACTATCGATGAACAATACATTTGTTACAGTATTTACTGATCTTTGTTAAAGGACAAGTTCGGTATTTTACACTTAAAGCCCTGTTTTAAGATCGTTTCTGATGAAATGGAACGGTTAAGGTTGAAATTTGGACAAATGCTGCTGTCCCAAGAATTTTCGGTTTCTGTGTTAGTACCCCCCCACCTCCACCATAGTTTCATAGGGGCACTGGAACAATCATTCATAAAACGCATTAAACTTTAGTTTACAAAGACGTGAAACTCATAGCCTGGTTAAAACCAGACCATTCTCAGTTGTAACTGAGTTAGGGTCTGGCAAAGCTTCATAGACAAATCATTTCCAAAGGGGCGTCACCAACGGACGTAGCTCAAATGCCTCTTGGAGCAATTGGATAGACCTAAAACCAATCAGAGCGATGAAGATGAACGACCAGACACTGATCAGCTACTTGCTCTACGTTTATTTAAAATGAACAGCAAGACAACTGGAAGTGAATGTGCTTTCCATTAAATAAATCACACACAGTAAACAAAACCTTAACAAAAAAAACTTTGCAATTTAGACGCGCAAACTGGGTGCCGGTGGTGTGAGACGAACGGCTCGGGCAGATTCGGCTTGAAGTCGTTCATCCTCGGATGCGGCGCCGCGCTCGGTGTTACAAAATATCCGTGCACTCAGGCAAGCGAAATGGGGTCTTGCCCACAGAACGCGTGATTTTTGCCCCGCGTACCTTCGCGCTCATGCGGACGCGTCGAGTATAAACGAGGCTTTACTCCGTGTTAGCGCGCGCTCTGATCGGTAAAGGGGCACAGACCTCTCCCGAATCATCTCCAGCAGTAGCAGCCTCCGATCGCACCACTAACTCCGCCTCCGTTTCCCTCGTAAGCTGATATTAGTATTTAAACATTCTCTATGATAAATGTTTGTGAAAAAAAAATATTTTAATAACATGGTTTTGGCGGTTATAGAGTTCTAATGACGGTGTTCAACTATAACCGTCACAGATAGTTCCGCAGCGGCATCCATCTTTGTAAATGTAAAAAATCTGCTTCACCGTCGCTGTGCTGTCGTCATCGTGTAAACCCCGCCCCAACGTTTCTGATTGGTGCCGCGATTTCGACGGATTGGAAATGGACTTCAATGAGCTCTTTGCCAGACCTACTTGCAGAGCAAATCTAAATTTGTCGGAAGTGGTCTGGGTTTTCCCAGGCTATGAAACTCACCGAGTGGTCTGGGGTGTTCACTGATATGCTCACTCAAAAATCGCTGTAAAAGATGCTTTCCAACAGGTGTTTTACCATTCGTTGTAAAACTGTGGACCTATTTTTCCAAACGCCGGACATTCTTCCGTTGAGAGCTTGAATAATAGACACTCCAGCCCAGTTGGTGGCGATAATGCACCTTTGCCAATGTTTGGATAGCGTAGCCTACGATAATGCGACTGGAAGACTACAGAAAGAATACAAACAACCCCATTTCCGTTTCCGGCGGCGGAGTAATACCGTTACCGCACAGAACATCCAATACAAGTCAATGGAGTTGGACAAAAACTACGATAAAACCTGTTGGAAAGCATCTTTTGCAGCGATTTCTGTGTGAGCATATCAGTGAACACCCCAGACCACTCGGTGAGTTTCACGTCTTTGTAAACTAAAGTTTAATGCGTTTTATGAATGATTGTTCCAGTGAACCTATGAAACTATTGTGGAGGTGTGGGGGTGCTAACACAAAAACCTAAAATTCTCGGGACAGCAGCATTTGTCCAAATTTCAATCTTAACCGTTCGATTTCATCAGAAATGATCTTAAAACAGGGCTTTAAGTGTAAAATACCGAACTTGTCCTTTAACATTAATTCAAATTCAACTGTTCACTGTTAGTTCATGTTACTTCAGGTACAACATCATATTATCAGATGCAGGTTTTGATTTTCATAATGTTTTAGTAAATCTTGAGTGGATACGACCCCTACTGATGATTTGCTACAAAAGTTGCTTTAAAGGTGCAGTAAGCGATTTTTGAAAAACGTTGTTGAAAGTGGATCGGACCGCGCACCGATTTCAGTTCTGGCAAAATGTTATCAAATTCTTTTTGATGGATTAAATTGTTCAGCAGAGATAATCTGGTCTGGTCCTGCCCATTATGACTAATATAAATTGTGTGCTCAAAATCCAGACTTCTCAAACCTTTGCACATAGAGATCCAGACATTTTAAAGAAGCATTCTCATAACAATCATTATTTCATAACAATATAGACTCATAAAATGAGGTGTACTTTAATAAAAATAAAATGAGACAATTGAATTTATAGTTCAAGTACCCTTTATAAAGTTTTACAGATGTTAGTTTTACTCCTCTGTACAACTTTGGTTATGTAAGTCTATGTTCTCTGTAAGTACACAGCTTAACATCCATAAACAAATACAAGACAAAATATTTAATACAATTATACATTGAAGTATCTTGCGTATGTTTGTAAATATTATGTCAATTGTGAAGTTAATCGTGAAACAACGTACAACTGCAATGTTACATAAAATTTATGTTTTTGTAGATTTAAAAAAGTAACAGTATATTTATTAAAAGGTGATTTGTGTATTTTGTTAATGGTATGCTTTCTCTTATCCCAGCCACAAGTGGATAGAAAATTATTTTATTTATTATTTTTTATTTTATTTCTTTGGCATTTTAAAGCCACATTATGGAATGCTTAAGTGTTTATTATTAATGATTCATCTGTGCACATTATTCTTAAGTCATGTGCACTTGCAATATCAAACGATAATGATCAAATGATCCAATCAATTCCCGATGGACAACATCAAGGCCAGACCTACATTTGTTTTTTTCGTTTGTGAGAAGCCGCTTTAGTTGCTTTAAGTCTGGATATACGTCACAACAGGGAAGAAAAGATGGTTGCAACTTCTGTTTCATTCTGACTTGTTCAATAGTCTTACGCACTACAGTGGTTCAACCAATGGCGTAATTTTAGGGCGGGGAAATCTATTTATTTGACCAATGGCAAGGAGGGAAGTGTTTAATTACCTTATTTAAAATCATCATTATCTTTGGTGGTGCGAGAGGCATAGAAATTACACTTCACCTTTAAAAAAAGTGAAATCTTTATATTTTTCACTAGAACCTTTTCATGGTGTCAATGTTAAGTGCTTTTCCTTTATGGGCTTTTGCACTGGGTAGTTTTGACTCCGATATAGAAACTAGCCTCCCCCAAGAACTAAATTTTGCCCTAGGGTAATTTTCTGGCAATAGTAATGAAAATGTTCCTCTGGTACGTACGAAAGCCCCTTTTATGAAAGCATTTGATATATACACCTCTTCTTTCTGTTTCAGTGTGTACAATATACAACATTGATTTGAAAAAGGAACAGTTTGGCTAAACATTTTAACCTCTGTAAAGCAGGTGGCACACAAATATCGTCCTCACATGAATTATTACGTCTACAGAGATTCAAGGCTTGATTCCATCTTCAGGTTAACGGCCACTAGGTGGAGTCATCAGAACCACCAATATCCTTGAATGATGAAAGGGTATTTGAGAATATCAGCATTTTTATTGATGTTTGTAAATTGAACATTAACCCTTTATATTTAGACACCTAAAATCATATCAAATAAAATGTTGGAGAATTTATTGTTTATTTAGTATGGCTAAAACATATATGTACGCATTTCAAACACATACCATTGGGCCAAGAGGTCTAAAGGCTGCTGCATATTTCTGATATGCTGCAATTATGCAATCTCTCCTGCAATATAGAAAAAAGGCAAAAAAAACCCCCCAGAGATTAAACACACACACACACACACACACACACACACGTATCTCTCCTACATTGCAAAAAATATATTTTCTTGCTTAGAATTTTTGACTTGTTTTCTATTAAAATATCTAAACATTCTTAAATCAAACATTTACCTATGAAGCAAAATGACTTAAACCGCCCTATTTTAACGATCTAAGTGCATGGTCTAAAACGCACAGCGAAAGTGCATGTAGGTTGTGTCTGAATCCACTTTTGCTAGTTTAACGGCGAGAAAAATTGTCGGCGTGCGGCGCATGGTCTAAAAGGGTTGTCCATATTCTCTTAATGAGTAATGGGTGTGTTTTAGGCATAACTTGCATTCTCGCAATAAACCCATCCGAGTCTCATCTCCATTCCCTTTAAATGCCAGTTGAGCTCGTGCCATGGCGGAATCGCCATTTACTTGGCGGAAATGGCCTCTCCAGAGAGGAAACGGATCTGCTCGTGCGCGAGGTTAAAGCACAAGCAGCACATAAACCATATCTTTATGTACACAATATTAATCTTTTACATTGTAATCATTTTATTTTTAATATTTGGCATGTTTGTGTGCTGCTGCACGTCCCTGTGTGTGTAATAAGCAGAGTGTACGAACGTTGTTGTTGGTGCCTATTTCCTACCTATTGGCGACATTCCTAACGCACACTTAAATAACAAAAATAATACTGCGCATTATTTCAGTTCTCAAAATAGCAACGCATCAACAATGCGCCTAAACACACCTCGTTTTCAGACCAGCAGCCCATGGGCGCACAATAGGCACAAATGCATTTGCTATTGAAACAACGTGGCGCAGTATGTGAAAATGACAACTACGTCAGGCTGAAACTAACAAAAAATACTTGCGTCGCGTCTGGCGCCGCATTGCGCCGTGTGTCTGATAGGGCCCTTAAATTTCACCCTCACGTCGTTCCAAACCCGTAAGACTTTTATTCATCTTCGAAACACAAATGTCTAATTTTCATGAAATCTGAGAGATTTCTGTCTCTCCATTGACAGCTACGCAACTACCATTTTGACAATTTAAAAAGTACATAAAGAGATTGTAAAACTAATCCTTATGAATAGAGTGGTTTAGTCCAAATTTTCTGAAGAGACACGATCAATTTATATGGTGAACAGCTTGAATTTAGTTTTTTTCACATATAAACATTGATCAGCAAACAAACCGATTCAACTGAACCTGCTGGACACTAGAGAACAAACCTCATTGGTTCTTGAAGCTCAAACGTGCTGCGTAACACGAGAATGAACCTCATTGGTTCTTGCTGAAGCTCAAACGTGCTGCGTAACACGAGAATGAACCTCATTGGTTCTTGCTGAAGCTCAAACGTGCTGCGTAACACGAGAATGAACCTCATTAGCTCTTGCTGAAGCTCAAACGTGCTGCGTAACACGAGAATGAACCTCATTGGTTTTCGCACGTCACGCGAACATGCTTGAGCTTCCATTTACCACAACTGAAATGTTCTCTTTACGATCTCTTTTATGAACTTTTTGAAATGTCAAAGTGGTGGTTGCGTAGCTGTCATTTGAGGGACAGAAATCTCTCAGATTTCATTAAAAAGATCTTATTTTGTGTTCAAAAGATGAAAGAAAGTCTTACAGGTTTGGAACAACATGAGGATGAGTAATTAATTAATCATCCATTTACTGAATTAAGTCTTGTTTTTTTCGGAAACACTGTTGTGCTTAAACAAGAACAAATATCTGCCAATGGGTTCAGAAAAATAAACTTAATTCAAAGGGAAAACAAGATTGTTTTTCTGACCCCATTGGTAGATTATCCCCCCATTTCACAGACGAGACGAGGCTCAAGTCTAGTCCCAGACTAAAAAGCATGGTTGATCTGTTTTAACTGAAAGTAACTTGCAATAACATATCTTAAAATATATCATTGCCATTGTTTTGTCTCAAGATGCACACCAGTAATGTTTTTTTCTAAGGCATGTTTATAAAAGCCTTAAATGTCCTAATTGAACTAAGGCCTAATCCTGGCTTAATCTAAACCCTGACTGTGAAACCAGGCCATTATGTCATGTTTTAAGCAAAAACTCACTTAATTTTGAATATGAATATATACAAAATAGTGTATAGTAGGCCTAATATCATATATTACAGTCCAGTAATACTCACTTGCATGAGATTCCTCCACCTGGTGGGAGGCCGGGAATACCTTCAGATGCCAGGAATTTCATCACATATAGCAGGTCAGGTTCCTCATCTTTAGATCTGATCACATTAATGATCTCTAGGTAATGTGAGAGAAAATACACTTTTATATAAAAAGGTTTGACTTTTATTAAGATGGCTATTTCATCTAATCTAATATGTATAATTGCCTCTTATTTATATAGTGTAAAACCTTTTACATCGAATGTATTGGTCAAATTACCTGCCACTTTTTGCTCAATGAGCTGCTCTAACTCTGCCTCGTGTTGCAGTGCCTCTGGTGTCACCTTGGGGGCGCCATCGAAGCAGATGATGATAATGCTCATGTTGTCTAAACTTCCCTGCAAGATGCGAAGACATTTAAGAATTTAAAACCCTTATAATATAATATAATATAATATAATATAATATAATATAATATAATATTATATTATATAATATAAAAATGATATTAGAGTAGATCAGTAATACTAAAACACCAGAGATGTCAAGTCCAGGTTCAGAAAGTAAAATTCCTTCTCAGTATTTTGTTCCAATCACCTGGATTTGCTAATTAGCACAGTTTTTCAGTCAGGAGATAGAACTAATTAGTGAAATCAGCTGGCTGATTTCATGGGTGGAATAATCATATGGCAGGATTTTTACTTTCTGACCCCTTGAATTGACACCTCTGTAAAACACACTAATACACATAAATGCACATGATGCAATGCATATAAATGTTCACAGACAGCTAATGTTAGTTATAAACCACAGGACCTCTTGGCCTGTTAAAGCAGCTGGTTTGTAACCCTGAAAATCCCTTAACCTGAAGTCACTCGTAATCCTCTCTCGCTCCTCTCTCGCTCTCTTTTTGTCTTCCTTGTAATCATTCTATTTAAAGAACAGTATCTTCATAGAACAGGTCAAGCTGAATCTATGCGTAAGCTTCCTCGCCTCAACATGCAGCATCTCATTATATAATATTACATAACCCAAGTGCCTGTGATCATTTTAAATAACAAAGCTGTCCTAAACTAGTTTAAAGTTTTAGAAGGTTGACTTGACATCAGACTTTATTGACGTACTCGACAGAGTTATTGACGTCATGGGCTAATGACTAGCATAAAATAAAAGCATATTGATGCAGTGATTCTCATAATGTGAGATATATTTTGTTTGAGTGCTTAGTTTTATGTTCCATCTGATTGGTTTCACAGAACCAGATTTTTGACTATTGACATAAAGTCCAGTATACTTTACTTTAAAAGTTAACCAGTGTACATTATTCTCACCCAGAATTACCCACTCGAGAAACATTTAAAGCGACTAACTACAGTCTGTGTGGTTTTTAGGGTATATTTAGGGGCAGGTAAATCTGAAATCAACGATCACTGATTAAAAACATACAGTTTTTATTTCCAAGATAAAACTGAACATTACTCTTAAAAATAAAGTTTCAAAAATAATTTTTTAGAAGACCCACTTTTGGTTTGCCAAAGAACCTTTCAGTGAACAGTCCTTTAAAGGAACATTTTTTTTCTTCATGTGAATAACATTTTAAAGGGATAGTTCACCCAAAAATTCAGTCATCATTTACTCGCCCTCAAGTTGTTCCAAACCTTTATGAATTTCTTACTTTTGCTGAAAACAATAGAAGATATTAAGATAATAGTAAGATATTAATTTTGAAGAATATGGCTAACCAAACAGTTGACACTGACTTTGAAAATCACTGAAAAATACTATGGAAGTCAATAGGGCTCATCAACGGTATGGTTACCAATATCCTTCAAAAAAAAATTGTGTTCAGCAGAAGAAAAAAGTTCATACAAATTTGGAACAACTTCATTTTGGGCGAACCATCCCTTTAAAAACTCTAAAGAACCTTTATATTCACTATAAAGAACCTTTTGTGTAATGGAAAGTTCTTCATGGAACATCAATGCCAAAAAGGAACCTTTGTTTTTAAGAGTATATTTTCAATGCGGTCTAATTTGGTCAACAATGAAGCATACTATTATTTGAAATGTTTTTTCTCTCCAATTGCAAACTTCCTCAGAACATCAATTAGTATGCTGGTACCTTGGTTAAAATAAAAACCTGTGCACCCTAACGCCAGGAAATTTGGCCATTAGGCAACCCAATGGGATCCTGTCACTGCTGATACCAACCTTATAGAGGCAGAGGTCAATGACCTGAGAGCAGATCTCCCTGAGATCATCGCAGACTTGCAGGCGGTTGCGCACAAACGCACACAGCTCCTCATTACTGATGGCGTCCCAGACACCGTCACATGCCACTACCAGGAACTCATCTTCTGGCGTTCGCTCCAGCTCGTACACCTCTGGTTCAGGCGACACCAGCTGTTCAGTCTGAGCCCTCCATTCCACCTCCTTAAAGTCAAAGTCGCCAAGGGCGCGGGACACGGCCAGTGAACCGTTGATGCGCTGCAGGGTGACGGAGCCGCCGGCGTTCTGGATGCGCTCTTTCTCGCGTGGGTTGAAGGGTTTGTGATCCTCCGTGTAGAAGACCACCTGGCTGTTACGGCAAAGGAAGGTCCGGGAATCGCCGCAGTTGATGAAGTAGATGTTTCGTGGAGACATCATGACAGCGGTTGCTGTAGATCCGCTGTTGTCCCAGTTCTCATTGCGGACCTGGGTGTGCATGTAGCGGTCGATGCCAAGGAAGCCATCTCTGATGCCATCTTTGACATGTTCTACATCCTCGTCCACCGTCACACAGCCTGATTATACAATCATATTACAGGGTCAAGCACAGGATTATCTAAACAAGGTCTTTCTATTTGCCCAGTGCCTTTCACACTACTTGAGCAAAGTGTAAATTTCTTTCACTTCCAGTTCATAAAAATATTAAATTTTTTTATTTTTTGGACCGTTTTCCTAACATTTAATAGCTAATATTTTATATATATATATATATATATATTAGGGCTGCACAATATATCGAAATTATCGAAATATCGCAAATGTATATATCGCGATATGCATATCGCAACAGCTTGCAATAACTGGAGTCATGAACAAAAGACAAAGAGAAAATCACTCCCTGCTCTCGGCTGAATAACTTTTGTATATATATATATATATATATATATATATATATATATATATATATATATATATATATACACAAACACACACACATATATATGTAAACACATAATGCTTAGAAAGCTGAATGAAACTGTAAAAAATAACTTATTATTATATTTATATACTTTTTCACAATCTTTCTTTGAACTTTTCTCTCAGAGTGCCACTTGTAAAACCTTACATTAGTTTGTGTGATCCAATATATATTGGATTGGCCTATTGGCCAAATTTTTCTGTTAAGATGATATGCACTGTTTTAACACATTTTAATCGATTTATTTTTATTTTTTTAAATCTTTAGATGCTTTAATGTTAAAAAAAAAACGGTTTTGATTATCGTTGGAAAACCCCACAAAACTAGCTTTAGAAGACAACTAAGCCTCTTCATAAGAAGTACTATTTTTGTATTTCTCTCAGAAAAAATTATATTCACCAGGTATTAACAAACTTCAGATTTTAGTTTGTTTGTTTAAATATTTTATTAATATCATTATAACATTTATCATGCTGAAAATACAAAAATGTCTATTCAATTAGCTAAGCATCACTATTAAGATTACTCATACATGTTCTTAACACCGCGTATTAAGGCTTGTTTTTTTCAGAGAAAGTATCTTTGTATTTGGTCTTACTGCACTGAGGGATTTTTCATGTTTTACGTATAATACGTATAATAAAAAATAATATTGGTTACACTTTATTTAGTCTTTGTTACTATGTAAATATACAAATAAGTAATGAATATTAATGAACAACATGCACTTTACTTTAGAGTGTAGATATGGTTAAGCAAATAAACGTCAACAGCTGGAAAGTCATCAGGCAAATTCCTATTGTTGTGGCAGTTACATTTTCGTCTTTATATAAAAGCACATCAGCACTAACTCTTTGCATGTACAATTTTCATCCCTTATCTTCAAGACAGTAATACTTAAATTGGTGAGTACCTGTGTCGAGAATAAAATCCAGCAGGTGTTTGGAGCAGTACTGAGCCACCATTCTCCCTGCATGTCCATCGAACACGGCAAAATAGCTCCAGTCTGGCAAGGCCTCGGTCATCTCTGGCATGCAGGTGTGGGAATCCTCCATCTGGGCACGCCAGCCCTGCATACTGGCCATGGCGTAGTTAATGCCCCATTTCGAACCCCCTTCTGCCATATCTTTCGCCAAAATGGGCCTTTCTAGGTAGGGTCTTCCCATGTCCTCTTCATTTTCAAAGTAGTCATCATCAGCTCCCGATTCCCGACGCCCGCCCTTGAAGAAGAAGGTTACCATCTTCTCGGTTTCCTTTACTAGCTGTCTCAGGAATGAGGGCACCTCCATGGCGCTGGCCCGCCTGGCAGTTCTCATGGTGACCCGAATCCTCCGCTTTAGTCTCCTACTCTTCCTCAAACTACTCTTCCTGGTCTTCCAAAGCCGATCCAGTGCCTCTCGTTGAGTTGGAACCAAAAGAGGATGGACAATTGCTGGACAACCAGTTGTGTTAATTAGTTTGGTGTCCTAAATATGTTGTCTATATGTCATTTGTGAAACAGCTCTTTCCTCTCCGTTGTTCCCAATGAAATCCATTGGACTGCACTAATGACATAAAGTCTTATGAATTCTGAGTGTGTTTATCACTTTTCCCAAGCTGTGTTCCTTCTCTAGCCAGTTCTGATTGGCTAATCTATTTATGTTCACTCATCCTCAGACACCACAGTGTTCTATCTTTCCCTTCATCTGTCGTCTGTATGCTGTCATGTAATCCTTACTGCGTAATGTGCCTGGATTAGTTTGCGCCCATAGATGAACTGGAGTGTTTCATAATGAGCATCCTAACAGGATGAGTTTAATTTTAAAAAACAATATTGGAAATTAGCATAACTGGCTCATGTTCAGTTCTTTGTATTATTTTTTAATGTGTATTTGGAATATGTTGCAAAATGCTTATACTGGACAACCTGTTAATACAAAGTATGATGGTGTTGCCCTCTTACATAATGTAATCACTTAGTCATTCAACTTTTCGCACCTCTTTGTAAACCATGAGTTTATCCCGGTGTGAAATATTTTAGATATCATTTTGATGTGCTAATTGCCTAACTGCCAATGACAACCACATGTTGTCACAAACACTCCTAATCCACTGTAAGTAAACACTGCTATAAATTATTCGAAATAATAAAATGGCAGTCTGAATGATTATATAGCTGGTTAGTAAAGTAATTCTCCTTATGAGCAGAACTGGCCTCCTTTGGAAAGCCTATTCTCAGAAGGCTTACAGATTACCTGTATTTAAGGAGCGTAGGTGTGTGACGTTTGGACTTGAGCCATTCTTTCACAATGAGGGATTAAAGTGGGCAAGGGCATTGCACGACCCTGACATTAAAACCTGCATAACTACAATTAGATAACAGGCACGTCGCTTCCTCGGAAATTCCCCATGCAACATAACACGAGTAAGAGTGTGATATGGCTCTTTGGTTGTGATTAGGTCATAGGCACGAAAGCTTCATTGAAGCTTATTGTATGATGTAGAGTATTATGAGTAGATATCAGATAAGCAAGTGTATTACCTCCATCTGATATTCTTCAGGTCAATCTTATATTCATAATTAAAAAAATCACTTTTAATGTCTGCAGAGGAAAGTGATATCTTTTAACAGTTAACAGGATTTCCCATGACAACGGTAGTCAATGCATTTGTTGGTTGCGTCTTATAAGGGGTTGTTTAAAGTCTTAGCTGATGCGTTCGAAAGCTTAAAGATACTGCGTTCAGAGATATAAGGCATCAAGACACTTCCGAATCCAGTATTGGCTTTACTTCCTGTTTTCGGAGATACCTTCACCTGATCAACCTTTTGAAGGCAGCATAGATGTATCCTTCGTTGCCTTTGATGTTCCTCAATATGACGTCTCAAAGTTTCAGTTGGAGGTCAGTTTGTGTGTAAGTGTACGTTTTTGTCCAACATTTTCCACTTCTGTCACACTCTCACCAGTCCACACTTACACCATTACTCAGAAGCACCTCTCTGGACTGTGAAACACACCCGTTTTCACCCGTTTTCCATGCATTGTCACCAGTGTTCTTTGTATATAACCCTCAGTTTTGTCGCTTCCTTTTAAGGTCTTGTTTTTGACGCCTTAAAAGCTAAAATTCACAAAAATATTCCAATTTAAGCTTTGATGTTTGAAACAAACGTATAAAGCCACTGCTAAAGAAAACGCATATTTAATTGGACTTTTGATTGACTTATCTCCACAGATACATTATATATATATATATATATATATATATATAATTATTACATAATAAATAATACTTTAAAAAACAGTAGATCATAAAAAGCCTTTTATTTTAGTTGTATTTGCATTGATTTGTCTGTATCTGAACCTGTGTGGGCTGCTGTACAGAACTACAGTTTCTTTTCAGTAGCAGATTGTCACGGGTTGGTTCAGGGAAGACCGAAGGTGAACGTAGATTCAATACTTTATTTAATGAACGATGCACAGAAAACAGGCAGACAGGTGCGACAGTGTGTAAATGCGTAACACAAACAAATTCCGGACACTGAACAGAAGACAGGCAGGAACTAAATACAAAGTGATGACGATACAAACGACAGGCAGCTGTGAGGAAGGTAATCGGTGTCCTGTGGGAGTGTCCGCCACAATCAGTGGCAACAGATTATGGCGGGAAACACAGAGAGAGAATCCAAAACAAACTGAAAGTCAATGAGCCTATTGGTGACACAGGTAGGCCACATGAGCATTTCTCATTTGCTAAAGGACCCCGCAACCAGAGCTTGACATTAACACCTGCCGACCTGCCAAATGCGGGTGGATATCAGCATAGACGTGTAACCCAGTCACTCCTACTAGCCACTTTGGCAGCACAGGTTGAATTTGATATAATATATACATTTTTCAGTTGTTGTCTTTTAAAAAGGCATCTGAAATAATAAACTAAGTGCAATGTAGTGTTGTTAAAAATATTTATTTTTCGATACATATCGATACTGACATATCTGAAATATTTCCAATACTAATTTTCAACAGAATAGATTCACAATACCAGCTGCACTTTCTCGCTCTCTAATTTCTCCAACAGCGAGGGACACACAAATGTTGTTGGTGTTACAGGGCTTGAATTTTGACGTGGGATTGCTCGTATTGTGCATAATTTTACTCATTCCCTCAGATTTTGTGCTCACTCCCAAAGTGCACGCACATAAAGCCACCTCTCAGTACTAAATTGAGTTATTTTTCGCTACTTATTGTGCTTAAACAGTCAAATACTCAAATAATGTTAAAATGCCGGTATTGGTGAGTATTCAAGTTAACACACTCAGTTATGTTTTAAGTGAATATAAGTAGTAATACATTATACACAACAGTATAATGGATCTGTGCGTCATGTCTTAAAGTGACAGCAGCCTAATACCCCTTTCGCCAAATTATGAGATAATATTAAAGGGTAACTAAACACTAAAACAACTTTTTTAAGTTAATGATCTTTAAGAATGGAGCTTCATAAATGCTGTTCATTGATTCCAGTAAACTTTTTGACATTTTGGTTTAAAGTGTTTTAATTCTACAATATGTGGTTTAAAAAACGTCTGAGTGCTGCCCTCTTCAGGTTGAACGGTGGCTACTGCAGTTGAATTTTCCTATTGGATGTTTGCGGTGGTTCGTGACGCAGCGGTTGTTGGTGACGTAGGCAGGTTCCATACAAAGAGATGCGTCTCAGGTTCACGCGCCCCTCCGCTGGGCTCTGCCCACTTTTCCAGCATTTTTCAAATATTGCCACTGGGTGGAGTCAGGCTCTGACCAGGGGTTTAGTTACCCTTTAAAAAATATCTATATGGCAGTTTTTCCCCATGGTATTGATGGCAAAATTGTGGCCAGTGAAAATGCTGAGTGGCTAGTTACAACCACTAGCGACAGGGCCTGGTGAGCAAAATGTTAATGTCTAGTCCTGCCCGCAACCCATGAGGCTTTGTCTCTGCTGAATGCAGTGGACACAAACAAAAGCTTCATTAGAGTTTTAAATGAAGGCTAATAGTGAAACACTGAAGACCTTATCAGTTTACAAGAGATATAAAGGTCTATGTTACTGCATTTATACTCCATGCAGAACACTAATGGATAACTTAATGTTTAATCATCATTGCATTATATTTGTAAATTATTTTCATATTTGTAAAGTTGATTTCTGGTCCATTACACCAACTTAAAGTGTGAAAGGGGTGTTTATTTATTACTAATAGTAGCTGATTTTTTAAAATTATTTAAAATTAAAATATTAAAAAATATTTAAAATGTATTCATTTTATTCATTGTTAAATCTCTTAATTAATTCATCTTATAAGGTGCTAAATAAAATATAAATCATGGGGTTATTTTAAGGGTGCAAAATGTTCATCCTTGTTAAATTCAAGCAGATGGAGATAAAGAGGATGTTGATCTGAGATGGCAGAGATGAGCTATACACACATGGATGCACTCATACTGACAACACACACACACACACACGCACACACACACACACACACACACACACACACACACACACGCACACATAGTGGCGTTCTGAGTCCGGTCTCTTCATTTACCCTCTATTGGCTGCAGCAGAGAATGAGAGAGCGAGTGATCCTGGGAGGGGCCGTGTGATGAAGAGAAGGGAGGGTGAGAGAAAGCAAACGGCAGTGCACTAAGAGAGGGAGGGGTGCATGAGGAACACAGTGCGTAAGGGAGCTGAAAAGAGGGAGCGATTCAGCCGAGGAGAGAGGGGACTCCAGACTGGATGGGCCCAGCGGCGCCTTGATGGAGTATGGGTCAGGTTTTAGGGTTCTCCCACTGCAGTGAGTCGTTCTTTTATTCCCTTTGTCTGTGTATTTCTCTCCGTACGGTATGTAGCTGTACATATTCTCTTGCTTTGTGTCTGATGCATCATCTTGGTTGTGTGTTGGCTTTAGCACTCATTCACCTGAGTGTTTTGCTGGATTCTGCTGATGTTGCAGTGTGCACTAGCTCTGTGCATGTGTACGCAGCATCTGCATGAGACTTGTGCTGTTTACAAATGCTTTTGAGGGATAAACAAAGGGGGGGAAATGGTATATTGTTGTTATTAGTAATAATCTGGCACAATTTGGTGTAAAAATTGTTACAATTGGGTAGTTTTTGTCTAATTTCTATTACAGTATGTGCGTGTAAACAACAAATACTGGTGATTACAGCAAATTATATTGTAGTTACACTGGCATTTTTTGTATTTTTTTATCAATATTACTAGATTGTCATATATATTCCTTTTGATGGGGATATGTGAAGGGAATTTGTCAATGTTCTAAAATTTGTGAAACAAAAATACAATATTATGGTTAACTATAACCAAAGCTAAGAAGATAAATGTAAACTAATCACAAATTGAAATTTAAAGAATATTCTTTGACTCAATAATGATTTTTTTAATGGCTCTGCAATATAAGCATCATAGCAAAGTACGTACATATATTTAATATGACACTAAGCAAATGTTTTTTATAGACCGGGCATCAAATGCAACACTTATTGTTGTATAATATGTTTAGAAGGGAGCTGACAAAGGAAACCTCTCACTTTAAGATCTGAACAAAGCTCTGTTGCTTGGTTTGTTTCATTCATTCCATTATGAAATGGAAGCTCAGAGGCTTTTATCATAGGTCTGTTTTATGGATGTCCATAATATTCAAATAGACATGAGCTGGCTAAGCCTGGTTCACTTTGCAGTATATTCTCTGCAAGAACTACCCAATTAAAGGAAAGGTCGGTCTGACCAACATGAAAAGCTAACATAATTTGCTTTAGCCTTACAAAAAATATATTTAACAGTGCAATTCAAGTAAGCAACAATACAGGAACTGAATAATGTAAAAAAAAAAAATTAAGCAAAATACGTGTATTTTCTTGTGCTATCTATATCTAGTTTATGTACAGGTTGAGCACGGTTCAGGGTGGTAAGAAAGATTACAAACCATTCCCGGCTCATATTACTGACGTGGATGTATAGTGATGTGATGATGGTTTTCTATCAATACTATGGGACAGTATTTTTCATTCCTTTTTTGTCTAAGTACTTTACGCTTACTAATTAAAACTAGTTAGTTTGGGAACTTTCACCTTTCTATTTGATGTAATCATCTTCTATCACCTTGTTGTTCACCGTAGAAGTAAGCTATTTCCTGAATGTGCGAGACTTCCAATTAATTTGCCATTATAGATGAATTACTAGAACAAAATGTTAAAGTTGTTTGCACTACAAACCAGTGAATTTATGATTATAACAATAAGTTAAAATATAACGCCAACAAATTCCAGTTTGCAATATCAAGCAGCATAACAAGCTGTTTTTGTACAGATAAAATAAATGGAAGTGACTGACACCAGAGGCCTTGCATAAGGTAAAAACTGTTACAACCTAGGATTGGTAATTTAATTAAAATGTTTTTTAAAGTTTCAGATATCAGAGAATAGCATTTCACATGGTGGGATATAAGCTAATTTAATACACAGTAGTCATTTACAACAATACTTAGGCTTTATATAACAACAATTCAACTTAAATAAGTAAGCTTTAATTGTCTGCTATTGTATTAGCAGTTCCACTTGGACTTAACAAATTAAATTAATAGTATGGAGTGAAACTGTTACATATTTTACATGTTACATGTTTCTGTATTTAGCTGTCCATGATGCTTACTTCAAAATGCTACAAAATTTGTTGTGTTCTTTGCTGCCCAGACAAATTATGAAAATATAAATATATATATATATATATATATATATATGTATACTGTGTGTGTGTGTGTGTGTATATATTATCTTTTTAAATAGGACAACAAATGACAAGTGATTGCCCCTATGTAGAATACAGAAAACCTTATTATTAGCGACACCGGTGGTCGTTAAGTGAACTGCAGCCAACAACTTTTTACTCGCCCAGACAGTTCGTTCTTTTTCGTCCTTTGTTCAGAAGTAAAAAGACTTTGGTTATATCTTTGCAGCAATATCCAGACGCAGTCCATGCTGCTGACAGCGACGTTTAGATGTAAAAATGTGCTGCGCGTTGCACAATGCAAAAATATGTCAATAACTAATAATTTATAACTAATAATTTTAATAATGTTATTAAAATATCAATAACAAAAATAAACACACAACAAAAATGACAGCGGTGAAAAAATATCAGATAATAAAGCAATTAATCATAGCAATGTTGATATGTTTGCACCATCTCTGCAGTTCACCGGCATCATGTCGACTGATGAGGTAACTAAAACTACACTGTTATGATATATTTGAGACTATATAAACTATAGATCTGGCTATGTGGGACTATATTTCAAATGAATCCCTTTTCTTTGCATAACACATTGAAATTACAGCACAGAATAGCTTGTTTGGCATTATCCTGGACATTGTAAGCATTTGTTTCATAGAACGGAAGAGAAGCTTTTGTAAACTTAACATTTGGATTTTCCCGGCAAAAATATCCCAAATCCTTTACAAAAAAAATCAGTCTATTGGTTTTCATTGACAACCTAGGTCTCGGATTTTAAGTTTTGTTACAAGTTTTTCACACATTGACAATAAAAAAGTGATTAATACATGAAAATTCTTACATACAGCCCCTTTAAATTGAGCATCATATATTGCTCTCTCGTTTCAGAGGAATTTGGAACAGTGAACTCAACACCTGACTCCACTCCTTCCTGCTCAGATGGTAATATTTTCATATACAGTACATATTTAAATATATGAGTGCTTTAGTTATCTTTGCATGTTTTCCTGATATCCACATCTGTTATAGCCCCTGATAACCCTTGAGGCTATTTTATACGCATTCATAAACATACACCAATTTTGCTCAGGTGGAAATGAGGAGTCTGACTTCCCAGATTTGCAGACAGCCAGGGATTGGTCAGACGACGAAGAAGGCCTCGAGGATGATGACACATGTCTCAGCAGCTCATCCGTATGGGGAACGCCGCGTCAGAACTCCTTTGAGCTCACCTTCTCCTACATTGCCTTCTCCGAGAGCGATGGCTCATCGCGGAGAGACTCGGGGCGCCGCAGGACTGGGGGGAGGGGCAGCCGTGGTTCACTGCACCGCACGGATACTCTGGAGACCCAAGTACTTCCAGACTCCCCTGCTGTGGAGTGGGACCCTCATGACTTCTTGACTGGGGAGGGAGACGTGGACGAGGAGAGCCTGACGTGGACGCTAGAGCCACAGAGTCACAGGGTGGAGGAGTTTCAGGATAAAGACACAGGGACATGGGAAACAACGGAGGAGATCTCAGGCATCCAAACACACAACGAACAATGCAGTCATCAAAATCAGCAAATAACAGGTGCTCATAAAAATTACCATTGTGTGCAAATAACAACAAACGTGTGTTTGCATGTGTGTGTAACGGACGTAGGCCAGAAAGAGCAGTGCGTGTAAACCTCACTCCCCTGGCCTCAAGAGGCACGCTAGCAACTGATGCTAGCAGCTGCAATCTTTAGCTTTCTTGTTAGCGTGTCCTCCTCCCATGCTGGAGACTACTGTTTGAATCCTGCAAGGAGCAGGTCGAGTGGAGCCGGTTATATTTGGTGCCGTGACCCGGATGGGAGTGAGGTTTGGGGGTTGAGTGTAACGTAGACCAGTATGAGCTGTGCATGTAAACCTCACTCCCCTGGCCACAAGCGGTGCACTAGCGACTGACACTTGCAACTGCAGTCTTTAGCATCCTTGTTAGCACGCCTGCTTGCCACGCTGGTTTGTGTTCTGCTCGGAGTGGGTCGAGTAGGACCGGCTACAGATAGACATGATAGTCAAAGTAGACACTGAAGGAGCCTTAAAGGGAGGGACCTGACCTGGTACATAATGGCCAGAATATCATAGTGCCAACATCCTAGAATCATGGTGATGAGTTTTGTATGGTCATATGCCACTAAAAAAAACAATTAATGTAAAGTAGACTTTGTCTGTCAGCTGATTTTTGGCACACAAACACACACACAACACACACACACACACACACACACACACACACACACACACACACACACACACACACACACACACACACACACACACACACACACACACACACACACACACACACACACACACATATATATAAACATCAGATTATATTAATATGTCAGATTATACATATACAATAGACTAACCAGTATAAAAATATAAATTAAAAAATAAAATAAAAAAGTTTACATTAAATAAAAACAATATATATCTAGTCAAATAATAAAAAAGTAATTTATATACAAACATTATACATTTATATACACAATATATACATATATACAAAATATAAAATATACATTCTTATATATATATATATATATATATATATATATATATATACAACAAATTACAATGGTATAAGCATAAAACAATTTATAGAAAAAACATTTTTATTGACCTTTTGCAATGAATCAGTGTGTCACACATATAATCTCATGGTGATTCATTGTGAATTATTTCGGCAGTACCACAACTTCATGGGTCAGACCCTTCTGTTGCCACGGAAACCACAGCCACCCTGCAGATGGTGGACCCATCACATACAACGCCTCCTGCCATTGGACATAACACTCAGGAAGAAAAGATCTGTAAGCAGTGGTGCTCTGCTCTCAACTTATCGGAGGGGCCAACAATTCGCATCCAGATAGCAGGTTAGACATCACTTCCCATTTCTATAATCAATTATCTGCTCTCTACGACTGCTTAAATTGTCATATTCTTTAGAGCCTGGTAGATTTCTGACAGCACTTCATTAGTCAATATGTCAATATGTAAAACAGATCCTAGGGATATGGCTTCTCTTGTTCACAAGAGAAGTAGGCTTCCCACATATGAATACAAATGCCCATGTTTTACTGGAGAATACAGTTTCCATCTCCATGGTAACACACTCCAGGGGCTGCTACTATAATGGGCTGATGCTAGTGAGTGGATTCCTGGCCAGTCCATCTTCATTATTCCACACAGACCAGAAAAAGCAGAGTCATGCTGTCTGTATGTGCTATACCGCTCAGAACCATTATGGTTGGCATGTGCTTTCTGCATGGTGGTTAGAAGCGTGGTGGCAAAATGGATTCTCATATGCTGTTGTGTAATGAAGTATATTGACTATAGGAGCCATTTGTATCCAAAACGGATATTACAGACAGAATTCATGAAATTGACATCATGCAGAACAACAGATCTTCATGTTCACAATGTCAATAGCATGTTACAGTATAATGCATAAGCAGAGCTGAGCTGCATAGCAGAAGAAGAGTAGATGCACATTAAAAACATATAAACTGCACAATAGATATATTTATCAAACAATGAATCTCAAATTAACTACATACGTGTACACTGCAAAAAAAAAAAAAATACACAAACCAAAAACATACTGTACAACAGAGAATAGCCCAGGCATGCTGAAAATCCATGGTTCTCCCTAAGAAAGCACATACAAAGAAAATAATAATCAAAAATTAATAATAAATAAATCATTTAAAAAAATAGAAGACCTAAAGTAAAAAAAAAAACAGCTTATACTTATTTACGTATTTTAGTTTCTGCTTTGGAACACAGACTTTCTAACTTCTTTAAGTTTAAAGAAAGTAAACACAAACAGCAAAGACACAAAAACACTTATATTCAGGAGACAGTATATGAAAAAAGAATTATATCTAATTTCAGTGTAGCTTCTCAAGTAAATGTATCAAAGATTTTAGGAATTTTTACTGGGGGAAAAATGGGATAGTTCTGGCATGAAAACTCTCTGAGTGGCATAGTAATGGATATGACAGTGTTAATATGTTTGGTCTTGGTGGAATAGATCTGTTACGCTGCTGCTGTTTGTGATGGTTATTTCTGCTGCGGCTGCAGAGCAAGTACGGGACTTGCTACTGTCAATACACACACACGACAGCAAGTAAGATGCTGCTGCTCTACAATATAGCATACATGAATGACCAGTGGCATATCTATACAGGTGGAGCTGGGGAAAATGGAGGGTTTCTGAAACCGCGCTGCACTGCTAAGGCAAATCCTGACCAAGTATTTGAAGGTTGAGCAGCAAGATCATTGGCTGCTTATACAGCAGAAACCAATCAGCTGTGCCCTATAGAGGAATATATTATTGCAAGTAGAGTGAAGGACCTATCAGCTTGTGCCATCTAGAGAAACTTTGTATTTCGATAAAAAAACAATTCTCACCCTCATTCCCAAAACCTTCTTTGTGTAACAGCAAATATTTTGTCAAATTGATCTCATAGTTTTTGTCCGTATAAACATATTTGCATGTAGAAACCTGTGTTTAAACCTTTTGTGCTTAAATCAGTAAGTTCACACTTCCAAACTTAGGATACATTTTCCACTTTAAGCAGACTTCAGACTTGTGGTATGAAATCCATTATAACCCTAAAAAACTTCCTGATAAGCATCCTGTTGTAGATGTTGCTTAACCAATAAGCCAATGAAAATGTGGAAAGGGGGAAGGAAAATGAGGATAGAACAAAGAATCATATTACATATATATATATATATATATATATATATATATATATATACTGGGTCTAATATCCATAATTGTCTATTCTAATAGAAATAAATATTTGTACATTGCTTTATTATGATTTATCTTTCTCATAAAAGTATTAAAATGATTTGATGGACATCGCTAATTAATCTTAACTTATCTCAGGTAAATGTACAGTACGTACAATGTATTTGTGAGCTAGTGTATTTGTATCCTCCCACTATGTCAGTCTAACTGCCTCTGTCTTCTTTAATGGGGCGGGCACAATTGTGCAGGTTTATTTTTGGGCCGTTGGGCCAGTGGGGCTGCTGACAGCGCAGGCCCATCCAAAAACAGCTTGAGGGGGTTTCAGAGAAGATCAGGGACATAGACACAGGCCAGAGAGGGATCGGCCCATGAAGACTCCAAAATGACCAATAAAGGTGAGGGACCAGGAAATATACACACAACTGGCGCTTTCAGAATATGACTGTCAACATAGAGAATCATTTAAGCTGAGTGCACAGAGACATGGATGAACTTTTATCTGGTCTGAACCACATAGCAAAGAGTTGGTAGTTTAATCCTGTGCTGTAATTTCTGTTGAGTATGTTTTAATGGTTTTTGATTATGTAACCGAGAGATATGTGTGGTATTTCATGATATTAAAAGTTGTGTGTTTGTGAACAAGATGGAGAATGAATGAAAATGGAGTACTTTTGAATTCATTCAGAAGTTTAACATCCTAGGTTGTGTGCGGATGTGTGTTTTATGTATGTACAGTATGTATTTGATGGGCATGATGGTATTAATCTATGATAGGTAGGTGTTATCAGTTTTTATTTTCTAACCCTATCCCTATACTTGATTCTGATAAGCCAATTGCAGCTTTTGCCTGTCAAATATTTTGAACAATGACTGCTAAACCTTAACCGTTGCAAGCAAATGATTTCCCTACTTACCTGCTGCTTTCTTTAACTAAAATAAATAATTTCACAAACATTTATTTATTTGGTAAATAGCTGTGTTATAAGTGGGATAATGTAGTCAGATAGTCATTACCAAAAAAAAAAAAAACCTTGTCTGGGTTGCGATTTAGCAATAATGAGTATGACCAATGTTTATAAACATGCTTTTGTTGCTAACATTACTGAGATTTTGAAAATATATATTTAATTCAGTCTGAAAGTACACAAAGTGCTCCTTTTTAGAAAGTAGTTTAGAATGTCATTAGTTTTGCATTTGTTTACAGACAGCCAGCCTGAACTGACAAACTTGCTAAAGCTAACCACGTCAAATAAGTCAGTTAGGCCACCTGGCATAACAATAGACAGTTGTGTCTAAAACTAGGGGCTTCTTGCACATTACGTTGATGTTATAAATAGTCCATCCACCTGCTGCTAGGTCCACCATTCAGAGTCGCACGACATACATGAATGATATTAGCACTGATGTAATTCTGAATGGATTAGCCACAGTATTAGCCTGTGAGCTATTGCTTTGCTTATACGAGTCTCTAAAGACAGTGTACAGAGAGTTTTCCCAGTGTATAAAACTGACTTTATAACACCGAGAAGTGATTGATTAAAAAGTCAAACTTTTCCTTTGTGCGGTTCTTGAAGCCATGAGACTATTAGCAATGGGATACAAGTTGAGTGTTGTCAGCAGGTGCTTTAAGAGACCACTTTAAATTCTTAGTTTTTCTTCCTTCCTACACTGACTAAAAATAGCCAAGGTCAGCCCAAAAGACTCCTTGCAGTTTGTCTCCCTGTCATCAATAACTTAAACCTACCCAACCACTTATTTAGCCTTGGATTTCTATGCTTTCATACAAGAAGTTTTGATTCACATTTATCTACATTGCATCCTTAGTTACAGTGCTTGCAAAGTACAACTGTATTGATATTAATCTTTGTAACATTCTGTTTCGGCATTTGTTTAAAAAGTTATAAACAAAGGTTTGGGAGGAGCTACTGTAGTTAATCTAATCTGGCAAATCATTACGCAAGAATTTAGCCAATAAAAAGCTGCTTACCTCACTACTGTGTCACTCAATGTTCTGCCTCATATCTGTCCACTTTATTTATTAAGTTATTTAAAAAAAATATCTGTGGACTTTATACTTGAAAATATAAGATTATGTTATCCAAAGCCAAAGGATTGTCTCCATCCATATGTCTCAAATCTCTTATAGAGTGCAACAATCAGGTTCAGGAAGTAAACATCCCATTCATTTTCTCCATTGGGGAATTGATTTTTTTCATGATAACTTATAAAACATTAAAGACAAACCTACTCTGAGCCACAATGTTAATCGGTGGTATATACTTTTGTTAAAGCAATCAGGCCACATTATTTCAATGCATTTTCAACATTATCCATAGTTTTGCAAAAATATTTGCCTAATCACGCCAAAACAACACTTTAACACTCCACTCCCATAAGCACTCCATATGCATAATTTTCAATAAGATTCATTTATAGTTTCTATTTACACATCCATTTTTTTAAATATTTATCCATTGTTTTTAATTTGGTTGTCATTCGCAATGCTTCATGGTATTGTAGTTTGTTCCCTCATTATTACATAGTTATTGTCTTTTTGGTTAGGTGCCAATTAGGTTAGGTTAGGTTTGGTTAGGTGCCAATTTCCACCTAATTTTTTTCTACAAACCAATGTTTGTAATTTTGTGATTCACATTGTAGCTAGGAAAATTTGGTTAATGGATTATGCCACTTTAAGGAACACTTGAACCATGCTTGCTGAAAAAGTGGTTGAGCCGAGCACATAATTTGCCAAAAAAAGACATAAAACATCCTTTGGTCTCTATCATCCACTCAAGGCTCTTTCCCTAAACTAGTCCTAAATGACAGATTGATAAGGGTGTTAAGCATTAAGCCTAACCTTAAGATCTAATCAGTTGCTCTGAATGTTTCAGGGCCAACAAGGATGTTGATCCAAAAACATGTTCTACTTGGGTAAATCACATTAAGCTGCTCATAAAACCCCAATCCTTAGTATTAATCTTTGACGCGTCCCACATTGTTTGTGATCCAGACGTTAACATTACCTCTAATCATGTGGCTTGTTGAGGAGAGGCATGCTATTATGTTTCTAAGTGACATTGAAGGCGTACATTGGAGTATTTTGAGATCAATGGAGGAGTAAAATGTCATAGAGACGTATGATGTTTAATAAACCACCCACAGCACCCTAGCATCCACTCAAATCTAGTTTAATCTGCTTTTGTTTGTCAACCACAGTCTTTAGGAAACCATTTGTAGCCTAGACTTGTAGTTTTAAACCCCAAACCTTTTTCTACCTCCATGTAGTTATGGACCTGATCTACTGGAAGGATATGGAGCGGACAGGGATGATGTTCACAGGGCTGGTAGTGGGACTGCTGGCTCTGTTCCAGCTGAGCATCATCACTGTGGTATCCACTCTCTCCTTGGCCATCATCTGCTTCACCATCTCAGTCAGAATCTACTACAAACTGCTGCATGTGCTCCAGCTGGGAGATGGAGTACACCCCTTCCAGTGAGTCTCTTCTCTCTCCTCTTCAGTCTTCTCCAGTTATTAATTTACTTGATTCCAGATATTTTTGGAACATGTCCCCACCTTAGTGCAAATGGACCATGAACTGCGCATTTGGTTGTAGTACAGTATTATGTGGGGGGTCATCTATACCAGTGCCCTTTCCATTTTGGCAAGATGATTTTCTTTATTTAAACATTATATCAAGCAAGGACTATCTACAAGTGATGTGCATTCTCAAGCTAAAAGAATATTGTGTAATATGATGGGGTTAACAGTGCCTTTTGAAAAGTTATAGGGTTGACAGTCTAGTTTAATTTGATATTACAGGCCTTTAGTGTTGGGGGGGGGGGGTTTACAGGTAACGTGAGTAACGCAATCAATTACTTTTTTCAAATAACTAGAAAAGTAATGCATTACTTTTAAATTTACAACAAAATATCTGATGTTATTTTTCAAATAAGTAATGCAAGCTACTTTGTTTTCCCATGACTGACAGCTCTTCTGTCCCTTGTTGAGAGAAATCAGGAGTAAGAGGCACCGGCGCCGTGTAAACATAATGGTTATTGTAGTTCTAGACTAAATGTGAGCATGTATTCAGTATTCCTCAAAATTAGGGCTGCACGATTAATCGCAATTTCCATGTAATCGCACTTAAACCGATTTGGCTTATCGTGATTTTGAAATCGCAAATGCTTCGATTATTTGTTATCCGCAGCTTGTCATTGATGTACGGCTCGTAAACGCTGCTCCATCTGCAAGCACTGTGAGTTTGAGTCACTTATAACGTGCATTTGAAAAAGCAACGCGCGTCAAACATCTTTCCAAACATGAGAAGCATTTATGAGCCTTTTGTCCAACAAAAGACAACATTTAATAACATGCTTTTACTCCAAACTCACTTCATAACGACAGTTGAGCGTCCTTCTGTAAGATGATATGGCTTCTTGCAGAATAAGGCAGTCGTGTGTTTATAAGTCATGTTTAATCAATCAAAGCATTTCAATCTTCTGTTTATTCAGCTACAGCGATGATACCCGATATGGATTTTCTGGAATGATGTGCGTGATTGTGCGGGGCGGGGGCATATTTGGCGTGTCTGTGTGAGAGCGCCCTCTGGCGTTCAGATGGAGCAGCATTTACTGCCAGTCAGCAGTGCTGCACTGACAAGCTGCGCATAAAATAATCGCAGCCTTTGCCAAATCGCGTGTGGTTTCATTGCGATTAATTGTGCAGCCCTACTCAAAATGAATAAAAACAGTGAAATGCAAACTGATTAAATTATTGCAGATTTGCGCAATATTCTATGTTAAATGTCATTTTCACTTCTCAATTTCTTTGCTGCTGACCTTCGATGATACAATTCAACAATACTAAGCAAACATGACTTTAGATAAACATCACGTTTGCGTTTCATTTTTTTGTTTTATTGCTGAAGAGTGTTGAGCTTTCTTCTTCTGCGTACTATTCTTCTGCAATCCTAAATGGCAGCACATGCGGAAAGGTTTATTTGAGCTGCGCCCTCTACTGTACAGGCGTGAATTTGCATCTCCTTCAGCCTGAGACTTATTCATTTCACTTTTGGTGTGAAGGGGCCTTTACATTTCCCAAAAATATAACTTTTTTTCTTGTTATTAAAAAACAAACCAGCAAGTCCAGCCCAGGTGAGAAAAAGTAACATTACTTTCCATAAAAAGTAACTAAGTAATGCAATTAGTTACTTTTTCGGGAGTAACGCAAGATTTTAACGCATTACTTTTAAAACTAATTTTCCCCAACACCCTTGTGTTCAAAGATCATGACACTTCTAGCTGCTTATTAGGAAAAGAGTTTAATGCTAATATTTCTGCGATACAAAATTATGGTAACAGGATTGAAATTTTAAGATTGTTCCCTACTGATAAAATAAAGTAAAATATACTAAATATTCATTGTGAATTTTTTTTGATTGCATGTCACTTGTGATCAAGTTGTAAATTTGTTCAAAATATCACCTATTTGTATACATTTAGTATATATAAAATGCTAGCTATGAGATTAGCCTTAGAACAGAAAAAAATACATTTCATTACAAAATGTATGGAAGGTATTTTCCACCAAAGAAAACTATATTAAACACAGTATATGAAATATGATGGAAATTGCACGGTGGTGGAAATATTTCTGAGTTTCAGAAAACAAATTACAGTATTCCTCTGTGATGCGTGTGTTCATTATTAGACATCATTAGAAGACAAAATGGTTTCACTTTATTTTGATGGTCCCTTTTGAACATTCTGTTGATTATAAGTAACTCTGCAACTGCATGTCAACTTACTCTCATTAGAGTATTAGTAGACTGTCTGCTTAATATCTGCTTACTCTTTATTTTGATGCTCCTCCAACAGACATTCTATGACTATAAGTAACTTTGCAACAACATGTCAACTTATTTTAAGCCTACCAGTCTACTAATACTCTATTAATACTCTACTGTCTAATAGTTAGTTAATAGACATGAAGGTTACTTCAACAGAATGTGTTAAAAGGACCATCGAAATAAAGTGAAACCATTTTGTCTTCTAATGATGGTTAATAATGAACACACGCATCACAGAAGAATACTGTCATTTTTTTCTGAAACTCAAAAATATGTCCACCTGCACCGTGCAATTTCCATCACCTTTCATATACATATTACATGTTACTGATAAATTAATTGAATGAACTTCTGAGAGTGTGAACTGATTATTTTCATTGGGACAAAAGAGCAACTGAGCAACTTTTGATTTTGAAGAAGAAACTATGGGCTCTACTTTGGAGAAATGCATGTTCTTGATGCCAAAAATAACTACATTTAATATCTGTGTTTTCAATGTGTGTACGGCTATTTCTCTGTATGCATTGATGTGCTGCAGGTCATATCTAGACTTGGACATCAGTTTAAGTGGGGAAGAGGCTCAACACTACGTGCAGAGGGCCATTGTGCTGTCCTGCTCGGCCGTGGACACACTGAGGAACCTCATTTTTGTGGGAAACCTGTTCAACTCACTCAAGGTATGGCCTGGGAATTGATGGTCTTGTATAACATTAATTTGTCTCTTTTCCTGAATCTGTGATACAACAATGATATTCCACATTCATGGCAAAGAGTCATCGCTCTCTTAGTATTTTAATGGTTTCTTTTCCTTTTATTCCTCCCTTTGTGACAGAACATCTCTCTTTCAGAAAGATTCACATCTCTAGTTTTGTGCTCTGTAGTGCCTGTCATAAGAAATTATTTTCAGATCTACTTCTCTTGTCCGCTTCTATTTATTAAATTTTCATTTGATCTTTTTTGGTCTCATCTTATATTCAGTACCTGAAGGTGACTTACTCTTTTTTCCCATCCTCCTGAGAAAACCCTTAGAAACTCATTTTAATTTCATAGGAATGTTTTGTTGTTTTTTTACACAATTGATCTGTAGTGTTTCCCCAACAGGAAACCAAAAAAAAAAAAAAGTCTTGCATGTTCATTTACATGAAAAGAAAAAACTAATTATTATACATCAAATACTAAGTATAATTACAAGGTAACATACCTAATTGTTTCTCTTTCCATGAAATTCATAAATCCAAAGATGTTGTCATGACAACTGTCAATTAAAAAATGTCCTCTACAGAGGACAAAAATGAATGTTCATTATTTCAGGCCTCTCAGCTGTGCACTTAACAGCTGTCACTCTAAACACACTCAATACTTACCACATGAAAATCTTCTGACAGTGTTTGGGGTGTATTTCCAGGCACGTGTGGCCTATATCTTGGCATGAAGTGTCTCCCGGACATTATGGCACAGAATTACAGCATACATGATAATATTCTGCATTACTATTCTGCAGTTATACAGTAACACCGATGTGGATAGCATATCTCATATATTTAAGTGTTGGACGAATTTGATGAGTAATGATTGAGATCTTTGACATTTGATTGCAGACTTTAGTATCTTGCCAATCTGAGCGCAGTTTTGAGACATTGTTGAGATCTCTTCTGATTCTAGCAGAGACACATATGAGATTACTTGGTCTTTTGCTCATGTGGAAAAAAAATGAAAAGCAGGAAAAAATCCACATTTAATCCCAATGATTAAATAGTATATAAAACTCCTTATGTTGCTGGCAGATATTAATGGTTCTTCTTGCCGGTCCTATCCAATTAAAGCACTTTTTTTGTTGCTATTTTTAACATTTAAATGCAGGCACTCACCTGGTCATCTTCAACTATGTTCTAGCAGCACAGGCGGTACAACATTCACCCTCCTCCTCCCTAGCTCCACCTGTCTATTTCTGCTTTATATGTTCCTACTTTCACTATTAACACAATTCGAATAAGTCTGGTTTTCATGTTATTTTTATATTTTTTATTATAATTTAATCATAAATCATTGATGATTTAGTATATATTGGAGGCCCATTCCTATATAAGTGACCTAACTTTGTCTTATAGTCTAAACTGATAAATTAGACAGCCTAGGACTGCAGAGTCTTCAGCTGAAACTCTTTAGCAGTCCTCAAGTTTCGGGGTGTCACAGAGTCACAGGATGACCTGTGTGGTATGTGACATGGGACACATGTGGTCTTATGTAGTATGAGACGAGAGGATACAAGAGGGTCTTGTCCTGAGTGCGGTTTCCAGTTTCAGACTTGGTGACTAGAGACTCCTGACTGAGAGATATAAGAGGAAACATTTTCTCTACGGGCCAGAAGCGCAGTGTTAGATAACAGTTTCACAATCATCACATCTTGCAGTGGATGCGTGTTTTGATAGAATGCTGAGGTGGCTTGAAGAATCCGATTTGTGTACACAAACATTTAGGAATTGAGTAATAAAATGCTTGTTGTTATCCCCAGTTCTTGTTGCTGATGTATCTGGTCACGTTCCTGGGAAACCTCTGCAATGGCCTTACCTTGCTCATCATCGGTATGATGTCCATGTTTTTTACTTGTTTCCAACTTTACTTTCCAACTTTTATAATAGCTATGCTGTGTAACTTGCAGTCAGAAGTTATTCTATTACTTACACAGTGGTCTCAAAAACATTTGAACCCTTTTGTATTACATTACATAAACCATTAACCTTCCACTAAAGTTTGACAACCAAAATACTTGTTTCTCTTCATTTTGAACAGTATGAGATCAGAATAAAAACGCCTATGGGAGTGGAAAGTTCCGCAGGTGATCTACTGACAATGTGCAAATTAAAGAACACAGATGCACAACTCATTTCCATAATGACCAACTCAATCTACCAAGAGCAGCACAACTACTGGAGCCATGTCAAGCACGAATTGAGTTAAGACATGCTTAGTTACTTTCTGTGTTAAATAATGCCACAAAATACCAGTAAATTGACTACCGCAAAATGTTGTGCGATTCATTAAAATACTCTCCTCCCATAAATTGTGCATCTGAAAGGGAAACTACAAATGCATGCAATAAGGTCAGAAGCAAAAATTACTGTCCATGCCTTTTCATCACTAATTTTTCACTGTCTTTAGTAAGTCCTGACAGTAGTTTTTTAATGCCAAGAGAGGGTTTGTGCAGACACAAGCTGGTGGTAGTAAATCTGGTCATATATATATTTTTTTTAAACCTAAAGTTTTTTGTGTACAATATGTATAAAGTGATGTTTCACACAGTGAATATTAGCGCTGAAAAGGTGTGGACACAGTCATTTTTGTGGCTGAACCTTTCAAATGCAAAATTTATGGGAGGAGAGTATTTAAATCAATCACGCATGGTGATTTAACTAAGCTTTGCGCTAGTTAATGGTATTTGTGCCCTTATTTACCACCCCAAAAAAGCATGTCTTAAACCAGATGTCAGATTTCTTGGTAGATTGTGTTGGTCATTCACGCACAGAACTTTCCACACCCATCTGTGCTTTTGGAATTGCGCTCTCACGCTAATTTGCCATGTTTGGGCCTAAATATGTTCTAAGGTCACTGTATATCCTCGGTCCTGTAATTTGGAATTGTGATACCCGGAAAGTTGGGCATTTACAGTATAAGTGGTGCTTTATTAGAAGTTAATGCTAAATGCTTTTCTAACTAGTTCTCTTGTCATCATGTGGTGTCCAGGTGTGATTGCTGTCTTCTCTGTCCCTCTGTTTTACACAAGGCACCAGGTAACACAATCTCTGTGGGCTACAACAACAGTGGCCTCTCATGCATATTCATGTATTTCTCTGTATACTTTAATTCATATTTTAATAAGCCCGTATATAATTCTGTATTTCCACCTTTTACCTGAGAAAGAAACTTATTGAAAATTACAAAGAAAATGAGCGCAGGGTTAAGCTGTGCTGTGCTGCCACAACAACAGCAATAAACTGAAGAATTATAAGGAATGATGGTTTATGTGCAATGATATGGAAACAAAACAGTATGTTGACTTCTAAAGACACTTTTTGTAATTTTTATTAATATAGTGGATAGGCCTGTCACAATCATGAATATTGTGTTGACGATTACTGGTAATAATTTCATTCTGGTTTGTTAATGTCACCTATTTTTTTTTTATTGTTTACTTTAATGCTGTGAAAATGTATATAATATAATATAATATAATATAATGATTTTATGTTTTTTAATTGATTTCATTCTGGTTTGTTCATGTCACCTAATGTTTTTTTTTTTTTACTTGGAATTGTGTATAATATAATAATAATAAAAATATAATAAAATAGCCCCACATAAATTACTTTAATGCTGTGAAAATGTATATAATTTTTTTAAATTGATAGACAGTCATAGTTTTAACACATCTATTGCAGCTCATGTCACTCTCTTCTTTTTCAGGACAAAGTGGACAGCTGCTTTGTAGCAGTACTAGCCCGCATTGACAATATAAAGGACTTGTGAGTATAGCGCCATCTACTGTGAACAGTAATTCATTTATTACTTTAAAATCAGTGCTTCAATGAGACTGATATTCATCATGATATTTGTGTAGTTTATTGGCTTGATCAGATTTCCATCAGCCATTGAAAAAACAAACATTGATTCTCTAAATCTATGATAGAGCCCAAATTAGACTATTCATGAATTGTATTTTTTGTCTGTTGAACAGCCTTCATCGCCTGGCCCAGGGTGGCGGACCACCTCTGGATCCCACCCCTGGTGGAGCTAAACCCAAAGCCCATTGAGACATCTCATAGAGGAGGAGGAACGGCACGCAGTCTCTCAAAAATGTCTTAATTAGCAGTTTGTGCTCAGAGTCCCGCCTCTGCAGCAGTGGGGGAGGGGCTAATGACACAGGGCCTTAAATACGATTTGAGGAGGGAGGACCATGCAAAGAACAATCTTGGATGAAAATGGAATCAAAGGCTTTGGAATTTTAAGAAGTTAAAGACATGTTTTAATTTCCACATTTCAGTGTGAGTGTGAGTGTATGAATGAAAGAAAGACAGATTGCTAAGATACTTGAGCCACCCATACAATAACGGAGAGTTATCTGAACAAACATGGATGACTTCAGTGAAGTAACAGCATTGAAAATGAGAATCTGAGCTTTTTGAATGCAGATTGACTGCAGTTCGCCTAGCAGGAACATAACGCAGGACCAGTTTCCAGATGGGGTTTTTACTTCTTACAGTCTCAAAATCGCTTTGTGTGTGTGTGTGTGTGTGTGTGTGTGTGTGTGTGTGTGTGTGTGTGTGTGTGTGTGTGTGTGTGTGTGTGTGTGTGTGTGTGTGTGCCTGTGTGTATGTGTGGGCAGCTTAAGCCTGTTAAAGTACCTAAGAGCTATTAAAACCACAATGTTCTTTTTTTTCCAATATTTTGTTTGCTTGGTGTTATTCGAGTGTAAGTTTGATTCCATGTCAAATCACTCTTTCCACTGTCACAGGGTTTGCTGTATTAAAGATACAAAGATGATGAAACAATATTTAATAAACACAAAGTGCAAGACTACACAATCTACCTAACGTTATCACAAGACAAAGGACTGAGGTATGCCCGGTACACATTGCTACGAATTTGGGCTGTCCCAGACCAAAGATGACCAATTGTGGGGATTTCTGTGGTCGTGGCTCCTAAACGGTGGTCGTACGTCGTACAGTGAGAGGTTCAACTACTACTAGTACTAGTACTACTACTACTACTACTACTACTACTAAGGTTCATGGCCGTTATCACTGTCTTTGGACCAAAGATAGCCTGCGATAATTTTCCGACAGTGTCAGAAATTTTGCATTATATTCTCACAGTGTGTTTGCTGCTAACAACCTACGTCTACTAACCAGCTAGCCAATAAAAATGCATCATGAAATGTTGTATTGATGTGACATGGTGCTAAAACTTAAAACTATTACCTCAAGCTCTATTTGCAAAATTGGCCTCTTTTCCCTAGCAATAACCGTGTCCATATTCTCTTTAGCTTCCTCCTCTTTTTTCAGTGGTCATAAAAACGTATAGATTACAGATGTAACCTTAGTTCCCTGAAGAGGGAACGAGACGTTGCGTCGAAATGCTGTGGGGACGCCTCCGCGTATTTGCACCGTGAAGCACGTATGGAATTAGTCCAATGGTATGACGGAACACCATAGCCGGGTGATGTCATCGACCAGGAAACTATATAGCACATCCAGACCAAACAGTGTCAGCTTCTGATAAATTTGAAGCAAGTCGATCATGGGCATGCTGTATGGCAGGAGTATGGCAGGACGACAAAGCATCTCGTTCCCTCTTCAGGGAACTAAGGTCACATACGTTAGCGAGACATTCCCTTTCAAGAGTACTCGTGCTGTGTCAAAATGCTGTGGGAACCGCCATAGGAGCAAGTGTCCGTCTGTGTGAAATCTAAGCGTACACTAAGACGAAAGCACCTGCGCCACAGTGGAGTGGAGCCACGGTCAAAGACATAAAATCTCACGAATGTGTGCAGCAAGGACTAGTCTACCGCATCCCAAACATCTTGGAGGGAAACTCCGGACAATAATGCTTTAGTAGCAGCCATACTCCTAATAGAGTGGGCCTGTACAGCTAAAGGCTGACCGGCCGACTCATAACCAAGTGAGATTTCCTCGACCACCCACTTGCTCATCCTATGCTTAGGGTGACCCAAAGCAAATTAACAGTTGTTCAGACTTTCTCCACAGGGTAGCTCTGTGAACATAAGCATCTGAGGCCCTGACAGGGCAGAGCAGATTTATTTTCTCTTGGCCTTACATCCGGAAGGGAGGAGGATAGAAGACCTGCAGTACAAAAGGTCTTACAGTATTAGAAGGAACCTTAGGTACATAGGTTTAGGTTTAGGGTGAAAGGGCTTTACCATACTAGGTGCAAATTCCAAGCAAGAGGGAGAAACTGAGAGGGCTTGGATGTCTCAAATTCTTTTAAGAGACGAGATAGCTAGGAGAAAAAATAGTTTTCAGCTTTAGAGCCTTCTCAGAAACTTCCTCAATAGGCTTGAAGGGAGCCAAAGAAAGGCCGTCTAATACTATGACCAGGTCCCGGGCCGGCACCCTTGTGGGGAGTACAGGTCTCAGCCTCAAAGTGCCACGAAGGAAACGGGTAACTAGAGGGTGTCTCCCCAAAGATACACACCACCCAAAGGAGTTTGAAAAAGCAGCTAAGGCCGCCTCATACACATTTATTGTGGAGGGGGATAACCCTGAGGATAATCGCTCTGGATCCAACTGGTGACGTCCGCACCATGAAGTGAATAATCTCCACTTCAAGGCACAGGTAGTTTCCTAGTGAGTTTCCTAGTTTAGAGTTTCCTCGTGGATGGACCTGAACTTATGAGAGACCTGAACTTTTGAGCTAGGCCCCCTCAGAGGCCAAGCCCACAGTTTCCACAATTCTGGGCGGGGGTGAAGGATTGACCCGCTCGCCTGAGAGAGAAGGTCCTTCCTGGGCCGAATCTCTAGAGGAGAGCCGTCAAGGAGAGAAACTACAGTAGGTCCGAGAACCATACTCAGGCCGACCAAAACTAGGCTACTAGTAGAAGGCGGACCCCGTCCCGGCGAACTCTCTTCAGAACTCCCGGGAGCAGAACGATCGGGGGAAAAGCCTACGCCATCTCTGTACCCAAGCGTCCAGCCCAAGAGGAGCTGGATAAGTGAGCGGGAACCATAGTGGACAATGAGACGTTTCTAGAGATCCAAACATATCTACTTCTGCTCAACCAAAGTTTTCCTAATGGAGCTCCACCACCTCGGGGAGGTGTCTCCATTCACCGGGCCTCGGCCCCTGCCTTGAAAGGATGTCAGCTCCCTGATTCAAATATTCCGAAATGAATACTGCCCTGAGAGAGAGCAGTTTCCCTTGGGCCCACAGGAGGATCTGGTGAGCCAGTTTGAATAGGTGGCGTGACCGCAGACCCCCCTGATGGTTTATGTAAGAGACCACCAATGTGTTGTCGGACCGAACAAGCACACGATGCCCTCCCAGGTCTGGGAGGAAGTGTTACAGGGCCTTAAACAAGACCAGTATTTTCAAGCAATTTATGTGCCACGAGAGATGATGGTTCCACCACAAACCCCGAGCCGAGCGACCACTCATGATTGCCGCCCAATCCCTGAGGGATGCATCCGTTGTTAGCGTGACGTGACGACAAAGAGCCCCCAGCACAGGTGCTTGGGAAAGGAACCACGGTCTTTCCACAAGACTAAGGCACGAAGGCATCGCTGTGTGACCTTGATCATATGAAGCAGATTTCCCCTCTGAGAGAATCCCTTGGTATTGAGCAACCTCTGTAGCGGAGGCCCACTGTAATTTGAAATGTAATATTGAATAACACAATACAGTTAAAATTATAATCAAGCAGCCTACTTTACATGTGCTTTTGTATGTTTGTGAACACATCAGAATTAGTATACTTGTTTAAAGCATGCTAAAAAATTATTAAAAAAATTATTTAAAATGTACATTAAAAAGTAAAACTTTTAATTTGACATTAATTCAACACTTTATACCTAACCCAACACAACAAGTTTCTCTTGAAGTACTCTTAAGTGGCCTTAATAATATTATATTATCAGCAAATACCATTTAAAAAGAAATATAGGCCTATTTTTAAGATTTGAAGTACACTACAAGTGCACAATCAGTACAATTAAGCACACTTCTTTTTCACAAGGGAAAAGTTTGGGATATTTCATATATCATCAATATCATGGAAGTTTGGGTCACCGTGATTTTGCCAAGTAAGACATGCTCCTGGATCAACATTTTGTTGATCCTGGAACAACATTCTTGCCCTAAAATGTAGTCCTAACCGTAACCCTACCAATAAGTTATCCCTAAAACAGACGGAAATTATAGGTGACACTCATGCAGAAGCACATAACCCTGGTTGTAAACTTGACATAAACTGTAAACTTGTCCCTCAAATCTGATGGGTTGATTGGAATGTTGTTTAAGGATCAACAGAGATGTTAATCTTTGGGCAGAACATCAACTGAATAGCAACAGACAAGCAGATCATCAACTTTGCACAGACAAGCAGCATACATTTTCTTAAGAAAATGTAAAAATTGTTTTTATATATATTTTTAAGGTAACCTCTTATAGCTGGAAGAGTGGATGCCTTGAATTTATTATTGTCCTATGAAGTCATAATAAAAGAATAAAAGGGGGAAACTGCTAATGGCCTTTTAGTACAATGGAACTTTTTACAATGATGGTCAGCAAGACTATCTACATAATGCCTTCCCTGCATTCTAAATAACATCAGGAAACCTTTAAAGGTCAGTCACGGGCCTGAGTGGATGCTGATAGTAGGCCTTACTTCCTTTTTATGTGTTGTAGTTTCACTTCCCACCTTTTTTTTGTGCAATATTGAGAACTTTCATATAGGCCAAAAAATTGGAAGTGAAACACACAAAGCGGGATTAAGATTCTTCATGCAGTTAAAGTGAAAGGCCAACTGAGGCTTTCATACTTAAAATAAAATTAAAAAAACATAAAAGTATGACTTATGTGCAATATTAGCTTGTTGCAAGAACAAATGTGGTCATAAAAAAATATTTCGTGTAATTTTATGTTTTTTTTGTTGTCAGACATTAAGTTATAAGGTGTGGTTTCAGACACATTTGATTCATTTAGCATTATTCACAGGGAGAATCTTTTTTCTTCTTATACAAAAAATATTCCTCTGAATAAATTTTGCTCTGATTTGATAACAGTTTCTCTTCATCACTTAACCCAAACAAGTTATAATTGAATCAGATTAGAACATTATAATCACTTATGGAGTTAGTTCAGATGTGAAGGTCACTGCTGACTGTGCTTTCCTAAAACCCCTGCCTTTCATTTGGCCATAAAAACCTTTTCAAAGCTTATCACAGGATAAAAGGCTATACCTTAAAGTCTAATGAGGCCATTTATCCTGTAGATATAAAGCCTCAACTGGAGAAAAAAAAAAAAATCCCATCTCCAAATTCAATGATGTCATTACAACGCTATTTAGTTTTGTTTGAGTAAAGCATAGGCTACATTAAATAGCATAAACATAATTTCATGAAACTAGATGTACTAAAAGAAATAATAATACAAATGACTTAATGATATTGTTTGTCAGTTATTTGGAATCAGGCTACATGCATTTATCAAAGTAAAATAGCTCATGTTGACCACTAGCTGGCAGAAAAGATTAGTTTAAACCCATTCACCAATAGGAGAGTAATGGGATCAGTCAAATTTAGAATAAAGGCATATTATTATTAAACTCTGCTACTAAATTTTAATACTAATTATCATTCAATTGTGCTGTAAATGTTAATTGCACATTTAAAATTTACAAAGTATACATTGTTATATTTTATGTTTTTAGGATTTTTTTTATTGTGTTAGCCATTTATACACAGTCATAATCATAAATGGGTTTACTGACCCCCCTTCTTATATTATTCAAAATTACATTCTACCAAAAATATAAGGCTACGAAACTAACTTTCAGGTTGCTTGCTTGCTTAAGCTGATATGAAATGCACTGGCATTGTAGCAAAACTGAGAAAGTGTCATATAGGCTAAAGCAGTGGCAAAACCGGGGTGACGCTTTATTTTACAGTGTCTGTTTCACATGTTACATTTAGTGGTAATTATGGTACTATAAATTATGCTTACTTACACGGAACTAAAGCTAATCCTAACCCTATAGTAAGTACATGTAGTTAGATATTATTACTATTAGTTTAAATGTATAATTACACTGTAACAATGACACCTTAAAATAAAGGGTAACACTTTGAAACGTGAAGTTACTATAGTAATAACTATATAATAACTATAGTAACTATAGTAATAACTATGCATAATTACATGCAACTAAACCAAACCAAACCATAATCCTAACCCTATAGTAAGAACATGTAGTTACCTAATATTACTCGGTACTTAAATGTATAATTACAGTGTAACAAAGACACCTTAAAATAAAGTGTTACCATATAAAGTGTAACCAAAACTGGAAATGTACTCAGAAAATCAAGAACCAATAGCCTATTTATGTCTTTTAACGCACACTTGCCACTGTTTCTAGTGAGACAAGCGTAAAAAAGCCTATGATGCTCAAGCAACCACGTGAAGAGGGAGGAGCTAGTCAAACGAAATCTGACTATAAAAGCTGCCTCTCTCCCTCCTTACTCAGCTGTAGAAGTGTGTGAGAAGTCCGTAATTTTTCGTGGAGATACAAAGTTATTTTAACTTATGAAACTGACGGTTTATGTGCGCAGCAGCGGATCAAGCGAATTTACGCAGTGCTCATAGCGCCCGGTTGTTGATAAAGTGCCCTTATTGATGTGTTTTTCTCGGGTCACTCCATTAGGAGTGTGCGATCCACCTGCGGTCCGGTCGAGCAGCGCGTTTGAACGCACATGGATTACAGTCACCTGATGGCGCCTCCGGTGCCCCCACACAAACCCAGATCCCCCCGGCCCGCGCACTGCCAGGGGCGGCTGTTGAAGTGCGTGTTTCTCGGGGACGGAGCTGTGGGGAAAACCAGCCTGATTGTCAGCTACACAACCAATGGATATCCAACGAAATACGTCCCGACAGCGTTTGACGATTTCTCAGGTGAGGCTTTTAATTTTTTTTTGAGAGTTTTTGAATGCGCAATTGGGCCATTGCGATTTTTGGTGACGTTCTGTGGATCTAAGTCAGTTCTCCTCAAGTTCTCCTCAAGTTCAAACAGGTGTACAGTATTAGCTTAGTAAACACAAGTGCAGTTCATCACATTAACTATGACATTAACATGTTCATTTGTATATATACAAATGAACATGTGACTTAAAAAATAAAAATGATCTTTTTAACCTTAATTTTGAATATTATGTTTGCTGTCAAATCGATGAATCGCATCTAACAAAAGTTTTGTTTACTTTGTGTATATATATATATATATATATATATATATATATAGCATATGTGTGTGTGTGTGTGTGTGTGTGTGTGTGTGTGTGTGTGCGCGTACATATATACATACATATATAATATAATAATATAAATACACACATACATAAACAAAAACTTTTATGTTATATGCGATTAATCAATTTGACATCACTACATTTACTCATAACAAGCTTTTTGTAGTTTTGTGAAACGTTTTACGTGACAAGGAGGCTTGTATAATTAAAATAAATTAAAATAATATTTGTTTGTTTTTTTCACACCATCCCTCCATATGGGTCAACACAGCCAGCTTAAAAAGTGAAATATTTATAAAAATCGACAAATCAATGATTGAATTGAGACTTTTTAGGATAGTTTAAAACTGATTCTATCCACAGTCTGAAAATCAGTGATAACTTACAATTCACCAGAGCATGTGTGATGCTGAACGCATATAATATGGAAACAAAAAAATATATGACCATTTGAACACCCAATTCAAGAAGGATGTTGCTGACTGATTTTATTATTTTTAATAAATATCTGATGGTGTTGACAAAGTAGAGGAGAAAATTGCTTTTCAGTTTTACACAAACTTGAGTTTATTTCCTTGTGACCAAAATGAGTCAAGTGCAGTCCCTTACATTTCAGACCATTTTTAATGGAAATTAATGCAGTGTTTTAAAGGCTGTGTTTTATAACAATTTACAGTCAAAGAGTACTGACACATACAAAAACTTTACATAGAAATGTTTCATAATTTTTCTATGGACCTGAAACAACAGCATGTCACTGTTCAGTATACCACAAGCATGTCTTTGTAATTATAAAGCCCTTGCGCAATAATAATGCCTGACCGGAAAATCTGGCCCCTAAAATCCATGGGGTCCGGGCCACTAGTTTCAATCTCTGAGCAGATATTGTGTTGCTGCCCCAGTGGTGATGTCACCCTCAAACTCCTGGAGCAGAAATCAGAAATCTGTGCACTGATTTGAGAACAGTTACGCAATTCAACAGGTGGTATTCTGAGGGGGAAGGGGCTGAATTAAAGGCAGATCATATGACGGGGATTTGGAGACAATTACACAATGGGTGCTTGAAGCAGAACACTTTGAAGTGACAAATCATCACCAGGACCTCAGTGTTACTGTGTTTCATGAGATCACTTTACCGTGGCATGATGGAAGGAACATTATTATAGATTTGAACAGCATGTACTGTCCTACAAACAAGTAAAGGTGACAAGTGAAATGATGAGCGGTTTATGTGCTGCAGGAACCCAAATTATAACAGGGCTGTTGATCTATGCCATGTTCATGAGGGTGTATAATAATAAATAACAATAATTACAATTTATTATTATTATTATTATTACTATTATTATAAGAGACCTTGTTATATTAGGATTTTTTACAGACTGACATTTGAAAACAATAAGATTATTTTGTTACAGACCAACTGAAAATAATAATAATTTTTAAAGAGCCTCTGTTATATTACGATTGTTTTGTTACAGATTTGAAAATAATAATAATAATGATATACTTTAATAACATTAAAGAGACTTTTTGTTAATTTAGCAAATTAATTGATAAATTGAATTAATTAATTGCTATTTGTTATAGAGTTGAATAAAGGGATTGTATGAATAGTTTATATATATATATATATAACACACAAATAAAATATATATATAAATTAAAATAAATATATATTTCATATAAAGTTTCTCTATTTCTATTTCTATTTCTATCAATCAATGTATAAGGAAAAGTGTATATCTTAGCTCTGTGATTAAATAAAAATAACACCTTAAATTGTAACTTAAGTCCATAAAGCCCATTGACGTTGTGTTTGTTTACAGTGTCGGATGAGTCAGGTGCGTGTGTCGGTAGTAAAATGACTAAAAAATATTTTCCCTTTTTTTCTCCAGCGGTCGTACAGGTGGATGGTCAACCAGTGAGACTGCAGCTTTGTGACACTGCTGGACAGGTAAGAACCTCAGTGCACCACCTGTGTCCTAGTCTCACAGCATGACTGTCCGATGCTCATTACGTCATGTTGCTTTCCATTCATTTTGAAGCCAACCCAAAGACAAAAGTAAACTAACTTGATCTTTTTGTTTGGGGTGGATGAGAGCATTTCTGTCACTCTCTGAAAGCAGGATTTAGAAATTGGATGAGAAGGCAATTGCGCAACAAAATCTTAGCAATTAGAAAAGATCGGCAGGGTTGCCATACTGTGAGGAAATCATAAAGGGAGTGCAAAAAACAATCCTTAAGCTATCGGCACTTTAGTTATTGGATCTCCCTCTCGGTTTCTTAGCCACACAGGCTTGGACAGGGCAGCGTGTATCCAGCGGGTTTGCCTCCAATTGATGTTTTAGATGCCAAACTTTTTCTCACTGTTGATTGTTGTGTAACTACCTTCACATTTCACTAATTTGAAAAGGCTGCTAGCTAAACGTTCATTCTGATTTCCACATTTGGAATATTAGATCGCTTCGTTGAAAGTTTTTTTCCTTAAGGCTTTGAACCTCAGAAACTGACACTCCTTTGTCATGCATTACATGGGTTAACAAATAAATGACTCTGCCCTCTTAGTACACAACATATAAATCCCTTTACACAACCATGCAGAGGCAAGCTCAGGCAAACACGAGAAGATCAGAATTCACTTCTCCAGTTATAGAACGGCAGCCTTTCATATAGTTTTTAAAGAGAAAGAACAAATGCACTTTGCCCAAAGTACAGAAACAAAGGCTAGTATCGCAAAAGTCTATTGCTTTCTATTGCTCAGTCTGTTTAGATGTATTTCCATTATGTTGTGCAGCAGGTGTCCATGTCAACAAAAGATAACAGTGAGGGATCGTAATTATTTGGGCTTAGTGATATGACTGTATATACTGTACAAAATAACATTAGAGATACATCTGTGTATATCGCTGTACTGTACATCAAGAAGAAATTATTATTATTATTATTATTATTATTACTATTATGCTATTATACTGCCAGCTAGTAGAGAAATCTTCTGCAATGGCTAGTTACAGTTATTTATAGATTTCTATAATTGATGGCTGTAATATATTACAGTATTTTTAAAAACATTGTACAGTACCAAGCTGTACTTATCCTCGACAGTAAATGGATTACTGTAATTACCATTTTACTATAACTACTGCATTTCTTTTATTAATTAATTCAATTTAATTAAAATGAACAATATTTTGAATATGAATATTGTGTGTGTGTGTGTGTGTGTGTGTGTGTGTGTGTGTGTGTGTGTGTGTGTGTGTGTGTGTGTGTGTGTGTGTGTGTGTGTGTGTGTGTGTGTGTGTGTGTGTGTGTGTGTGTGTAATCTTATGATTTCGTAAACAAAAAGTAGATGCAGCAAAGGTATTGAAAAGGTTTGGCACTCTTATCTGTCAAGCTTAATTGCTGTTCTCAATGATTTTCGAGGCCCTGCTCTCCAAACGCTCTACAGATTTATACTTTCAATTCATTTGTACTGCATAAACAGGACAGGGTGTGCCAGAGTTGAAAACCTTGGCCAAGTTTAAAAGATTAAAGCGTGCACTGTGTGTTCCACATGCAATGTTCTTTGCGAGCGCCAACCTATAATTTCACTTAATTGCTTCAGGGAATTATAAAACACCCCGAGAGCTAGTTAAATGACTTTATTATTTGAAATAACAATTTGGAATCCCGCAGATGATTTTTGAGAAGGTTTTCGAGGCCTTGCGTAACTTATATCAGTAATGATACACTGTTATATAAAGTGATAGGCTTCCTGTCTGGGCAGCTCATTTACTTTTCTCTTTCTCTCTACCTCAGGACGAATTCGATAAGTTGCGTCACTTCTGCTACACGCGGACTGACGTACTCCTGTTGTGCTTCAGCGTCGTCAGCCCCGCTTCCTTCCAGAACATTGGTGAAAAATGGGTCCCGGAGATCCGACGGCGTTGTCCTCTCACTCCTGTGCTGCTGGTGGGCACCCAGTGTGACCTGAGGCAAGATGTCAAGGTCCTCATCGATCTGGCACGGCGCCGAGAGCGACCTGTCCTGGAAGAGGACGCCCGCGCCCTGGCAGACAAAGTAGGAGCGGTAGCCTACGTCGAATGCTCCTCGCTCACACAGAAAAACCTGAAGGATGTGTTTGACGCCGCCATCTCCGTGGGGCTCCGAAACTCCGACAGAAGAGCCAGACGAGAACGGAAGGTCCACAGTACTGCTGATAAAATGAAAATGCTCTCAAAGTCGTGGTGGAAGAAATATATCTGCATACAGTAGCAAAGGTCAAGCCAATCTTCTGAGGCATGAACAATGTGATGGACTCTGGTTTAGCTTCACGCTCCTCAAGTGGATGATGTTCAGTTGGTAACGAATCAACAAAGAACAGTATTGCTGTTGTAAGGACGATGAATGGCGAACGAAAGTGCAGCTTGTTCGACAGCTACAGCACGAAGGAAGTTCTGTATGCAGGGCCGTCACTAAACATCATGGGCCCAGGATAAAGACTGCTCCGGGGCCATTTTCTAGGTGTAGAGGACCTTATTAGCCATGTTTCTTTCCACATACTTGTATGCAAGTTTTGGGGTATCGCATTAAAAACGCTGGATAGAAACGGCAAGATTGACGTAAAATCTTAAAATGCCTATAAAAAAACGTATGTGCTCAATTAAGATGGATACTTTTTTTATTTGGTAAGAAACACATTTACCGAAGGACTTCTTCTGAACGGATCATGTTATTGTTTGCTTGTTAGTCAAGTTGTTCAAATCTCATTGCATACCATCTCAAATATTGTTTTTGTCATTCTGAAATGCCTGAGCCAAAGCTTGTCATCAAAATTATTCCCAGAACTGTCAGGCATCAGGCATTTGAATCCAAGATAACATGACAGTGTTTGTAATTGCATTTCATCTGCGCACTCTGATGTGAAAGTCATTTGTTATGTAAGAAAAATGAGTCACAGGCTTCCTCAGTTGCAGAAACTTTTCATCTTTTTATTACTGATACTCTGTGCCAGTTCGCAAATAAAAAATGCGATATTCCATTTTTGCAAAAGTTTACACAGCTTTGGATGGAAACATGGCTGGTGAAACCTTTCATCACAGAGCCTAGGAAACCGTTCCCAGTCATGCTTCGGCGAAAACAACCCTCAATGTATGAACAAGTGGGTCAACTGGATAGTGAAGAACACTGTTGGCCTCTTCCACAGCCAAAACTGTTTAATTATGGTTTTACAAATCATCTACTGCTTTGTTTTTATAACCAAATACAGTGCCACAGCTTCTATTTATTCACCCATATCTTCTACCCGATAAATGCATATACGAATGTTGTGTGACCACATGTTAATGATACTAGCATGCTAACACTGGTGATCAAGCTCCTTTTTGTTTGTTTAACCTCCATGTCTGAGGTCACAAAGAGAGTTTTATAGCAGTCTTGTGGCCCCTCGGCCGTTTACGCCCAATCTAAATGGTCCTTATATCCTATCAGTCTGTAACTGAATCTACTTGTAACTGTAGGCCTCGTTTTCACCGTTCTGACGGTCCAAAAAAAGAGTGTAAGGCCGTGTGTCCACCAAAGCGTTTTAGCCGGCTGAAAACGCTAGATGCTCTGCTGAAAACGCCTAGCTGTGGGCGCTTGAGAGCGTTTTGGCAGCGCTGCGTTTTTTCAGTGGAGACGATTCGTTGCTATGATACAGAATAACCGCAGCACAGTTTACTTGTAACTGATTTCGCAGATAATTTTGTTTCATACTAAAAATTTATTTTTCGTCCATTTTGTTCGGTTAGCTCTGCTGGTTGAAGTCGTTGTACATAAAGAATGTTGTGACAGTTGGTCGTGTGGTATTTGTCCCCCCCCCCCCCCCCCCTCCTCCTCCACTCTGATTGGACGGCTGTGTAAAAAGTGACAGTGATGAGCGCAGCGTTTTACCCAAAGTTGAACATTTTTCAACTCTCGGCGACCAGTAAAAAACGCCGGGTGCTCAGCGCTTGAGCGTTCAATACACGCTCAGCGCCTCGTTACGCTCATGGCGTTTAAAAAACGCGGCGCTCCCATTGAAAACAATTAGAATTTTACGCAAGCTGCGTGAAAAAACGCTTTGCTGGACACACGGCCTAACTGCAACTCTTCTGTCCTTGTTAACACAACTGCCATTGCAATGTGAAATGGATGTGTACTTGTGTACTGTTAGTCACAGAAGGTTGGACCTATCATACATAACACATTACCTTTCTATGCCATACAATGCATTGCACTTGTGATCTCTTGTTAATCCCTATTGCAGTCTTTCCATTTGACTTGATCTACGCTGTCGTGCCATGTTGTAAAAAGTCTAGTACAAAGTTCTTTGGCTGTGTCCTCCTGATCAGCCAATGAGATGTTGAATTTGCTTCTCATTATTCAGAAGCCCAGTCGTTCAGAGATCCGCCACAAACGACAGAGCACAACAGTAGGGTTCAGGAAGTAAAAAATCCCCCCGATTATCAATTATATGTTGCTAAAGCAGCAACAAGTTTGTAGTGTGTAGTTTATTCCATCAATTTCATTACATTTTATTAATTTACTTTTTTTATTATTTTTACTGAATAATTTGGTTCATTGCTTTTATTTGCATTTTTTTTTATTATTAAAAATAAATACATTTTAAACTCTAATTGAGAAAATGTGTGGGGAAGATACTTCCAGAATCAAAGCCGCCTACAAAGTGGTTGGTCACTGTTGCGCTCCAAACAGCCACACATCAGAAAGTGACCTCTGTTTTTATATGTACTTTATTGCCAACGCAATAACATTATCAGGGTAATCTAAGATCTGTACATTTTATGATTGCATTTAATCTCTTACTCTATAAAGACTGTTTATGGTTCAGTGTGTATGTATGTGTGTTTCGGTTGCTGACTGCTATCCATGATTTTCATGGAAAATAAATGTGACATAAACTGAAACTTGAATGAGTTTTTCACATTCTGTTATATTTGTGCCTGTCGTCACCTGACCTACAGCAGCAGGAGCATGTATTGAAGTACATATTGGGTCAATTTTGCTTTCATGTTGACTTTAGCATAGCCTACCTCATTGATAGCTTTGTAAGCAAACACTATTTACAGTAAGTGCATGTATGTCACAGAGAGACCATTAGAAATTATTTGAGATCAAGTTTTTGTCCAAACATCTTTAAAAGAGTGGATAAAGTGTCAAGGAAAAAAGCTATCAATTCCGAAATGAATCTACGGCAGTCAAGTAGTAAAACTAGAGCTCTGTAAGTTGTTAACATTTATTATTAATGTTATGTGCTTTGAGACTAGGCCATTTGACACGTGACTCGTGATGCTTTGCAGACGCTGCTGTGTGCGTTCATGTGTTTTGAAGGAAGCGTGCTTTGGAGACTCTCTGAAGGGAGGGTGGGATCTTGTGCTTTTTAGTGATTAGCAAGTTAGCTCCTTAAAGAAATGTGAAAAATTGCAAACACAGAATACACATCCTCTCAACATGTTACAGAGTTACTGTAACTTAAGATTAGGAGACAGGGTTTCCAACTGTCACGCATTTGGAGTGAAAATTTCATGCTCTCGCTTTCATACATCCTGCAGAAACATGAAAATCCTGCAGGATTCCTGTAGGGGATTTTTGTAAGGTTACAGCTGTCAGTCACAACCTAAAACTAATGATTCAGTTTAGTTCCCTGTCTTTATGCTAATGCTAATGATTGTAGCTAAGGCTAGTTCCAATGTCTATTACTATTAAAGTTACTAAGTTATTTTCATTATTAAAGTTAGTATCTTTAGTTTTTGCTGTTGGTTTAAAATGTATTCATAACAGAACTATTTGACCTGAAGATGTAGTTTTCATAACTTTACCAGCGCAGGTCACTGGGTCACAGGAGAATAAAATGCTAAAAGAGTACTTGCATAGTACGGATACATTTCTGATTATAATTATGTGTGCAACATTCTCACTGTAACCCATCATTAAGAGGCTTTGTTTTGTCTCATACAAAAGCTAACAGCACAGACAGTCTCACTGAATACAGTCTGTGCCTAGCTTAGCATACGTAGCATTTCACTCAAGAATAAACAACAGTTACTCTCAAACCATAATGTGCACTTTTACAATACATAACAGCCAATTTGATATGGTAGTGCTCAGATGGTCTTGTGGTTGAAAGAAGATCACAGTTAGTCCACACAAGAAGATTTTCAATAAACGTCCCTTATTGTCTAAGAAATACACAATCAGTGTGGTCAGAAAGAAACAAAATTTCATAAGAATCACTGTGTAAAAAAAGGACATGATGTGGTTAAAATCATCCAGACACAGAGATTTCTGTCGACAACTTTTGCAAGACACCTAAAATGAAAAATAGCAGACCTGAACACATCATGTGACCTTGGTGTGACCAATGCTTAGTCAATCATCTTTGGGTTTTAAACCCCTTCTGATGTAATTTCTGGGAACATTTAGGTAACTGAATGCCTGAACCTTGACATCCTGAAATGGACTTTGGTAATGAGTTATGGCGACTTGACGTCAGCGTTGGGTTCTGTAACTGTGGTCACAATGACAGTAATATGGTCCCAGAGATGACAGGAGTTTAACAGCACATTAGCACAGGTCCTTTCTGCCTGTCGATGTGATTTGTTCTGGAAGATGTGTGGAACTTTACACAATGTGTGTGTGACGCAATGTTTCGGGGCCCCTTTAGCGGGAAGGCTGATAGGATTAAAACCCATGGCAGTGTGGTCTCATTTGGAGCACTGTTACTGACACAAATCTGCTTTTAATGTACGTCTGAAAGCTTGAGGGCACATTGCTTAAGATAAATTTTAATCTTATTACACACATACCGATGGTTTCTAAATACCACAATGTTGTTTTCTGAAGGTCATATTATTTCCTGCCATAATTAGTGTTTTTTGCTTAGGCACACATCGTTATTAGAAACAGTAATATGTTTAGAACAAAAAATATTCAAGTTCACCCAAAATGGAAAAAGAAAACAATTAAATATGTCGTCAACCTTATTCAACTATTAGTATACTTCTTTCAAACTAAAATAAATAAGTATAATTATAATCTACTTTTTATTTCTCAGAAATATAGTTAAAATTACACTTGTATATTTGACTTACAAGTCTTAGAATATTAGGAGATATACTTAAAAGTATAATTAAGCCTTGTAGTTGCCTATTAGAAACTTTTTCACATAGTTTTAGATGCTGTCTTATAAACATTCTTTGTATATATTGATTTATAAAGAAAACAGATATGATAAATATGAATATTTTTGTGTAGTCCACTGGTAAAGTATAGGAATTTACTTCAAGTACAGTTAAATGTTTATATCAAGTATAAATATTCATAAATAGTAAACTTTAGGTATGATGTTAAGTTCACTTAAAGAAAGCTTACAAGTATACTTGCAGTATAAAACTACTAAACTAGTAGTTTCCTGAGAGTATAAAGAAAGTGTCAATATACAAGTATTAAACTATAAGTACTATAAGTTTAATACTGTTACAGTTAAAGTGTACTTATAAGTATACTTTGATACACTAAGAAGTGGGCCAATTTAGTAGTATTGAAGCAGTACATTTAAAAGTATACTACTAGTACATTGATATTAGTATACTTACTACATAAATGATACTTCAAAATATACTTGAGTTTCACTTCAGTATACTTAATAAAACTAAAAAGAATACTTTTTTTAAGGGCTTTTACTCACTCTCATATCACATTAACTTGTGTGATTTCCTTCAGTGAAACATATGACATATTAAGCAGAATGTTCACACTGATTTTTCCATATAAATGAAAGCAAGTGGTGACCAAGACTCTCACGCTAAAAAAATGACATAAAAGCACCATAAGGGGCCGTTAAAGGTACAATATGTAAGAATTTTGTATCAAAATATTCAAAAACCACTTGCACAGTGTAATGTATTTCTGCGAGACGCTGCGAATCACGCAGCGCAGTGGAATGTATTGGAATGAAAAAAGATATGAGACATGAGCGCAATGGTCAAACACTTTTCTTAAGACTAGTAGTGAATGTTTCATGAGCAGTAGGATAACCATATTCTTCTGCACAGTCATACAGAGCCAAAGCACAACCAAAACAATGTTCTTTGGCAAAATGCATGCAGTTTTGTTTTGTAACTGCTAAAATTACATAGTGTACATTTAACCAATGAATAACAAAATCATAAAAAAGGGATTGTTCATAAAACAAATTCTGCAATCATTTACTCCCCTGTCATTGCATGTCTTTAATCGTTGTGGGTTTTTCTATTTGTGGAGCACAAAATAAGATAATATGAAGAACACCAACATCCAAAAAACTTTGGACCCCATTAACATTCACTGTGCGGATGTCATATTCACTCACATTTTCTTCAAAAAAAGCACAAATCTAGTTGTAATTGAAATCTGTTATTGCTTTTGAGAAGCTTTTTGAAAATGAGCCAGACTTGAGTGATTCTGTAGTGACTTAATGCTGATATGATTGTTTGATAGCTCTTGATAAATTGCTCCATAGTTTAATTGGCAGGAGCTTTTGACTTCCTGCCATACAAGAGGCCATAAAAACCCATCAGTCTTTGGCACACAGACTCACACATGCAGGCACAATGTGTTTGTGTCTCACATGAGGCTGCTTTTCCCTGTCTTTTGTCAACACGGCCAGAGGGAGCTTCACATTCAACTTGCATATAGTCAAATGGTCAACGCAAAAGTCACTGTGAGGAAACCTCAATGACGTTTCTCTGCAGGGGCAGTTAAAAAAAATCCTTCTGTACTATAATGATATAAATAACAAAAAATGTTTTCAGTTGAGCATTGTTTGGCTAATATAACATAACATAATATAATATAGCATAACATAACATAACATAACATAACATAACATAACATAACATAATATAATGTTGCATTCACATTACCACTGACTACATTAGTTAATATGTCAATAATATGTCATTAGTTAATAGTTGGTTTAGTTTGTTAGGCATTTTCCTGGATTTCCTTAATAACACTCAATTTGATTTGATCTCATGTTCTTTCTACTAAATAATAATATAGAGAAATAAAAATAGATGCTAATGAGAATTGTTGACATAAAGTAAGAATACAAAGCTGTAAAATAGATGTGGATCGCATAACTCACATTTTTGATGAGAAATGATTGAGATCATATTCAGAACTCCAACTTTTGATCGCAGTCTTTGGTATCTTATATTATTAATATCTATCTCTTCTAAAACTCCAGAGAAGACGCATGTATTTTTCTCAGGAGAACCACCAGAGAAGAAGCATTTCTTCTGATCTAGTGTTTGGAAGAAACAAATGAGATATTGATACGGAGCCCCTAAATGGACATGGAAGGAAAAAAAATATGGGAGGAAAAATAATAAATCAATACTTTTGGGCTTTCTCGCAGAGAAACTTTGACTTTTTTAATAACATACAGCAAACCTAGCCTAATCCTTCTGATTGGATTAATCAAGACATGATCCAATTAATATTCAGCAGCCTACTAATACTTTACCTCTCCTTACCCCCCTTTCTCTCTCTCTCTCTCTCTCTCTCTCTCTCTCTCTCTGTCAGTTGTTAGTTTTCTTTCTCCATTGTTTGACAGTGCTAGGCTGTCTTTGATGTCCCACGTGATGACTGATAGCACCTCAGCCCCTGCAAAGTTCCCAATGCCCTCGAGAAATTCTCCTCTGTTTGTGAACCAGATAGTCAGGCAACAGGACTGCCTTTGTTGCACTAACCAAACCATTGATCATGTGTTGGTGTATTCTGAAACACGCAAACTAAACATTGACCAGCCACAAGTCCCTTTCTCATCATGCCCCTTTCACCCGAAGTGTGCATGCTGGTTCATTCACAAAAGATATAGGCCTAAACTGATGAAAGAGTTACTCGGGATCTTGCGGTTTCAGTGAATGGGTCTCCCAGGTTTGAATGGGTAAATGTTGACAGCTAAACACTTGATTGAAATTTTTTTTTAACTTTTTTAACATGAACATAGTTTGATATTTTGAAGGCATAAACATTGGTTGATATTCTGATGAGAAATATATTTTAAATAAATTCATGGTTAAAATATAAGTATTGGTTACACAATAAGGTCAATTTGGTTGTTCGCTCGCTCGTTCATTCATATACTGTCATGGGTTGGTTCCACAATGAAGGAAGTAGAAGATAATTTTGCAGCAGTTTTACTTTATTATATATAAACAAAACACTATGGCATAAGAAGCCACAGAAGAATTACGCTGGAGTAACACAAACTAACTCTAACTTTGTAGACACAGGAAAAAGGGGCCGTTTACACTATATCGTTTTCAACTAAAAATGAAAAATGCATTTTGACTGCACATTTACACAATAACGGCGTTTTGGTGGGCCGTAAAACGCAAACATTTGAAAACAGGTTTCAAAGAGCATGTTTTTTTTTTTAAACTGCGTTATCGTCTCCGTGGAAAAAAAAAATTGCTAATTTGTGATAAATGGTGACATCATGCGTATTACGGGTTCAGTCTATAGCCACATAGTGTTAGTGTCACATAAAAAAAAATAATAATAAATAAAAAAAACTCATAGTGTTTCTTTACAAAGTGACACAGCCAACTACTGGCCTGGTATGCATAATACAGTTTTTTTTTTAGTCATTTCCGCGGATTCGTGTGAATAGGGAAAATTTTGATAACATTGTCGTCTGTATGTGAAAGAAAAACGTTTCTGTTTTTAGTACATTGTTGTCATGTAAACGTACCTTAAGAACTGAAAAGAAGGTTTAAATCAAGCGTGCCGCACAAGCCCTGAAAATTGATGCCACAGCGTCTCGATCGCCCCCCGGTGACCGGTCCTAGTATAGCTCATAAACCCCTCCTCCCCATGTTATTCAACGGGACGTGAGACCTACTAAACAATTAAATTACACTTCACGTATCTTTTTTTCAAAGATAGTTTCTGTCATTTACTGTAGAATTTATCACACTGATGTAATTAAAAGTGTTTGTCTTTAAAGTAAGTTTGTTTTTAGTTAGTTATTTGATGCTATAAAAACGGTGCTGTGGCATCATGATTGACAGCTGTGATTGACAGGTTCTATAGTCACTGAAGCAACAACAGACTTTTTTTGGGATCTTTGGAGTACTGGGGAGATTGGAGCTTTAAATGTAATATCTACATTTCTATAATTAATTATTTCACACCGACATAATGGGTTGTTCTGCAGCAGAGGCGCATGCTTATGCTTGATTCAGCGAGAGTGAGGGCGGGACGTTGATTTCGCGACTTTAGCTTCCTGCTCATTACTGCGCATGTCTGGTCCTGAAATCACAACAGCGCAGACTCAAGTCCCAAGATGTCAGCGCCATATCGGTACAATGGTGGCTTCACTTCTCACCAATGGAAGAGAGCGAAGAGGTGTCGTCCATCTTTTTTTACAGTCTATGGTTTAAATACACAGACCACACGATGGAGCTAAACGAGACACAGGTGAACACAATGGGTTTGCTATGGAAACAAATGATAACACATTAGGTAACAATTGATAACACATTAGGAAATAAGCGCTCTGTCAGAAACTGAATACTTATCTACAGTACTATATAGTATGCGAAAAACGGTACACAAATAGTATGTCTGAATATATAGTATTCTAAAAACAGTGTCCGGATGACCTACTACTTCCGCCAAGATTCTGAAGTGTGCATTCGATGGACACTTTACTATCCCATGAGGCCACGGAAGGGGATTTATGAATGGAAGTGAAGTGACACAACTGTTTTGAAGTAACTCTGGTAGGTCACATGACAGTAACAACATGGCGGATGTAGTACGTCCAGATTACATGCATACTACACACATTCACACTAGAACGTACTTTTTTTAACGGTCGCTAAGTAAATTAAAATTCAAATGTAGTACCAACTCAGACAGTACGCAATTTTGGACGCAGGATAGATCAAACTAAACAGGGACAAGGAACACTAAGGGTATTTTTACACAACAACAAAGTGCTAAAAATGGACAAGATTTTCCTTTATGTTTTTCATGTATAGATGACAACTTTGACAAAGTGATCCCCATTCATACGGATCAATTTCGAAAATGCTGTATTCTGCTGCCAGGCCAGTAATGGAACGATGAACAATGAACGATAACGCTTTGCATTTTTTTAGGCTCCCAAAACTCAGTGTAAATGATTAACCTATAAGTAAACAAAAACATAACATAAACGTGACACATATGTATTCTGATTTTATACAATATTAGCACAAGCACTTGCTTAGCACTTTTACACCTTTAAAAGTCATTTATTGCACATTATTTCCTGTCCTATCTGGTTATGCCTAATAATGTGTTTGTCAAAATGCTTAGAGAAAAGCAAAGATCTGATATTTTTCACTCACAGAGGAGTTTCACCAGCTACAAATTACAAGTGTCTTGTAATTTGATCATTCAAATTTCAAATTGTATTTGAATTTGAAAATAACCTCATTATAGCATCTTCTATATGCATCTCAATATGATGGTCTAGTGAATGAACTGCAACTGAAAAACAAAGCTCCTTCCTTGTGCCATCCCTCTTTTGATGCTAATGTGCTTGTCACTCTGTAAGGACTCTTAATTGGCTGTAGCCAGCAGCTCAGGTATGTAGTGAACTCACACTGAGGCCTTGTTTGCTCACATAGGTCAAATGGTAGGTGAACTGTGGTGGTGATTGATGAGGAACTCAATCCATGGCTGTTAAATCCAATTGTGCTTCTGTGTGTGTGTATAATGTCTCAAATATTCCACAGTACCCTCCGCAATGATGCTGCCCAACACGTGTTTGCCGTAACACACATCACCCCTCAAATGAGGTGGATAATCGTTTCCACTTTCAGCCTTTTATAGCTGCGGAAGCCATTAGCGCTGTCTGCTTGAGGCTCGGCAGTCTCACTAGGAGTCAGCAGCTAGTGACCCAGGTCTATAACTAGTGTCCTACCCTTTTAAAACTTAAGAGAGAGGGGCGCTAACCTTTAACCTGCCTGCCTCACCTCCCACGGGCCGAGCTCCCCCCGCTCCAGGACAGGATGTGCCCTCACCGGTTGCATGGTTGGAGGCCCTTGGACGGAGACACTGTCCAGACAGAATGTCTGCTTTAAACATCAAGACTTCGTTAAAGAAAAGCGACAGTTTAGAGAGGGTGTTTATGTTTGAACAGAGGATGTGTGAGTTCAAATAAGTTTTTCAAGTATTAATATATCATAATTTATGTGGGTCAGAAATGTGCCACTTTGTTCATCTATAATTTGTTTCAAATATTCATCAAAAATGCAATTCATGCATGCATTAATTTCTGTATCAAAATTAATTTGATTTCTTTGTGATATATATATATATATATATATATATATATATAATTTTTAATCCATTTTAATTCTAGTTAAGGTTTTTGTAATTTCGCTGTGTGTGTTAAGACATTTTTATTTTATTTTAGTTTATGTTATTCATTTAAGTAACAAAAAAAATATTATTAAAAAAAATATTGTAACTACTTGTTTTAGTAACAACAATTTAGTTTACAATAAAAAATGAAATTCTGGACAATAAAAATGTATTTAGTTGTTTGGCATAGTTTTTTTTATTTCTTATGGATATGACTGCTTCACTGTTTATTAATATTTAAAAACTTTTATCTGCTAAATTAAAGTCATGTGGTGTGACCAACATGCTGAAAAAAAATGAAATCATAAAGAAAACCCCTGCAGACCCTCGTCATAACTGTGTGTAAATTTCAATAAACTAATATCTATATATGAAGTTGGTTTAGAGAATATGCAAAGTGGACAGAGTTTTAATTTAGTAAAATTTGATTGTACGATAGAGTTTTGATAAGTTTAACATTTTTGGGTTATTACATAATGTCCATATACTTCCATTTATGTTATTTCTTAGTTCTGGTGAATTTGCTATTATCTGTGAAATATAGTAATAAAAAAAATCAGCATGCGTGTCCAAATGTTTGACTGGAAGTGTAACTGCTGTAAATTTTCAGATTGATGTTCTGTGGTTTGCTTTCTGGTTAGGGTGGACAGAGCAGATGAACAGAGTTTGTATTATTGTTCTGCTATCTCTCGTTCCAGTGCACACACACACAATCTCTCCTCCGCTCTTGAACCCTCCCACGTTCAGTTTCGCCTTTGAATGCGGCTAGTCAATGCCAGTACGGAACATATGAACAAAATCTCTTGTTCTCTTTGTTTGTCCATTATGCAACTGGTCGATGTGAATCCATATAATTCATTTGCTTTTAACTGCTCTCTTCTCTGACTGTTGACAGAGACATTAGTACAGAGAGAGAGAGAGTGTTTTTTTTTCCATTCTAAGAGTGGTTGTATGTGTTCACATCAAAGAGCTCTACACTGCATTGTGCACAGCGCTCTAAATGTCCTCTTTATCTTTAATTTTCTATTGCATTCTTTAAAAGGGTTCTTAGAACATTTTTCAATCATTCAAAAGGGGTACCCTTTTTAAAAAAAGTTGATTTTTCTTTCGGGGTCAACTAAAATAAATTTTCTTGCTTGAATATTCAAAAAAACATTATTTTTTCACTTAATTTGCAGCACCTCTTGTCCTAGTCTGTCAGTAACGCTCCTTCTGAAAGCACACTATGCTCTGATTTGTCGGCTGAACCAGTGTGTTGTGATTGGTCAACCGTTTCGAGAGTGTCACGCCCCTTACCATAATTGTGAGTTTCAACACAATACTAACACAACTCAACCAGGCCTTGCCCCTTTTTTTTGTGTTAACGCCTTTGACAATAATTATTTAAATGAGGAATATTGTGACTTGTTCGTTCCTGTAACAAAACTCAAGACTACAATGTAGGCGTTTCAGGGAGTTCAGAAACTTTTGCAGACCTTTTTCATGCTCAAACAGCAACATTTTACACTAAAGAATGTCGAAAATATATAAAAGCAAAATAGGACCCCTTTAATCCCCCTCCCCCTTAAAGCCTAAATTGAACATTTATGTATTCAAATTGCTATGTGTATTACAGTTTTAACATAAATATAATACTAAACTTAATGTGATGCATATTTGTCAGTCATACATAAAAGAACAGGTGTGAAACGGGTGAGATTTCTGTAATAGGACTAATAAACCGAATGTTTTTTAACTAGGTTTATATATTTATCATAAACAAATCCAATATTTCGATGTCAAACCTTTTAAATATCACATTAAGTTTATTAGTTTATGTTAAAATTGTGTAATCCACATGGATGGAAATTGTACAGTATATGCAATTCACATCTAAAATTCAAAATAAATATTTTTTGAGTGCAACACGTACAACATGGAAGTCAGACTGAATCACTATGGATCAGATAAAAAAAAAATCTGTTGCTCTTTTTATTTTCAAGTTGTGATGGATCTTATCGTTAGTTCTGATATTTAAGAATATATTTTTGGGGTTTTATGACTGATAGATTTTATCATAGGCTACTTACTCAGACATCACTGATGTGTAAATGTGGGCATTTAATGGTGATTTAATAAAAATAAGAAAACATAGGAAACTATAACTATACTAGTTTTTTTATTTAGATTTTTTATACAGATAATGTGTCTACATTGAGCAGTAAGTATAGATTGTGGAAGAGGTATATATACACCATATACTTTAAGAGTTCTGTTGTTTTTGTTGTTTTGTAAATTGGAGTTGAGTTTCTGTTTCTCATTACCCAAATTAATGGTTTTAGGCTGGTCTCTTTTGGTGGATTACTTTCTTTTCTCTTAATTCTTAGAGAATAACGAACAGGTTATAAGGGTCAGGCACAGGGTCAGAGGAGGATCAGCACTAAAGAGAGATGAGGGTGAGAGAGAGAGAGAGAGAGAGAGAGAGAGAGAGAGAGAGAGAGAGAGAGAGAGAGAGAGAGAGAATTTATCCAATAAAGCAGAGAAAAGCCATTAAATACAGTGGAGGAATGTTTTACTCAGTCTGAGGTGTCTTTCTAAGACTGTTTAAAGATATATATATATATAGTAAGTTCTAATATAACTTACTCACACTCTTGTTGTTCCACAACAAGAGTGTGAACTCATTTCTTCATTTGCAAATGTCACGAGTGAATATTTTTAAAGGCTGCAGTGACCACAAGCCGGAAGAAATCTACTTTATGCCTCATAATTGTGACTTTATATCTTGTAAGTTTAAATCTTGCAATTGCTTGTTTCTTCATATTTGCGACTTTATAACACAAAATGCAACTTTATTTACCTTTTGTGTCTTCTTGTGCTAAGTTTGATTATGTGTGTGTGCCTTTTAAGAACTGGGACAACAGAAAATGTTTAGGTTTTGGTCTGTTCCTTATACACATCTTTTGTATGGCTTCAGAAGAATTGGAATATAGAGCACAATACATATGGACCACTTGTAGTTTTTTTCTTTTTTTTTCTTTTGAGAGTTTGACACAACCTCATAACTATGTGGTTTCATATGGAAAACAACAGCATGAACATTCTTCAAAACGTCTTGTAAAAACGCTTGAATTATGTCCCTTGTAAAAACGAGTGCGCTTTATAGTACTTAATGTGCAATTGTAGTGTACTTCAACTGTTAAGTCTTTTTCACAAGGCTTTCCACAGAAGAAAGTTTTATTTTTGTGTAAACAAAAAAAAAAAAAACTGTAAGTTAATGATAGATAATGACAGATAATGATGTTTAAAGTCTTTCTAAACCAAAATTGTGTTTTTGTGCTTTCTCCTCAAAATATAAACCCAAGCACAAAATGTATGATTATAAGTGTTCTTGAATGTTCAGATCAAAGACTGAATTTCAAAATACTTTTATTAATGAGAAAAAAAACTCTTTGCTTTAATGTTTCTAATTATTTCTTGCAGGCGGCACTGAAAACATACTTAAGACAAGAACACGAACCCTGACAACATAGACGTGATCAGAGGAGGAATATTCGCCCCTCGTTCAGCTTGATAATTGTGCTCATTAGTGAGGAACTTCCTCATACAAGCACGTCTGGTGACCTTGGCCTCTGAAATGTAAAACAGAGCCCTCTTCAGAACAACTGGCCCCTCTGTCAGGAAACGTGCCCTAGTGTGCATCTCTACGTAAGTACGCATACGAGTGAGCTCATCGATACTCCAGCTGACGTCAAACCAAACAATCACCAAGTGTCCACCTCACCACTCTCCTAAAAGTGTAAAATCTCAGGTCACCATCGGGCCGGAGTGATTTGACATGCATCCTGCAGTTTTAACAAAGCGCTTGAAGTTCAAGTACAGCAGGCTTGAAGTCAGATGAAAATGGCAGCGTCCTGATCATCTCCGGCTGTCTGTGACTATATGTTTGTTTTTCTTTAGATTACAGGCTTACCTGATGCAAACCCAAGGTGATAATACGGCCAAAACGTGCACCGCGAAACGCTTATACTACGGTTTACCAAACCTCAAGATAATATTCAGATGATGTATCAAGTCATTTGTTAGGTCTGTCCTTAAAACGCTCTTGTGTATAGGATTGTTTAAGTTGGCTTGTGAGAGCCAACTTACTGAAATCCTATTTAAACTTATTTCTTATGCATCTCATCCCAAATGCCAAAATGTAATTTTAGAGCTAGTAAAATTGCGTCTCTCAACAGTGTTCGGCAGCAGCGTCTCATCTAATTGCGATTAACTGTAACTATTTCACTGTAAGTGTATCTGCTTCAAGAACAGCACCGGTATTACCTTGCTATAAAAAATGTAATGCAGCTTTTATAGTTCTAAACTATTTGACTGATAAAAACATCAGAACAGCGCTGACAATACGTTTGGGCAAGTGTGAGTCCGTACTGAATGTGTGTGCGTTTGAGTGGGAGAGAGAGTGGGAGAAACACAGTATGTGCTTTCTGTACATAATAAAACGATTTTGAATTTGATTTGAATAAATAATGACAACAACATATTTTACTGATCATTGAATACATGTGTGAAATGAACAATGATGGATTTTGGTGTAATTTGTTTCGAATTGGGATTGGAGAATCCCCGGATCGTTAAGTGAACATGCATATTCTCACAGAGGAAAGCCCAGAAAATAAGTGAGCATCTTTTTTTATGTATTTGGACCTAGGCCTATGTGTGTGTAGTCATAGTAGTGAGTAACAATGTGTTATGGTGCGCCGTCACCAGCAGTGTTTTTTCACGTGTTATGGTGCGCATTCACCAGTTTTCTTCTGTTTTGTTTTTGTTTTTTGTGGTGCGCGTAGGCTACTCCTGATTTTGTCAGTCATCTCATCTCTTATATGCTGTCTCTATGATCCTATCCTGTCCTATTCATGGTAGCCGACTCGTGGACATTGCGTCATCACGTGCCGCCTTGATAATCCTGCATAAGGGCCCGGTGTTGGCTCGTTACGCCACTGAATCAAGAAGCTTACTTGAAGCATTCAACAGCCCCATAGTATAAATTATATGATCGGACAGTCTATAGACATTGTTAGCAAATGTTTTGCCACTTGATAATGTTATAAAAAAAGTTATATTATATTATATTATATTATATTATATTATATTATGCATTTAAATCTACATAATGCACTTTTAACATAGTTTCACAGAAACTATTTTTGGCTTCTTTATGTTAAATTGCATTAGAATTTTCCTCATTTGTAATTGGACAAAAGCATCTGTTAAATAAATAACTGGCAAAATGGCAAAATGTCAAAATGATTGCTTAAAGGGGTCATATAATGGTACATGCACTTTAACAAGTTGATTGTACTGAAATGTGTGTTGGCAGTGCATGTACACAACCATCATATAATGATAAAAATCCATCCAGTGTTTTTGTTTTAATCTCCTGATATGTTTTCCCCTGCCTCAAATTGAGCCGTTTGTTTTTGTGACGTCAATAAAACGGAGGCCCCTCCCACGATTGATAATTGACAGCAGCGTTTCTATGGTTTCAACACAGACCCGCCGTGAGCGAGCTGTCATCGTAGTCCGCCATTGTTGATACACTGGAGCAGAATGGCGTCTAAGCGATTGTGGTGTTCTGTTCTTGGCTGTAATAAGGAACACAGCAGTCATTTTAATGTTCCTAAATCCGAACCGCTGAAGACGCAGTGGCTGAGTTTTATTTTTGAAGGGAATATTCCCAACGATCTACGTAACTGCTTTTATGTTTGCGCTAATCATTTCTCACCAGACTGCTTTATAAACAAGGGTCAGTGTAAATCTGGTTTTGCTAAGAAGCTGGTCCTGAAAACAGAATCGGTACCAACTATTCGTATTCCTGCTGCATCTCCAGAAGAAGTGAGTGTAACGTTTTATTAACCTTTAAATATGAATCTTTGCAAATCGCTTGCACGCTTCACAATGAATGCGGCTAATGTTTAAACTGAGGGTAACTACATTACAGCATGTTTTCTATGTAACGTTACGACGTTCTCAATATAATTCATAATCCCACATTTATAATGAACAACGTGTTATGGTTAATGTGTTATTAAAAACTGTGTACATGTACATTACGTGACATTATGTTAACCAACCATTCAGAAACGTCCTGTTCGAGCCTTACTTGTCGAACTTCTTCGGGGCAACACTCCATGTGCGGTTGTGTCAAAACCATAGTCAAAACGCTCCACAGAACAGAGGCGTGAGCAAAGCTCATTATCATTTAAAGGCATATGCACTGAAACGGCGTGCTGAAAACAGAGCTGTTTTTGACCATGTAAAATTAGTGTTTTCTTATATTACTAATGAGAATTTTTAATAAAAGTATATTACAAAGTTTTCATTTAGACCCTAAAGATTCATATTAACTTGTACAAAAATGGCATTATATGACCCCTTTAAGGAATCTCCACAAAAAAATCTTCAAAATCTAGTTCTAAATGAAGATGAAGGTGGATTGTGAATTGCTTCATAACTGCGTGCATGTCACAGCCTGAATCGCAGCCTCACCAAATCTACACTCTGTGTTATTTAAATATAGTTGCATAACAGATCATGAGCCTCTACTTGCACACAAATAATCTATGATCTATGATACACACAATATTATGTATCTAAAACCTTATGGAAGACATTTGACTTCTTAATCTTTCTTGTGGCTTGGCTGTTCTGCAGTGATGATGCTTTTGTGTCCCGGTGTAATTTGGTAGAGATTTTGCCCAGTGACTGAGTATATACGTACAATACTTGAGCAGATGTCAGGGACAACCTATATTTAAACTTCTTTTCTTTCTTTTGAAATGGCTGTTTCTATGTGCTGAAATAGCTCATCCAACAATAGAGGCACACCACTGTACATTTAACAGGTTTTTTCTGCTCCAGAAATATCTCTTCTGTTGTCTGTATGGATTCATTCAATACTAGTACTGAGCCTTTCTAATGCCATAGAAATTTCTATAGGCTACAATTAAACAGTAACCGCATTGTGCAGTGATTTTTACCATGGTAAAGAAGATAAAATTACTATAATGCATAGGCCCACATGGTGCAAGCATTGCTTGAAAAATAACAGTGTTAAAGCACGAATTAAACCCATACTTTGAATTATGCTTAAATACATAAATATATTAAAATCAATCGTGAAGCAGAGACCAGTTAAAGTGACTGACAAAATGGCTCAGAAAAGTGAAGAAGCCTATGGCACATGGTTTGATATTTTTATGTGGGACACAAGTGTCTGAATATTTTTGGGACCACTCTGAGTGTCCTGTAAGTGACATGTGCAAACATTAACAGGTAAAAATTAAAGGACCTGCAGTTGACCCTTATAGTATAGACTCCACACACAAATATAGACACATGTAAAAACAAACAAGGCTCTGGAGATAGAAAGTCTGCCGACAGTCATAAATATCACAAATCACTCACACCACACCCCAAATTTAGATGCTCAGACATCTGTAGTAATAACTGCACGCTTTCTTTCACTCTCTCTTTAAATGTCTCTCAGGAACACACAACTGTAACCTAACCCAAGCCGCTAATATCCCTGCTGTGTACAAGCACTTTAACAGTTCATTTAAGTCTTATACACAAGGTTAACAAACAAAACACTCCGGGCTGTTTAGCTACAAAACTTTCAATGGACAAACCATGTAATGATCTAGCTGGAAAACAGTGTTTACTTATCAAATAATAAAGAGCTAGCTCTACGCTTGTAAAACCAGTGCTAAGGCAGATAGTAAACAAAAATGTTCTAAATCTCTATAAACACAAACATTAGGAGGAATGTCCAAGGTGCTCTTTTAAGTAAAAGCATGTAGTGACCAAATGCTCCCAAGCTCCAAAAAAGACACAAAAGCACCATAAAAGTATAAAATAAATAGTCAATATGTCTTTACACTATATATTAAAGTCTTCTGAAGCCATTCAATACATTTCTGTGATAAACAGACTAAAGTCTTTTTCATTAAAGAAGGGCACATTGGCTTTTTATAGTGCCACCATGTGGCTGATTCTCTCAAAATGTGGTATTGTGTTTCATCTAGACCCTGCATGTATTTGCCAGATTTCATAATGATTGGACATTCACAATTTAAGTTATTAGCTGCTGAAATTTGGTTAACACTTAATTTTGATGGTCCCTTATTAGACATTCTGTTGACTATAAGGAACATTGCACCTACATGTAGACTAACTCTGCTAAAGTATTAGAGGAGTATTAGACTGTATACTTAATATCTGCTAACACTTTATTTTGATGAAAATTGTGTTGCAATTCGGCATGTGTCCATAGAATGCCTATGTGTATTGGCCTTTGCCTTTGCCTTAATTTGATTAATCAAAATTCTTTGGACAACTTTTTTGTCATGAGGGACATTAGATCAAAAGGACAGAAACATTTAGATGAAGAGTTACCTCATAAATATCTTACATTTGAGTCTAACATTCCCCTCACGTCTCTGACCTGATGTCTTACACTTCTCCACAACTCTTCCCCTACTACACCTCTACTGAGACTGTTCCAAAGAGAAGAGCCCTGTACAGAACGGAGCAGATGTTTCTTTATGACCCCTTGACTCATGGGCCCCATCGGCTGCCAGCTGAGGAGTGACATCATTCAGGGATCTAGGCCTTGTTGATGGAAGCCCCCTTTTTCTTGGACACTTTGTCGAGCTTAAGATTTGGGGGAAGGGAAGCTTCATAACTCTTGTCCACTGAAACAGATACATGCCATAAAAGCAATCTGTCAGGCCTCGTGATAAATATCTGGTTCTCAGAATCAGTCCACCGCACTTTGAAGCACTAGCTGTGTGAGAAATGGAAGGTGGAAGAGGGTAGAGAAAGGCCGGGATATGGGATTAGTTTCGACAGAAGGCTCTTCATCAGCTGATAGCCTTGACTTTGCCCCATCAAACTGCTAAACAATCAGTTGGCTTCAAAGAGCAACAGCACCATTCTTTATGGCCTGCTGTGGAAGTGGAGGCCTTGGACTTCCATCACCTTGATTGCAGGAGGCCTTTGCAGTGCAGTCTAGTGCAGTTTCGATTGTATTGTTTGGGTTCCAGCGATAAGAGTTTGTACACAATCCCAGCGAGTTAAGTTACAAAGAAGTTTCTATCTCCGTCTGCATTTTATTGTGCTGTTTAGAGTTCTTTCATTACAACTCCAAGGAACAAAGACTTGCAAGAGGAAATTCCACTGAAAAATAAGACGTGAATTATAATTTGTGTAGTTTCCGGACAAATTTAGACACACTCAGTGAGCATGTTGGATTTGACTTCAGAATACCACATGCAAGTCTCATAAACATAAGGAAGATGAGTGTGTGACCGAGAAGTGTGAAGGTGTGGTGGTGGGAAAAGAGGTGTGAGGTGCCACAAAACGAGTGTGAGAATAAACATTGCACTTCAACACTTGTTCTGTCGGCGGGGGACCGAGATCGTTTCTTACCTCACAGCAGAGTTGTTACTATTTTTAGTGGTGCTTGCTAAGGCTGTTTCTAAACATCAAACTCATAGTGTTTAACCTCAGCGTGCACAAATTGTGCTGCGGACATGAATGGTACTAGAGCCCTGCATGGGCCTCAAATCTAGGCCCGAGCCCGGCCCTGGCCCGAAACGCTCAGGCCCTAGCCCGACCCGTGTCCGACAGCTCATCAGAATTATCAGCCCGAGTCCGACCCGAGCCCGTATTTTATTTTTTTTATGACACAGCGGCAGCCTGCCCTATTTGCAGTCAGTTTTGTTAGTTATGTTTCTTTTTATTTCTTTATTAAGTTAAGACAAATGTTTGGAGCATTTTTTTAAAAAAATGACGACCAAGCAGCCGCGCCGACAGCGAGTAAAACATGATTAATTTAGCCTCTCAAATCAACGCTAATAGGCTACTTTACTTGGCTACAATAAAAACCATAGATATAAAACACTTCAAGCATATCACACAGACAGTTAGTTTAATAAATGTTTATTTATTAAACCACAGTGAGTAAAACACCTTTTTTAAATAGCCTACTGAGGCAAGCTCAGGCTGCTCGCAACATCGCAAACGAAATGAGCATAGCCTACAATCTAAACAAACTAAATTAAACTCGCAAGTTATCTTACCTCAAAAATTCACCACAGAACATGGCCATTCTTTTTTCCAATAGTTTAACAGTTAAACGAAAATAAAGTCCAATCAAACGAAAAACATCAGTAGTTTACAACAGTTAAACGAAAATAAAGTCCAATCAAACGAAAAGTTAGAACGGTCTCTTACAGAGCATCGTGGAGAAAAAGAATAGCATCCACAGTGGAAGGTTTTAACCCAGTCCTCCTCTCTTCTATCACTCTTCCCGCGGCGCTGAAGACACGTTCGCTGCTGCTGCTGCTGGCGGGGACACTAAACACAGAGCGGGCCAGTCTGGACAGTTTGAAAAACAGCCCAGCAGTTTGCCTTTCCTCTGGTGTTTTTTACCGTTTTAAGTTGGCCATCTGCGATTTTTCTCTTAATATTCTCCATTATTTGCTCATGAGGTGAATCGTGGGTCGTGCCGCTGACGGGAAACCTTTTGTGTGTGTGCGTGCGTGCGTGCATGCGTGAGACTGTCATGTCAGTCATTTGTTTGTGTAATTAAAAGATTATGAAAGTTATGAGGTTATGAAATGGATTTTTATGTTTGTTTTTCTATCGTCGACGTCAAATTCATATACATTTTTAAATTAATGTCTAAAAATATAAAAAGAAGGATAACCCAAAAAAGGCCCGAGGCCCGGCCCGCATGTGAACTATGACGTGAAAATTGGCCCGAAGCCCGGCCCTTGGGGCGTAAATAAGTCGGGGGCCGTCGGACTAGGGCTGAAATGCAGGGCTTTAAATGGTACATCAAATTGAAGGACTTGCTGAGGAAATGTTTGACTGGAAGTTGATAAAAAAGTCCAATAGACTTACACTGAAGGAAGGACCTGAGCCATACTTAGGAACAAGAATATCATAGAGGTTTGGGGTTGGACTTTGAGTGCTGTAAGCAACCACCTAAAAAACCCAAGGACACCCTTGCAACCACATATACCATTGATAAATAGATAGCAAGTATGATTCAATGATCTATTATTAGACAAAATAAGCCAAATACTTGATTAACCCCCAAAACAACATCCTTAAAAACGGCAACCAAGGAAGAGAAGCAGCTTCTCTGATCTGAGGTCAGTGTTGTTTTTGGCAGATCATTGAAGCTCTCAGATTTCAGTAGGACATCTGCTGCTGTACACACCATTAGAGACCCGTTGACCTCTTGTACAGTAAACCCTCCAGAACACCAAGTCTCTAACCTTCTGAGATTAGCTAAAGTTGCCCTGCAACCAGTCTAACACTTTAGTTGATCACTCAGAGACATCTTGGATATGATCTCTGATAACCACAGATTGTTGATCTTGTAAAACTTGAAAGTGGCCTTTTCAAAAGAAGTAGAAAAAATAGCAGAGATTGCATCCACAGGGTGAACAGACCGGAACAGTCATAGTATGTTGTGGATTCCTTACGTATGTTATTGTCAGCCCTTGGCTAAATAGATGGTGACAACAGTCAACATTGATGTATAGCTCAAACAGTAGAGCATAGTTCTAACAATGAAAGGTTCATGAGTTCCCAGGGAATGCATAAACTGATACAAAATGAAGTTCTTTCCCAACCCTGTCCCCCTCACTCCTCTAACAATGCTTCCAAAACAACTGATACAATGTACACCCTGAATGCAATGTTGCTTTAGATAAAAGTGTCTGCATGTTAACTCTAGGTAGAGACAGGGAATGTCTTTAGTGGTGCTTGCTAAGGATTTTAAACATAACCCAAACGCTGAGTGCTAAACTTCAAACCCTAACCTATCCTACAGCTTATCCAGCAGCACACAAATAAATTAAATCTCAAATTGTGCAGCTTATTGAGTAGATGTGCAATTATGTTTCAGACCTCACCTGAAGGATGATACTGTAAGAACAGTGGAAAAACCCTAAAGCCTTATTTAAATAGGGACCAAGCCATTTCCGGAATATCACAGAGGTCTGGAGGTGGGCTCTTATGACTTGGAGCACCTAGCAAATCAATTTTAACCACTCACAACACCCTAGCATTGTGATAAAATACACAAATCTATTTTTAGTATGTAAAAAACCTGAAAACAAATCAGGTGTCTATCCACTTACCTCTACCCTAGGTAAAACAGAGTCTCACACCAGAGTTGTCTATCAGAAACCTACCCCCTCTCACTTCACTCCCATGTCAATTAATCAACAGCTTTCCGCTGTAGGCACACACACGTACAGGCACAAAAGCATACACACACACAAATACACACACACACACTGATTCCCGGGTTTCTATGAATGCTACACATAGAACCTGCTGTCTTTCCCTCACTCTTTGAAGTGTGTGTTGAACTGAGCAGGTAAGTGGGTCTGGGTAACCTGATCTCCCCTCCTCTCTCTCAGGGGCTTTTTTTTTACCGCACCCACACACGGCTTCCATTGTTCGACTGCACGGATATTTCCATATCCCACTGTTTCCTGGGCCCCTCCGCTACCTGCCGGCACATTCCTGCATCCTGCCGTCAGCTTTCCCAGGCATCTCAGCATCTGATGAGACCACAAACATGGGACTGCCTCTATTGTTCACATGCAGACACATACCTTAACATATTTAGGGAACTTTATTTTAGGAGGCCTTAATAACAATGATATGTTGTGAATGGGACACCAAACTCATCCAAAGAAACTTATGTATAATGGTATACATTTTAAACCGTTCTTGCACCCCCTGGGAATCAAACCAATGACTTTGGTGTTGCTAGCACAATGCTGTACTGTTTGAATGTCTGGGGCTTCACTACAGGTCTGCTTTTAATAATTATTTGACATGTCCAATAATGAACCAATGTCTAATCATGCAAGTAATTTGGAGTACCATATAATATCAAATAGTGCCATGGTATAAAATGTACCATCTGATACCATAACTGTACCAAACTGTTTTTCAATTACCTTAATGTCTCTGTTTAAGAGTTAAAGAGTCTGTATATTTCCTTTTATAAACAGAAAAACCTACCATGGGAACCAATTTGTGCACCTGTAACCACAAAGCCCTGGAAGTTATGGCTTTCAGCTGAAGTGGAAGTCTCAGGTAATGGAGATTAACTGACAGAAAGCACGGGGTGAAATCCGGCAGCTTTATTAGGGCTCTTGTCGTGCTGTGAGCATTATATGGCAGGTGATAAAGAGAGATTTAGAGGTGGGCAGCCAAGATTTACACATCTCAATCCATCTCCTTCCTTCCAGCAAACACACTGCACTCCAAAATACCCAGCATAAATGCTCAGCTATAGTAATGAATACATAAATCATAAAGTTATGTTGCTGCTATATTTAATTAAAAAAAAAAAGATAACATGGCATTCACCAGCAGCAGAGTTGCCAGGTCCAAGAAAATGACCTAAAAGGGATTTAAAATAAGTGTTTACTTTCAATTTATTCTATGTGTTACATGTTATTTGGTACACATTAAGAAAGGTATCCAGGTATTGGCTTTTGGTATGCATTTGGTTTGGTTGACTGTACTTGGCTAGAACATAATGCAGTGGCTCTATCTAATAGCCTTTACTTTCTACTGAATGAATTCTAGCTGCCGGTTGTTGAAGGTTTGGTTCACCCCACTCTGACACACTGAACCTGATCTAACCACAGCCATGTAAACGGGCCCCTCTGTAAGGGAAGTAGGGACAGATGTCAGCATTTAGAGTTTGACTGCCTCTCCAACAGCACTTCATGAAGCCAGTGAGATCAATTACTCAGTTCAAGCAAGCAGACATTGTGTCAGCCCCAACCGTTGCTCACATCCACCACTCCCACAACACTAGCTACCCCCTGAAATTGGTCGATTCAGCCCTGAGCACTGCACTGCTGATCAAGTCTCTCCCTGAGGCTGGAGGAGGGGTGAAGTTCCCCAGGGGCGCTCCCTTAAGCCAGACAGGGTGGTCCTGTTTAGCCTAACCTCTTTGGGGCTCTCAGGTCAAAGGTTCTGGCACTGCTGTGTGGGAAACGTGCAGCGACGGTGGTTTTGGGAGGGGAGCTGGCCGCTCTACTTCCCCCATGCAACCCTGTAGTATGTTGGATGAATGACTGCTGGAGTTTTTTAGAAGGAACAAACTGACACATTCATTGGTTGGTGCTATGGTTGGTGGTTTGGTGCTGGTCTAACTGGACTAGCATAGCGATGCTTTGTTTGTGAAACTGGTAAACCAGCATGGTCTTTTTCAAGAAGGTGGTTGACCAAGGAAGTCTAGCTGGTTAAAGGTTCTGTTTGCGATCTCCTTGGTTGAAATCCAAGGCCTTGAATGAGTAGTAAAAATTTCAAGCCCAGCACCACTTTTCCTGTATATAGCTCAAACAGTAGAGATATGCATTAGTGATGCCAAGGTCATGGGTTTGATTCCCAGGCACTACACCAATGCACACATTGAATGCAATGTGAGTTATTTTGGACAAAAGTCTCTGCCCAATGCATAAATATTAACTGGAGTTCCCAAAAAACTACCTGCATTGCTAATGACCTTTTTTGTTGACCCTATGTATATACATTCTGCTTATTCACAGTGGCTTTCATTTGAAAAGTGAAGGTATGGGCCACCTTTGATCACAGATTATTTCACAGTACAATTGGTGAGAAAAGCATGGAGGTCTTCATGAACTCTGGGCAGGTCCACTGATGCTGGCAGGTGAGGATTGTATAATTTATCTTTTGTAACATGTACTTACAGCTGCTAACAGGGCCCAATTTGAGTCGTGAACAATCAAAGGCCATGTCCCAAATGGCAGATTTCATGTGGACTTGTGGTTTCTGTACTGTGGACTCGTTAGCATTTGTCTGTAAAGTCCACCACTCTGGGTGTCCCATTTGCCTTTTTGTGATTCAAAATATGTGAGTAGACACATTTGTACACTCCGGTGGATTTCTACCCATTAGTTTTTGTGGCATCATGTCACATAGATATCATGTGTGGACTCAAGAGTTAAAGATGGGATTTGGGACAACTACATAGAGGCCATCCATTGCCATTCAGATGAAAGGGAATATCCTAATGCTTCAATGTGAGTCCTGTCTTCTCGTTAATGAGTCATTATCTTACTGGTATAAAAGGAGTGCTGAGTGAAGTTTTTCCATATGCTTACAGTATGGGGGGGGGGGGGGGGGGGGTCTGAACACAATCTATCTGTGCTTTGAGTGTTGGCAGTCACCAATGTTGTTTTGTTTTGGGTTTGAGGAGCTAGAAGAACAGGTGAGAAGGCTCTTTGTTCTTGGGGTGTTAAAATTTCCAACACATGTTGTGGTACTCCTCTTCTGCCTTGAGCAAAAAGTTTATGAATTGAAAATGAAGGCACAGCGGATGTCCCAGGCCTCCCTTGCTCTCCATAGTTTGATTTGATCTGTTTATATCAAATAAATCTATTGAATTATTAATTGACAGGACTTGAGAATTTCAGTGCAGGTTTCAAGGAATAAACATAACATGACAGAGATTTTGTTCTTTTGGTATGTGGGTGCAAGTAAAAAAACACTTTATTTTACATTGTCCTTGTTACACGTACTTAGTTACATCCGTAAATTATGCATAATTACATGCAACTACCCCTAAACCAAATCATATTCCCAACCTAACCCTAGTAAGTAGTATTAATTAAAATTATTACTTAAATGTATTACATTGTAACAAGGACACGTTTAAATAAAGTGTAACAAAATCGTCTTTTTTTTCGCGTTTCTGCTTTCAAATCCTATGGAATGCCTTGGCCCTTGGGCGTTCACTGTATGTGCATTACATTACATTTGTTTATTGATTTTTGTGGTAATCAACAGCATGACATAGGTGCTATTGATTTGTATTGAACCTGAATAGTTCATTAAGAGCAAGTTTCATTCCTGTTCCATATGCCAGTTAAGCCCAGCCAACATTTTATGGTGGGGCCAAGGTATTGAACTTACATTGGTTTGTTCATGGGTTCCATATTGGCACTATTGTAATTAGGCCTTAAGTGACCATAATGTTCCAAATGCACCATTTTAGCATTGGGTAAATTTTATTTTATTATAAAACAATTAAACAGACTAAACTTGTGCACACATGGCTGAGTTACAGTTGGGGTGAGAAGAAGAGTCTTATTTGACTCTGAAAGGATTTTTTTCACTTTCAAATATCTTAAGACCTAAAATAAACAGATTACCGGAAAAAAACACACTCGGAGAAACAACAAAAGAGAGGCAAGGCATGGCACATGATGACACAGGAACACGTTTTTATTGCCTTGTTTTCAAGGAAAATGTATTGCTCCCTGTGCAAACAAACTTCCATGACCTCCCACTTTGATCTCAATGATGGAAAAAAGCAGTTTGGCATAGGACTGAGTTTTCCAGTGCTGATATTGATTCTGTTGCTCACCTGATGGTGGGGGATGAAGAAGGCACATGGTAAGGAAAGGGAACATTGTGTGCATGTGATCAATTGTCAATTGTTTAAATGGGTAAAGTCAAAGAAAGGATGGTTGTAAAAAAAATTAAGATGATTGCTGGGTTTGGCTCTTATGCACATCTTCAGGGTGTGGTGAGTTTCTATGAATGGAGGAGAATGAAACAGCAAATCTAAAGTAGAGGAAACTACAAAGAACCAAACTGAGAAAATTGATGGTTTTTTTTATTATTTTTTTTATTTAGCTGAACAATTACATTATTTTCTTTTCGAGCTGCTATACAGCCAAAATGGACTCATCATTGCATAATTTTCCTGTTATCACTCCAAAGCTGCTTTGAAACAATAAAGCACTGTATAAATAAAGGTGACTTGACTTGACTAGCTGAATACCAGGCTCACCTCATCTAGAAATCTTATATACAAGACATCTTTGGTGGTCCATCTTTGCCATGTTCCAAACAAAAAAAAAACGTGAAAAATATCCTAGGTGCTGTACTTTCCAAAATATCAAAGTTAGGAATCAGATTTATTACCGTTAAAAAGCTTCTATATGGCCTGAGGGATAAGCACCATCTGAGATGTATGCATTTAGACATTCCACTGGTAAGACTCAATCTGCTGTGGTCCAGACATGCTGGGATGCAAAACACATATAACATGATGTCAAAATGAATGGAAAACTCTATTCGGATACATATGATACACAACACAGAACATGTTGTGCTGAATACAACACACTCTAAAAAAAACACTGGGTTAAAAACAATCCAATTTTGGTTGTTTTTTGCCCAAAGGCTATGTAAATATAGGACAATACAGATGTTGGGCTAATTTTACCCAGCATAATAGGTTGATTAATTTTTACTATAATACTAGCTTATTTCTTACTTCATACATTAATTAGTGTTTACAGATAACTTAAATCCTCTAAACTTTTGTAAATAATGCACACAACCATGGTTTGGATTATAACTTCCTTTATTTTCGATTATATTTTACAGAATATCATAATTTATAAAAATGTTGATATAAAGGCTATACATAATGCCTGCATTTAAACTCGTTAACCAATATTAGAAGTAAAAATTAAACATTTAGAAGTAATTCAAGTGTAATCGACCGATCTCAGGTTCAGCTAAAAACATGACTAATCCGATTTTAAAATGAAAAAAATTCATCTGTCTGAACTTGTGAAAAATCAACCTGATTTAATGAGAAAACTTTACTATTTAATTTTATTTTGAGCTGCCAAATTTGTCAATGTGATTTGTTGAGAAATTTATGATTTTTTGGAAAACGCACAAGCATGAAGGTCCAGCTCTAAACCTAATCGCCAGTGGGGTGTAGGCAGATCGTACGAAAATGTACAAATGAGATCGTACAAATTCATACGAATTAGGCAACAAACTCTACAAGCTATCTATATTTTTGGTCCCAAAATTGCAAACCCTTTTATCCAAAGCAACTTGTATTACATTTTATCAGCTCTTGCATTCCTTGGGAATCAAACCCGTGACCTTGGTGCTGTTGCTCCACATGCTCCACTGTTTAAGCTCGAGGAAAACAGTAGGCATAGCTTTGGGACTGGAAAGTAAAAAAAAATTTTTTAAGGCTATTTTTTGCAAGACCAAAGTTATAATCCAAAAGCTTGGAAAAAACTAATAACACCGTTAAATAATCCATACAATTTTAGGTCTTTGCACAGTTATGTCATCTCTTAATAGCAAACATCATTATTTACTGTTAAATATTTAGTGGATAAGATAATAAAGCCATCTGTTGACACTTTTCATGGAGGACCATATGTCAGCAAGGGAGTAATTCATTACACATTTCTTTGCATCATACTGTGGATGTGCCTCTAGGGTCTCCATGAGGGTCCATCATGCTCTGCATGGGGTAATTAGACTTATTTTGTCCAGCTATTGTGTCTGTCGTGAATGTGTTACAGACAATAGGAGATACTATATCCAACTGCGTGAAACAGTCGGGGAACAACTGTGGATATAGAAAGAAAAATTTGAGCTAGCATGTGTGCGCCATCCCAAAGTCTGTCAATTATTTTTCCTACTCTCCCCCTTCCATTAGCCTGTGCTGACTCACTATTCATTGAAGTTGTGTAATTACAATGCAGCCTAATGGGCAACTGAGTGTAACGTAATTACTACGGAAGCAATTGCAAGTAACAATATTTATTGAAAACTCAGTACGTAGTTCACAGACAGGTAAGGTTGAAAACTCAGTACGTGGTTCACAGACAGGCAAGGTTGAAAACTCAGTACGTGGTTCACAGACAGGCAGGTAAGTGGCGCAGGGACTCGATGGTCAGATGGATACAGTGCAGGTGAAGTGAGGTGACGATCAACAAGACGAATCCAGAACATCCACAGGGAACAGACAGGAACAACGAAGGATACTGGAACGAAGAGGGATCAAACACCGGACATCACAAACAGCGATCTGACAATGGAGATGAGAAATGGGTGAGATTAAATAGACCGGGATGATAGACTGCAGCTGGTGATGAGTGATTACTGAATGAGCTCTGATGAGCAGCCACGCCCCTCTAATCAGCACACACACATATGTAACAACAGAAACACGAGACATGAATGAGACATAGGATTTACCAACCGTGACAGTACCCCCTTCCCTAGGAACGCCTCCTGGCGTTCCCAGACTCCCTTACCTGTCGATTGTAATCATCGATAAGGGAGTGATCCAGAATGTCTCTAGCTGGCACCCAACTTCTCTCCTCCGGACCGTAACCTTCCCAGTCCACCAAGTACTGTAATCCGCGTCCCCTCCGTCTCGAGTCCAGAATACGATTAACCGAATATGTGGATTCCCCATCTACGAGGCGCGGCGGGGGGGGAACCAGGACTGGCGGATTAATGCGAGCATAAAAGACGGGTTTAATTTTGGAAACATGAAAGACGGGATGGATTCTCCTGTACACTGGAGAAAGATTCAGGCGGACTGTCACCGGACTAATGATTTTAGTGACAGCAAACGGGCCAATGAATTTAGGTGCAAGTTTATTCGAAACGGAACGGAGAGGAATATCCTTGGTAGAAAGCCACACTTTAGAACCGACGACGTATACGGGAGGCTTCCGCCGGTGGCGATCGGCTTTGGCCTTGGTGCGCGCCCCCACTTGGAGTAGAGTCTCACGGGCTCTCGTCCAAGTGCGATGACACCTCTGGACGAAGGCGTGGGCAGAGGGGACCGCGACTTCGGATTCCAGACTAGGAAAAATTGGTGGCTGGTAACCTACGCTACACTCAAATGGTGATAGGCCCGTGGATGACACTGGCAACGTATTGTGGGCGTACTCCACCATAGAAAGTTGCTGACTCCACGAGGAAGGATTCTTGGACACTAAACATCGCAACATTCGTTCCAAATCCTGGTTGGCGCGCTCAGTTTGACCATTGCTCTGGGGATGGAACCCAGAGGACAGACTCACAGTCGCCCCCAGAAGTTTACAAAACTCTCTCCAAAATTTGGATACAAATTGGGGTCCTCTGTCAGAAACCACGTCTGTCGGGAGGCCATGAATCCGAAAGACGTGGTCAACGACAGTGACCGCTGTCTCCTTGGCTGAGGGTAATTTGGGCAAGGGAATGAAATGGGCCGCCTTCGAGAACCGATCCACCACGGCACCTGTGGCACAAACTGAGCAAGCCAATACAAAATTGCGAACATCACAAGCCATGAGAGGCCACCAGAATCGTTGCTTGACTAAAAACATAGTACGATTGACTCCTGGGTGACAAGCCACATTGGAACAGTGACCCCACTGAATAACGCTGGACCGTAAACTCTCCGGCACAAACAACCGGTTCGGTGGGCAACGAGTCGGAGGCGTTACCCCTTCTAAGGCCTTCTTGACCTTCGATTCGACCTCCCATGTGAGTGTAGAGATGAATAGATTCTCAGGTAAAATGCACTCGGGAGTAGACGGGCGATCGGAACGGTCAAAAATGCGCGATAAAGAATCGGGTTTGATGTTTTTAGAACCCGGGCGGTACGAGAGAGTAAAGTCAAAACGTCCGAAAAAAAGAGCCCACCGAGCCTGCCTGGAATTGAGTCTTTTAGCCGTACGAATGTATTCCAAATTCTTGTGATCGGTCCAGACGATAAAAGGTACCCCCGACCCTTCTAACCAGTGGCGCCACTCTTCCAATGCTAACTTGACTGCCAACAACTCTCTGTTGCCAATGTCATAATTGCTTTCGGCAGGTGACAAACGATGGGAAAAAAACGCGCAAGGGTGCATCTTGTCGTCTGAAGGAGAGCGCTGGGATAACACTGCACCTACCCCCACCTCTGACGCATCGACCTCCACCACGAACTGACGTGATGGATCAGGGGTTATCAGGATGGGAGCTGAAACAAAGCAGCTCTTCAGTTTGGCAAACGCAGCTTCTGCTGCGTCTGACCACCTGAACGTCGTTCTGGGGGAGGTCAAGGCAGTCAGAGGCGCGGCTAGTCGGCTGAAATTGCGAATAAAACGCCGGTAAAAATTGGCGAACCCCAGAAACCTCAGTAGGGCCTTACGGGAATCAGGACTTGGCCAATTTACCACAGCCTTAACCTTGTCAGGATCCATGCGCATTCCCTCAACCGAGATGATGTGACCTAGGAAAGGAACAGACTGTGCATGAAACACGCATTTCTCCGCCTTGACAAAAAGCCCATTCTCTAACAACCTCTGAAGCACCTGTCGTACGTGTTGCACGTGTTCCTGGAGAGACGATGAAAAAATCAATATATCATCCAGGTAGACATATATGAATTGATCGATCATGTCTCGCAACACGTCATTGACAAGTGCTTGGAAGACCGCTGGGCTATTGGACAAGCCGAAAGGCATGACCAAATATTCAAAGTGCCCCCTAGGGGTGTTAAATGCGGTCTTCCATTCATCCCCCTCCCTAATGCGGACCAAATGATAAGCATTTCTTAAATCCAATTTCGTGAAGACGGATGCTCCTTGCAATCTCTCGAAAGCTGAAGACATCAATGGCAAAGGATATGTATTCTTTACCGTGATGTTGTTCAGCCCCCGGTAATCAATACAAGGTCGCAACGATCCATCCTTTTTCCCCACAAAAAAGAACCCCGCCCCCGCAGGAGAAGAGGAAGGGCGGATGAACCCTGTTGCTAGAGAATCAGAAATGTATTTCTCCATGACCTCTCTCTCTGGGACAGAGAGTGAATATAATTTGCCCTTAGGCGGAGTCGTACCTGGCAATAATTCTATAGCACAGTCATAGGGACGATGTGGAGGGAGAGAATCAGCCCGAGACTTACTGAACACCTCCTTCAGATCCCGATACTCCGTGGGCACGTTAGATAAATCCACTGTCTCCTCCTGTAACACATGAACAGAAACAGACGGACAAGCAGAGACAAGACATGACTTATGACAAAAACTGCTCCAAGCCGCTACGGATTTGAGTTGCCAGTCTATTTTGGGATTGTGACGAGTGAGCCATGGGTGACCAAGAACTATGGGTGCAAGCTGAGTGTCCAGGATGTAGAATGAGATGGTTTCTGAGTGATTGCCTGATGTGGTGAGGATGATATCTTCAGTAACCAGAGATATGGTGGGGAGTTTCTGACCGTTGAGGGCGTGAACTGCAATCTGATGGGTGAGTGGTTTGAGGGGAACTTGGTGCTTGAGTGCAAAGTTGTGATCCATGAAGTTACCTTCGGCGCCCGAGTCCAGAAGTGCATGACAATCGTGACGGTGGTTGGACCATCGGAGTCTAACCGGAAGGAGAGTCGATGTCGATGAGGTCTTCTCGGCGGAGATCCCACCCGATAGTAGCCTCATACTTACTACCGGGCTGGGCCTTTTAACGGGCAGTTGTAGGCAAAGTGTCCCGCTCCTCCACAGTACAAGCAAAGGCCCTGGGATCTCCGCCTCTCCCTCTCCTCCCGGGAAAGCCGGGCTCGACCTACCTGCATGGGCTCGGGATCGTAGACGGGGCTGACCGCGTCCCCACCTCCAGCACGGTGACCCTCCGATTCCGCCGAAGAACGGTAGTTGGGTCCTCTTCGCTCCACACGAGACAGTCTGGCGTCCACTCTCAGTGCTAGCGCGATTAAATCGTTGAGTTTCGGTGGTAAGTCCATGGCATAAATCTCCTTTTGGACGCGGTCAGCCAACCCATGCAGGAACATATCCCACTGCGCCTCCTCGTTCCATTGGCTCTCCGCCGCCAGGGTCCGAAACTCGATCGAGTAGTCCGACACGGATCGATGTCCTTGACGTAACTCGGCCAGCAATCTGGCCGCTTCTCTGCCTCCTAAGGTACGGTCGAAGACCCGTTTCATCTCGTCGGAGAGCGCTTGGAACGAGGTGCAGCAGTCTTCCTGGTTTTCCCACACCGCCGTTCCCCATAGTGCCGCTCTCCCAGTCAGCAGCGTTAGCACGAAAGCCACTTTAGTTTTTTCCTCCCGGAAGGTTCTGGGCTGGAGGGAGAAATGCATGGAGCATCTAGTTAGGAAAGCTCGACAAAAATTGGGTTCACCTGAGTATGTCTCTGGGGCTGGTAATCGTGGTTCCGACTGGGAGGGGTCCACTGGTGGTATTTGGGGAATCGGCGGTGGGACCGGCGCAGCGGGAATACGCAGCTGTTGGACTTGCTGGGTGAGCCCGGACACCTGCGCCACTAACGCCTGAACAGCACGAGCGGTGTCGTTGATATTTCTCTCTTGATTCTCCATCCGCCGTCTGCTGTTATTGACGAAATCCTCCAACGTCTCAGGATTGTCACTCGCTGCTTCCATTTCTGGTCAGATCGTTCTGTAACGTAATTACTACGGAAGCAATTGCAAGTAACAATATTTATTGAAAACTCAGTACGTAGTTCACAGACAGGTAAGGTTGAAAACTCAGTACGTGGTTCACAGACAGGCAGGTAAGTGGCGCAGGGACTCGATGGTCAGATGGATACAGTGCAGGTGAAGTGAGGTGACGATCAACAAGACGAATCCAGAACATCCACAGGGAACAGACAGGAACAACGAAGGATACTGGAACGAAGAGGGATCAAACACCGGACATCACAAACAGCGATCTGACAATGGAGATGAGAAATGGGTGAGATTAAATAGACCGGGATGATAGACTGCAGCTGGTGATGAGTGATTACTGAATGAGCTCTGATGAGCAGCCACGCCCCTCTAATCAGCACACACACATATGTAACAACAGAAACACGAGACATGAATGAGACATAGGATTTACCAACCGTGACACTGAGGCCATTTCTTTCATGCGGATGGACACTAATAGAGATGTGGCAGTGGGTCTGGTTAGCAGTTTAGAGGGTGTGGACATCCACACCTAGCTTAGCCAAGGAGGGTCAGGTGGCAACTCAATCCAGCTCGTGTTCCTAATGATAGGACTTTGCTTTCCATTGTGTCCCTGTCATCGCTGAAGCCCTCAGGGTGGGAAAACGAATCAAATCCCAGGTTTTCAAGGCCTGTAGCATTTACCTTTATTAAATGAGGACTTTTGGATTAATTTGTTCAACAATGACGGGAAACTCAAAAGCACATCACAGGAGAGGGGGGAAATATTCAGCTAGAAAAGGGAGTTATGGCTAATTAAACAAATGGAACGATTCAACGATTCTTTATGCTAATTTTAGTTTGAGAGCACTTATGTCCCTAAGTGAAAATTTTTAAGGACAAAGTCGATATTAAGTGTTTTTAAAGAGTGTGTTGTTAATGTGTCTCAGTAAACAATACGTAATACATCTTTTTTCATACTATTTTAAGTTAATCTGACCACCGGCACACTCACTACGACCAACGATCACATCACTATGTAACACTATGCACTACAGAAACGTTCGTAAAGCACCTACTAAGGCAACTGTACTTCAAAAGCGAAGCTCACAGAAGACTCAATTTCTTCCAATGAAGTTTGCTGTTAGCATGTTGCTAAGATAGCTAGCCTATGCACTCTGATAACAATAAAAATACATTTAGACTGAAATCTTTTATTGACACTTTTCAGAAATATTTAAATATGAATATGTTTATTAATAATGTATATTTGTATACATTACAGTGAACACACCCCCATACTAAAGTTGACTAAAAAGAGGAATAAAAATTAATCTATTGGAAATTGATCTTAATGCCTTAATTTAAAAAATGAGGAAAAATCCAACCTTTAAGGACACCAATTTTCTTTGTGAATGAATAATGTATCGTAAATAAATAAATGTTCTTCCTTAAAATACAGGGTGCATAAGTCAGGACGCCCTTACAGTATGTTAGATTCCCATAGAGGCAGGCAGATTTTTATTTTAAAGGCCAGTTATTTCATTGATCCAGGATAATATGCATCCTGATAAAGTTCCTTTGGCCTTTGGAATTAAAATATCCCCACATCATCACACACCCTTCACCATACCTAGAGATTAAGGAAGAACATTTATTTATTTATGATACATTATTCATTCACAAAGAAAATTGGTGTCCTTAAAGGGTGGATTTTCCCTCATTAAGATCAAGTATTAAGACTTATTTCCGAAAGATGGATTTTTATTCCTCTTTTAGTCAACTTTAGCATGGGTGTGTTTAAGCACTGGATATATTAAATTATCTAAATTATAGATCAATGTTTCCAAAATGTTTCAACTTCCCAACTTGGCAACTCTTAGAATTCAGAGTTTCCCACTTTCAGTCATTCATGTGATCCAAACTCACGATATTTTTGATTCCACTTAATGCTCATCTGCCATCTTGGATTTTTTTTAGCTGAGTTTGTCACATTTCATACTGGGATTGAATCAACAATGACACATACTGTACTGAATGTGACTTGACTTTGCCAAAGGCATAGGAAGTATCTTATCTTTTGGAACAGACTTTTTGATGCCCCTAGTGCCTTAAAATGCTGCCTAGGTTGGAAGCCCAATATATTTGGGAATTGTATTACAGATAACTAAAAGAAGAGGTGGTCAGTTAAAACACAGGTTAAAACGTAGGCCTACATAAGGGACATGCACACAAATGCTAAGAAAATAATGGGTCTAGCACAATGACACATCTGCAGTCACTATTATGTCTAATAACAGCAACACCATTGAGCCATAAACACACTAGTCATTACCCAGAGGAGAAAAGAAGATAAAAAGGAAGATTAGGAAAGTGGAATAGGGAGGAACCACAAAGTAGACAATGTTCATGTGTCTTTGAATGGATAAGGGGATGTATAGAATAAATGCACAATCAGAGTGGTTAGGGAGGAGAAGGGGAACTACAAACACCACTCAGATTAAGAATAGAGAAAGTGTACTGCAGGTGTGCTGCACCTGGTGTTATGTCATCAGTATTGTGTAGACTCAGGCCTCAGGACCTGTGTGAGACCTTTGTGACATAAAGCTTTCTTTCATCAGCCAGAACCTGACGGGACATTCAGAAAGAGGTCAAGAACGTTGCTGTATTAATGCATGTTACCGATGTGTATATATCTTATGTATCCTAAAATAACTTATAAATACAGACATTGGAAAGGTAACTTTTATTTTATTTTATTTTTTAATTTACAGTACCGGTCAAAAGTTTGGAAACAATACTATTAATGTTTTTGAAAGATACTCATCAAGCCTGCATTTAATATGCATATATAATATGGTGAAATATTATTACAATTTAGAATATTGGTTTTCTATTTTATTATACTTTAAAATATAATTTATTTCTGTGATTAAAGCTGGAGGCATCATTACTCCAGTCTTCAGTGTCACATGAAATCATTCTAATATGTTGATTTATCAGTGTTGGAAACAGTTGTGCTGCTTAATATTTTTTGGAACCTGTGATACTTTTTTCAAAATTCATTGATGAATAAAAGTTAAAAAGAACATTATTCTCTCGATGTTTCTCAAAATTGACTTTGCTGACTCTATCGACTTCAAACAGGTGTAGCTCAGTCATTTTTTTTCTGATTAAAACAAATCATGCATCATTTTGAAGGTGTTGTAATAGGCATAAAGAATGAACAATAACTCATTTTTTAAAATTTGCAGGCTTCATGAGTCTTGACCCATTTTGCCAGCACAGTTCACAAATAGAAAAAAAAAAATCTATGAGGGTTAATTTTAGGATTATGAGCTAAAATATCATTACCTCAGTATGAAAACAACAGAAGTCAAAGGAAAGTCCCACCATGATAGAAACACAAATGTGTGTGCGTGTGGTGTGTACATGTGTGGATGTGCAGGTGTGTAATGTCTGTGTGGATTAATGGACATCATTCCTCAAAGTCACTGACATCATCCTGACATCACTGAAGGCTATACTGTTTGCATTTGTCCTGATTCATGCTGGGACAAGCTGCAGTGGAGATCCATGAATGGTGTCTGAGCTGCAGAGTTTCACCCCAAGCAGAAATAACCCAGGTGCATACACTAACTAACAAATATAAACTAGCCTATATACATTACATCTAACCGTAATTCCAGCAAGCATTAGCATAAACAAACGATGGTGGTCTAGAGCGGATTTTGAACTTTTTTCTGTATTTTCTGTCAGAAACACCCCCTCCACTTCCCCAGTTAACCTCTATGGTACGTGCAGTTCTGTACATCATGTTGCGCACGTAGCTGTCAGAGCTGTTGAGCAATGTGTTAAGAGATGTCTAACATTAGATTCTACATCACTGTCCATATGAAGACCTGTGGCAGATAATTCATGTTTGAAATGAAAGAAGTGCACTTTACAGTGAACTACACGTGAATGTAAGTCCTGTTTCCTGTCAGCGCTAAGTTTTGATAACTTGCAACACAATCTCTTTCTCGCATGAATTCCGAACATTTCCCAATGACATCATTCACGGATTCCTCAACATGTTGCATCTAGTAGACTTTTCATACTGCCAAAACTTCATATTGCAGAAACTTGACAATTTTGATTATTGAGATTATTTATGTAACTGGTTTGTGTTGTTTCCAGACACTAGCCTATAGCTGACAATGCCCACTGTGCAATTAATATCTTGAAACCTTACTTAAGTGTTTTGAAAAAATTTTGAGACTTGAAAATTAAATTGCTTTAGCATAAATCACTCATCTGCCTTATAATTTGCAGTTTTTTATGGTGTGCTCACGTTCCTCTGGGTATTGTTGACTTGTGGAGCCGTTGACAATGCAGGAGAGGACTGATAAGAGAAGCGCACTGTCATCAGTCATATCCCTTCCATTAGTCACTCTCTTCCTCTTCTTTTGTGTGCTCAAGTGTAGTTTGTTTTCAGAGCTTTTTTGGCACAAAATACAATGGAAGAAAAAGCCTTTCTGTCATTTCCTTACCTTGCTCCAGGGTGTTTTAAAATAAATATTCTGTCATCATCTACTCACCCTCATGTCGCTTCAAACAAAGCTATCATATGGCTTGAATATATCACACATATTATTGTTATGTGCAAATTAAAGGTACACGGTGTAACTTTTGGCCCTCTAGCAGTTAGAAAACAAAACTGCATGCATTTTGCAGAAGAACATTGTGTTGGTTGTGCTTTGGCTTTTTTGGATTTTTGTATTATATTGAACACTACTGTTCAAAAGTGTGAGTCTGATTTTTTTTTTAAAGAAATTTAAACTAAGAATTATTAAAAGGATGCTGTCACGTCTGTTTAAAGTTTTCATGTCTTTTATATTCTATATTGCCATAGTCTTGGTTCCTAGTGTCACGTGGCTCCCTCTTCCCATCATGTGATCTCTGTTTCCCGCTTATTTGTGTCATGTTCGCATTGGCTCATTGCCTTGACATATAGTTATGAGTTCTGTTTGTTCATTGGTTATCATAATCATGTGTTTCCCTGATTCATGTATTTGAGGTGCGTTCACACCATGTTATAATTACCGTAATTACGAGATTACGGTTTGAAAAAAGCATTCACGTCCTCACAGAACTCAGAATTACAACTTGTAAACTGGGAATTTTCTGAGCTCTCCAACTTATATCACATGACAAATTTCAGTCTCTTTGCCTATTTATTGTATGTATTCTTCCTCCCTTCACCCTTGACTTCTTTTTCATTTGCTTACAGTAGTATATCAGGAAACCTATGTGAAATGACTCAGAGTGACTTGGCGGCGTGTTTCCAAAGCACTTGAAAAGAGGTAACAAGCAATAGCCAAAACATCTCACAGGATGCATCTTTATATTCGCTCTTCCACTCTGGCATCCCAAGGCAATGAAGCATGTCCCGCTGCAGACAGATAGCCCAGAGAAGCGTGTGTGTGTTTGGGGCTCTTGAGGATTTACACAGCTTCCAGCCATTAGCTCAATTCTGCTCACAGAAGGTCAGATAAAGATCAGAACCTGGAAGGGGGTCGATGTGCTCTTTCCAGTGGACATGACTTGGCTTGTTCCTCAGCCCTGACCGATCATCCCAGCTCCTTCAGGGCCCAGTTCACCCTTGTTGGCTTCTCCACACATAAACAATACACACAGCGTGACGTTTGATCAGCCTGTTTCAGTTTGTTGAAGCCGAGACCCCTGAAGCTTGGCCATGGGCGTTTGGACATCTGGAGCAATGTCATTTTCCATTTGAAGCAAATTGGCTTCTTGTCAAAGTGAATCTGTAAACAGTTTACAGATAACACCCCATTCTTAAACCTAAACAGGCACATTATTCAGGTTTTATTGACTTCCAATGGCAGCCTGTCAGAGGGCACAGGAGAGACATAGCCTCCTCAAACATGCATTATGTAAAATGTAAATAAATTATTTTCTAAATATAACTTAAAAATAAACATAATGCAATAAAAGAAACAAAATTACCTTATTTTAATCTGTAATTTTCTAATTCACTTAACTCATGTTTGATATTTCTTTACATATTTTATTTGACTTTTTATTTCATGTGCAGAGGCAAATTGACCCTTTGCTAAGTTTACCAACAACACTTCAACAGAATAGATAGGTACTGTAGATAGATAGATAGATAGATAGATAGATAGATAGATAGATAGATAGATAGATAGATAGATAGATAGATAGATAGATAGATAGATAGATAGATAGATAGATAGATAGATAGATAGATAGATAGATAGATAGATAGATAGCCTGATTTACACCAGAGGTAGCTTTAACTCACAACTTCCTTCATCTACCTAAACATTGACGGATAATTCTAAATAAATCCCGTCATTTACAGATGAAAAATCTATTATTATCGAAGGGTCTATTGTGTTTCCCTATAGAAACCTTGACACATGTTAATACAGATTAGAAATTCAGAAAGGGGGGGGGGGGGGGGCAGATTGAAAGTGGATAGATAAAAACAGAACATGTCAGTCAAAGTCACGGAAATATATTTACATAATATTCATCAGAAAATTCTCTTACAGAGTGCCACAGTTGACTGTTAGTTGCTTTCTCATGCTCATATGATCTAAATTAAAATTCTAATACCTCAAAGGCTAATTATGATTATAGTCTTGCATACATTTCTAACCCCATTTGTGTTGAACAACACTGGCAACATATGTAAATATGTACTACCACTGATAGATAAAGTAATACTACTGATAGAGCCACAAATTCATTTTCATTCAAATTCATTCAGCTTCAGCTTTTAACTACACAACTAACTATATTATGAATGTTATATCATGCTTTTGTGTTTATTTAAGCCCTGAGGCCTGAAAGGCCTTGGTAAAATAAATGCTTTGAATAGATTCCAAATACATATTGCATTATCTATGGCCTTGTCCTTGAAATACAATGGGTCAAATGCATTTGTGCTATATTTTGCAAGAGAAAACAAAACTCCACTGTTGAAATCACCCTTTAAAAAGCATGCTCGTCTCTAAGGACTGTCCAGTCTCAGAAACCTGACCACAGATGGGCTAAAAACACTCACAAGACCCTGAGGAGAGGGTTTATTTATGCTCCTTAAAATATGTCTATTTTAACCCTTCTCTTTATTCTATATTGCAGAGTAGAAGAAAATAGGGAGAAAGTGGGGAGAAAATACATTCAAAGAATACTTTGCCTTTTAGGTAATTTCTCCCTCGCATAACGTGATTATATTAGTAATTAGCCTGAAGATGTCTTATCAACGCTGGTCCGACAATGTAGGGCCTTATAGAGGGAACTACTGCAAAAACAGCGAACACATGTTTCTCTACTTGATTATAGCTTAATATGCAGACAACTATAAATTAAAGATAGGGTAGGCAATTTTGGAGAGGCTAGTGTAACAGATGTAGATCAGTAAGAGCTGTGTGTGTAAACCTCACTTCCTTGACCTCAAGAGGCAAGCTAGTGACTGCTGCTAGCGGCTGCGGTCTCTAACGTCCTTGTTAGCATGCTCGCCTCCCATGCCGAAGACCACGGTTTAAATCCCACTTGGAGCAGATCGAGAAGGACAGGTTACATTCGGTTACAAAAGGACATGCTAAGAGGTTAATTTTTTAGAGGTTTTTAGAGGTTCATTTTTTAAAGCCCCTCTTTTTAGCCGCCCATTCCCGCCCGCAGCAAAGTTCAAACCGCCCGCTCCCGCAAGATTTGCGTTGGGTCCCGCGGGACCCGGCGGGACTCAATCCAAATGCAGCCCTCTAGTGAGCTAGCGGCTACAGTCTTTAACGTCCCCGGTTCGATTATTTATTGCTATCAGGATGTGAATAGAGTTTCATCCAGTATAACAAAGAGTGCTTATAAAAAAAACCTGCATACCCTACCTTTAAGCCCTTTGAGTTTGAGGTGAGGATATCTTGGCCAACCAATGGTTGTGTTCACAATAAAAATAGTTATGCAAGTCTGTTCGATTATGCATATAGCACACTTCAGCTTTAAGAGAAACTTTAATACCTCCATCCTATTGTGTTCATGTAGAGAGAATTTGCTAAACAAAGTATCAGTGTAACCTGACTCTAGAAGGGGACTCGTTATCATGACCAGGAAAGTTTGGTGTTTTCACAGACTCTCAAATGTTGTTCACTGAAGCACACGGCTTATCACTGACGAGTTTAATAGTACACTTTTTGTTGAGTGTTTTTTTCCTTAGATATACTGAATACAGGGGGCTTTTCCTTCCTGAAAAGGACATGCTAAGAGGTTCATTTTTTAAAGTCCCGAACTCTGCCCTCCAATGGCCAATAGTGGATTAAACTGCAGATGAGGTTGCTTCAGATGATTTCTGAACTCTGATCTGGAGGGTCCAACCATGATGGGGAAAACAGTCTTCAAAGGATTTTAATTATAGATTTGGCCACACCCGGAGAATTGTGAATAGAGTCCATTAGTGTCAGTCATAAATCAAGCCAACCTTTTACAAGGCGAATCACAACATTACAAACTTGAATTTGAAGCAAAATAGTGTTTGAAAATCATACAAAAAGACCAAGATTCAAGACTGTACAGCTTCAGAGAGGGAAAAAACTACAATCCCATGAAGCATTGCGAATGACATAATCAAATTCTAAATAATGAGAAATATAAAACTATTCATTTAAAGTTGTTGATTATGGGGAAAATATATTTTAATTTTATTGCAAAATATGCATATATGTAAAATTTTTTAGTTTGACAGCATAGCGTGACCTTTACGACCTTTACGTCATTTGCGGTGCTTCAAGGGAATGGATGTTTCCTGCAAGCTCTTTTGCTGTGATTTTCTGGCTGTGTTTCTCTAATAGGATAATTTTCTGTACAGCATCATGAGTAATTTACACCACAAATTCAGATGTTAAACATCATTATTATAAAAAAAATATGTTGGAAATAATGCAAACAGATGGTTTCAACAAAAGCATATACCATGGATTAACAACCTCTGAACTCACCGTAGGTCTTATAAGTCATTGTTAAAAATCAGTTTCCCTATAGAGAAAAGTTTTATTTCTGGAACCCGACTCTTACACTCTATTGGAATTTGAATTGGAATGACAGAAAAAATGCACTGAAGTGCAATTCAAACAAATGTAAAACAGACACACCAGTGGAATTTCATTTTAAAATAGTTGAAATACTTATTCACATCCTACAGTCCTTCAAAAAAAAAAGTATATATAATATAGCTTTCCCAAGCTTACATACAAGTCGCTACAGTTTCTAGCTGAAATAAACACTTGTGGAGAAACACCAATAACTTTTATTCCTTTTCACAAAAATGACATGGACAGATTTACAATTAAAAAAGACTTATTTTTGTTGCAGTTACTTGCACAATACTGTTATCACTTCAAAACGCGTTTACCATAGTGCATGGTTTGTAAACTAATAGTTTCACATTTGCATATCATAACCAGCTCCATATGTGTGGCTTTGCATGGTAAACTTGCTCAGTAGCTCACCTGATACAGCACTGCACTTGCGATGCAGAGCGCTTGCGTATGAGTCCCGCAAAACTTAATAAAAAAAACTCAAAGACATGCATGAGGATTGCAACATAACATCACAAGCAACACAATATCATTAAATGATTAGAAATATGCATTTCATTACTGGAGTATAGCAAACCATATAGCAGAACAAAACGTCCACCGCATTGTTTTCAGATAACAAATACATTCTAATATGAAAATATATATTCTGCAAGCATGACAGTCTCTGCAAAGATGTACAGCTTCTAGGCCTTATACTAAGCTGCCACTATGCTCGGTGTCCTCAAAAATGTAGACAGATTATGTGTCTGTGTACGCCATAAAACCTTTATAATGTTCAGAGACACTTTTTGAATATTATCGGAATGCTCTGCCCAGTTATTCCATCAAAAAAGGAAAAGCACCTTGTTGGCACTGTTTTTTAACAACATAATTTCAACTGAGAAAGCAATTTCACTTCAGAAAACCTGAACCTGACTCATACCTGAGTAGTACTACAGTTGGGCTTTGCTTATTGCCGCTTGCAGCTATATGCCTAATTTTTGTCTGCAGGTTTCACCCTCCCGCACATGTCCTGACATGTCTCTTTATTAACGCACACAAACGCCAGAACAGGCTGACTGACCTGGTGCTAATCTTGGACAACTAACAGGTTTGTCCAAGGTCACAAACAGTGAGAACTCGTAGTCTAAACAATGAAAGTGTTATGGTGTTACGGCCTAGTACGAGCACGGCAGAGCCTTCAGACCATGAAGCATTGGGGGTCTGGAGAAAAGCACCCCCTTTTTCTGCCTCTTTCATTCAAAGTTTAGACAATATTAGGAAAACATCCGTGCTCCATACGGCAGGCTCTCCCTCCTCCCTTTAATCTCTGAGCGAGAAAGACCTTTCAGAAAACATCGGGCGTAATCTGTCATTAGAGAACAAAGGCAGGGAGGAAATCATAGATAGTGGCAGAGGGATCTGTAATTTATCACCTGTGGGCCCTGGGCGGTCTGGCATGACAACGGCTTTGAAGACGTGTGCACCGGGCCCCTCAAAGTGTGCATGGAGGAATGTGTGGACAGAAGAGAACAGAAGATGACCGTCGCTTGTGCTTCAAAAAGAATGTAATCAGTAAAGCCAAAGACTAGCAACCTACACTTTTATTAAATTTTCATCAGAAGAAACTCTTAATATAAAAGTGACGCAAGCATATCATTGCTTGATTTATGCAATCTTATATGCATAAATTAAAGCATATACACCGCCCGCCCCCCAAAAAAGTCGCAGTTTGGATTTAAATAGGCAAATGCTTAAGAGTCTATGATTGCAGTTATTGTTATGTTTCTAGCATGTTATAACATCACAACATTTATTTCCATCAAGAGGTGCATCGATTTTTGGTTAAGCTCTTGTATTGACAATGCAAGAGTCCAGCACTCTGTGAAGTCTCCTCCAGCACATCCCAAAGACTTTCAATGAATTTAAAGTCGTCATGAAATGGAAGTTGAGAATGTCCTTTTTTTCCTTATTGTGACGTATATCCGAGTGAAACGGCTTCTGAAATTAGAAAAAATGTAGGGCGGGGCTTGATTTCATCGTTCGGGAATTTGTTGGATCGTTGGAGGTTGACGTTGCTAACAAAATGGAGGCAGATTTGAATGCCAGTTTACAGTTAGTTGTAGAGGATTTCTCTCCACCGGACTCACCACCGTTACCCTCCCATGAAGCATTTTTAATTGAGGATCCCGACCATGAGAACGAGGACGAGCAGCCAAATTTTCCGGAAGGAATCACCCCATATTTATATGAGCCTCCCACGAACCAAGATGAGGCGGCTGATAGCCACGCCCACTAGTAATAGATTTTGACCGTAAGAGAAGAGAAGGGTAACGTATTTGATTAAAGATTATAAGGGTACATGAATTTTTTTTTTAAATAATGAAGTGCATAGATAAATCATTTATAATAAACACTACAATATTACATATAAAAATACGAATGGTAAAATTTGATTTCATGACGACTTTAAGGACTGGACTCAGAGCTGTCAATTCATGTGTGAAAATGATTCTTCATGCTCCCTCCCAACCATTCTTTCACAGTTTGAGCCTGATGAATCTTGACATTGTCATGCTGGAATATGGTCATGATGTCTCTTCCTACGTAGTTGTTTAAGAAATGAAAAGCTACACACTCCATCAATTAGGGTTAGAAGAACTGTTGCCAAACATATAACATGCTAGAAACATAATAATCACTGCAATAATGATCCAATCATAGACTCATTTGCCTATTTAAATCCAAACAGCGACTTTTTTGGGGGGTATAGGCCAATGTATTTTAAGCGTTAATCACCATTTTTAAATGTTTTCACCGTTTATAATCACATTTTAGCTTATGTGCAGTTCCATTAAACAGTCTATGTGGTGTGATAAATGAGTTTTTCCACACATAGGCCTACATTTACAAGTACATGTCAACTTATTATACTAATCCAAAACCTAACCTAACAGTCTACTACAGAGTTTGTTTCTTATAGTTAGTCGAATGTCTAAAGTGGACCATCGAAATAAAGTGAAACCCAATGTTTAACAAAGCTTTAGATAAAGTAGGCTATAGCAACCCACACTACACCATGTATCATCCCTACATACAATGCTAGCTCAAACAGCCTACTTCTGACTGGAGTTTGACTGCCACCATGTGTTCATACTATGAACTCTATTTAGGGTATATTTTGACTAGTAGGCTAATCTAGACTATTACGTTTTCAGATAGCAATAAGAAAATGTAGGCTATAAGACAGAATGGTTGTGTAAAGTATAATTTACCACCTGGTTATTGCTCTGCTGCAGGTAAGCAGACATGATTTTGCGGGACTCGTGGGAGAGCGAACTTACTATTATTAAATTATGTAAATATATTGATGTATATTAGATGAAAGCCTTTTAGTTGTAGATCATATGCATTAACTCGCCAAAAAGCTTTATAAAATGTTAACTGTCTGTGAAAGTTCAGGGCACTCAACTTGTCCAGGTTAGAGTAGCCTACACTAATTTACAATCACCTACAATTTTAAATAATAGGCTATTTCCATTATTAAATCGAGTGCTTAACTAAAACGCGTCTTAACTCCGTATTTAACACTTAATTTAATATTTATTTATTTTGGTTATGTGGTGAAACATGACAATTTTTATATGGCAAATTCTATTGGCAAATTCGCGTCATGACATCACGTCAGTATCGCGAGCACCTTGTGCACGCGCAGGTTTGTGTGTTGTTAAACAGGAAACGGTGAGAGGCGTTAGCAGTTAGCCTGTTGGCTACCACCACTACACACAGAAACTAAAACACAGCAAAGCATTTATCTGAAGAAGGGAATAAAGAGTATCGTCTGCCCGGTTTATTGGTTTTATCGGTGGGACCGACATGTCAGAGACGTACGGTAATGACAGTTCAATTGTGTTGTTGTTAGTGCTTAGAGCTAATGAGTGCTGTCGCGTGCATGTGTGTGTGTGTGTTATAAACATCACCATAAGGGAAACGATTTCTTACTCCAAACCTTTAATTTTTACGCCAATATTCACTAGTACGTAGTATTATCATAGGATAACCTTATACTCGCAACTGTAGTTCTGGCGTGGTCATGCTGTGTGCAAGTTATGTGTTTATTAGTAAATGTACATACTGTCAGATGGGCCTGTCAGATCAGCTGCACGCTTGAGGTTGTTGCACTGGTGATGTCTAAAATTTTGTGTGTGTGTGTTTATATATATAAGTGTAAAAACTGACAAACTGATCCGATAATTGTTGATAATCCCAATAAAACAACAAATACATTGCAGTATTTACTTAGAAGTTCTGTAAGCTATTTTTTGGGTAAAACCACACAATACCACATAAATAATATCCTTACTACCTGACAGATATTCTAGAGAAAATACACCTGTCTTTGACAGTCTTGGTCCCTGTAAACACCAGTAAGGGTGTGGCACGTCTGATTTTTCAGAATTATATCATCACATTTGGTTGAATCCTGGAACAACATTCCTGTCTGAAACCATATCCCAACCCCTAAACATAACCCTACTCATAAGTTCTCCTTAAAACCATAGGGAAATGATAGGCGAATAACACTGATGTAGAAGCACCTAACCCTTGTAAGCCTAAACTTGACATAAACTGTAAGCTTGTCCCTCACTTTATAGATTTTATATTTTATATAGAGATATCTTAAGGAGGTCGGATAGGATTTTGAAGAGTGTGTTGTTGAGTGGCTGACTTGGCCAGGTGGAAGTTAGCAAAATGGCTGAAATCTCTTACAGCAGCTTTAATAGAAACTTGACATCTGTGGTTTAAGGATAGTTTGAATCTGTGCTGACTTCCTGTATCGACATCATGCATTATTGCTCTGCATGAACTGTGTTTTGTTCTGTTTCATTTTTACACACTGATAGAACATCGCGTATTCAAACAAGCTCCACTTGTCCTTGATGTGGTTAGCATTGATCCATTGAAAAGGAGAATGTTTATTACAATAGATGTATTTTTCTTCTTTAAATCCTAGAGTGTCACTGCACTAATGCTGGTTATTTGATTTTATACAAACGTTTTGCTTATATAGGCTACCATCTTAATACGCATTCATGCTCTTCTTCTTAGGGGATAGTTCACCCAAAAATGGGTCATCATTTATTTACTCAGCCTCATGTTTTTCCAAACCTGTTTGATTTTCTTTCTTCTGAAAAAAAAAGAAGATATTTTGACAAATGTTTTTGTGTTAATTTTGTCCATACAGTATAAGTCAATTTAACCAAAATTATTTGGTACCAACATTCTTCAAAATATCATCTTTTATGTCCTACAGAAGAACGTAAGTCATAGCGGTTTGGAATGACATGAGGGCTATGACAGAATTTAATTTTTTTGAGTGAACTATCCCTTTAATGATTTATCAGTGCATGTTCTTCCAAAGAAAACACGTTTTTATCTTCATAATCATTGGGTAATATCTTTTTCCATTTCTAAAAACCATCTGTCACAGCATGACCACTTTTAATCACTGGTTGAATCAGAGATATATTTTATCTGATAATCGACTGATGTATTTGTGCAGTAGATCATAAAATATTCATGTAGTTAATGTGGATAGTAGTTTCATGTTGCAGAAATCTCTCCCCTCACTCACATCTCTCCTTTCTTTCCTCCAACCCCCCATCAATACCCTGTGAAACTGAGTCTGCTTCATTGAACTTGGCCTACAATTCACCTTTCAATGACAATAAAAAAGGAGCATCTTGCCCTGGCGCTGTAATTGCTCTTCTATGGCATATTGATATCCTTAGCCAATCTCCAGGGCTACACTTAATGACAATCCATTGCTCGCTCAGGAGACAATATGCAGAGATCTCTACTAGAATAAGAGTGACTTCACTGTAGCATTTGCCATCAGACCTAGTATGACTCAACTGTCCCACTGTAACAAATCAAGGCCAAAAGCCACTGAAACGATCTCTTATATTTCATAGAATATTGATGTTTTTGCCTATAATTTTTTTTAGATAGCATCTGACATGGTGTGTGTTACGCAACATCAAACCATCAAACTTTTATTTTAACCAAAAACCACAAGTAGTCCTTAAAGCTTCTCTTTTGTTTCTCATTACAAGTATGAAAGATGGTTGTGTTCGCCAAATGCGCATTCAACCGACGGATGAGCTGCTTGTGTTTTAAGAACACCGTACCGTCAATATATTTATTAAATTGCAGCCATATCATGATTTCGTGTTTTATTAAGATTAGTTATGCAGCCCTACATACCGTACATTGTGTTTTCAACAAACTCTCTTACAGGAAGTGAAATGAGTCATTTGTTAACCAGATTATCTTCTTTGACGTAGTTTGCCTTGTTGCTAAATATGGAGTGGATAATTACTTTGAAATACCTTTGGCCTGGATTTCATACTAGTGCTGTTCTGCATCTAAACTGGCTATTCATATTTTTTATTGTTAAATTTGGACCTAATCAGTCCTCTTTAATATTTGACATCCCTTTTCAAAACCCTTTCACTTCCCTTTCGCTTGCTTTGAAGTTCATTAAAGGGAACTGATACATCAGGCACATGACGCCCAAGAAATTTCATCTGAAACATTCAAAAGTGTCAAAAATCTGATGTTTTTTTTTTTTTTAAGGTAGGCTACTGCTAGTATCTGTACAGACCGGCTGTGAACATTTCGCCAATTGCTTTTCCATGAAGACAAGCTCAAGGTCAAGTTGTCAGAGTACACACACTCGCACCAGAAATAGCACCCATTAGCTGACTGTCTGAGTCCGGACCACTTCATTTAATATGATTTATTATGCCTAAAGAGTGATTGCAGGAGTGATTTATCCATTGAAGGTCCTTGCATGTTTTACCTTTGTCCATTATGACTGAATATTCATGATAGATCTGTTCCAAAACCATGCTCTCCTGTCTAAACAGAATTTTAAGCACTGGCTACATTTACATGCAACCAAATAATCCGTTAATCGGATTGACGGCTCAATCGGACTGAAAAGCCTTCATGTAAACACCTTAATCGATCCGATTGAGCTCGCCCCGAACGCAAACAGTGGGAAAAACTCTGTATATTCGTGCAGTGTGCGCATGTCAAACATATATTCCGGTTTGAAGCTTGTGACATATAAACCCAATCACATGTTTAGCGTTCATGTTAACACTACGTTCAGAATTATCAATCAGAATGAATTCAGTCCGATTGAAACAAAAGTTGTGCATGTAAACAAACATAGGTCTAGCCATTGTAGACGGGATCATGTTGTGAACTATGCCTGAAGGTACACTGCAGCGTCTTATATTAGGCTAGATATAATACTTTTTCTGGACAATACTAAAATAATCTTTTAAATGTTAGATTAGGTTAATTTTAATAGTTACATTTTATATTAATTTGTTTTTTATTTCCCTGAATTTTTTTTAAGTTGCCAGTCTGTGCCAGTGTTTTTTATCATTTTCACAACTTTCATGGCTCCCAGAATATTTTATAATTTGAACATGCAATATATCAAAAGAAAGAGCAGAGCAAAAAACAAACAGACAAAGACAATTTTATTCTAGCTTCATGTCTTTTTTTATCAACACTTGAGTGTGGATCCATTTCATTAAAAAAACAAAAATTTGAACTGAAAGCTGAGAATTTTTTGTTGACTTGTTTTGATCAGGAGATTCAATACTTTCAGTAGATATAATATAGGCCTATATATATATGTGTCTGTGTGTATATGTGTATATATATATATATATATATATATGTGCATGCATACAGTGATGTGAATAAGTTAGGACACCCATGCTAAAGTTGCCTAAAAAGAGGAATAAAAAATCATCTTAATGCCTCAATTAAAAAAATGAGGACAATTATTTTAATGACAACCTTCAAGGACACCAATTTTCTTTGTGAAGGAAAAATGTATCGTAAATAAATAAATAAATGATCTTCCTTAAAATACAGGGTGCATAAGTCAGGACACCCATGTTAAATTCCCATAGAGGCAGGCAGATTTTTATTTTTAAAGGCCAGTTATTTCATGGATCCAGGATAATATGCATCCTGATAAAGTTCCCTTGGCCTTTGGAATTGAAATATCCCACATCATCACACACCCTTCACCATACCTAGAGATTGGCATGGTGTTATTTCATGGTGTTAGGCTAATAGCTGGTATGATTTGCATTGAAAGATGATCTTATGGAAAGTACCCCATGCCAATCTCTAGGTGCCCTGACTTATGCACCCTGTATTTTAAGGAAGAAAATTTATTTATTTATGATACATTATTCATACACAAAGAAAATTGGTGTCCTTAAAGGTTGGATTTTTCCTCATTTTTCTAATTAACGCATTAAGATCAATTTCAAAAAGATGATTTTTTTATTCCTCTTTTTAGGCAACTTTAGCATGGGTGTCCTAACTTATTCATATCACTGAATATATATATAATAAGTGATAACAATGAAAACATGGATTGCAAAAACATTTTGTCAATGGCAAGGAAAGAGTTAAATGTACTTTTTAAAAAGGGGCTATTTTGCTTCAGATTTGCGTGCTGTGTATTTTTAATGTATATGTGTTGCATGCAGAGTTTTGTTGACTGTAGACATCTAATGTAGAAATAAAAAACACTCTGACATGATTGTGAGAATATCATCAGTGAGAATATTCCTGCTGTTCAGTTATGATTCATAGACATGTCTACATCCTCCTTTTGTAACACTGAATGCCCCTGAAACCTTCCTCTGTTCCAGCTGTTATGGCTGTGTGCATGTCATACCCACACATGCAAATAGTTCTTTCTCTGTGTCCTCTTCCAACACAAAGAAGTTTTAGGACAGTTCTCCTCTCACACCGATCAGCTGCTGAACCCTGCGGCCGGGGGCGAGAATCACTCTGACCTCACTGAACTTCTGCACCACACACACCCTCCGCTCACATTCCCCATTCATTTTAACCATTCAAAAAATCTATTGAGATTTGGGGACCTCTCTGGGTGGATCTCACATTGGCTCCGGATGGGTCATAACACAATTCTACCATTATTCAGCGCTGCAACATTTCCTGACATGAAAGCTTGTGATTTCAGTTTTTTGCACGATGATAAATTGTATTAAGTAATTAACTCCAAAATCATTAGACCATCAGCGAGAGAGCGACTATGCCTATTGCTATCATGTCATTGTGTCTTCAGTAAGGATCTGCATGCATTTCTTTGAAATTTAGTTGACACTATTAACATTGTATTGAATTGATGAATAGCCTATAAAAGCCTATAATGTAATTTTGAATGAGAATGATATTAGATATAAAGTGATCGTGTAGGAGGAGTGGTCAACCAGTATGTTGTATAATGGCCGATGTCAATATCTAAAGAGCATTGTCCAGGCGACATGGTGGCTCAGTGGGTAGCACTGTCGCCTCACAGCAAGAAGGTCCCCAGTTCGAGACTTTTGAATGTCCGTGTGTCAGCGTGGGTTTCCTCCGGGTGCTCTGGTTTCCCCCACACAGTCCAAAGACATGCAGGTTTGGTGGATTGCCAAAATGCCGTAGGTGTTGGAGTGTGAGTGCCATATGCGAGTGTGAGGCATCAAACCTGTGCCAAATCCAGTGTTTGTGTGTGTGTGTGTGTGTGTGTGTGTGTGTGTGTGTGTGTGTGCGCGTGCGGATAATTCCAATGAAGCAGACACTGCAAATGAGTCGGACTAACGCTAGGAAATGTATTGTTTTCAGTGTCCAATATAATTGCGGCTCATATAGCTATAGCTACCTATCTCATATAGGCTAATTATAAATTATTTATGAGGTCAACTGATTTTTTTTCTTTTATAGTCAATGGCAATCCAATTTCTAGAGATCACGGTGGGGATCAATACATCAGCAAAAATGACTCATTGGCCAATGTTTGGGCCTTTTTAATATGCCTGTTTGACATGAGAGCACATATTGTCTTTTAAAATTTTGAGTGAATTTGTTTAAAATGCTAATGTTTCAAATCTTGCTTTCTAAAGTTAAGACGACTTTTTATCGGATGCAGGTCATCTCAAGCTAGCAAAATATTGGTCCAAAAATACACTACCGATAAACATTACATTTCAAGATGGTTTTAATTGTTTGAAGAATACACGCCTCGATTGGAGGACATTAGAATTAAGGATATCAGGATGGCCCAGCGCTCTGACAACATCCAAAACAGCCTTTTAAACATGTTCCCAGTGCAACCCAACAGTGATATTGATTCTCTTTCTTTTTCTCTCCCTCTTGGTTTCAGATTTTCTGTTTAAGTTCCTGGTGATTGGCAGCGCTGGGACTGGGAAATCATGCCTCCTTCACCAGTTCATAGAGAACAAGTGTAAGCCCATATTAATGTCTCCCTCTCACAAAGACTTGAATTAAAACATGACCTTTAATTCGCCAAGCATTCAGGAGAGAGAAAGGGGGCCTTGAATGTTAATTCTTTGGAAACCAGAGTAGCTTTACATGCATTTGAAACGTGGACATGTTAAGCAATGAATGAAAGTCATGTCAGTAAGCTTAAAAAATCCAGTGCCAATCTTAATTTACAGAGTAAATGAAGAAAAGAGGCTGGAAATGAAGTCTTTGAGTGAATTATGAATGACCCTGCCTGTAAGTTGTTTTCCAAGACACATATATAATGTGTTATAATACGAAAATGAAATATGCAGTGACTTTAAAAAGTCTACAGGGGTTGTCATCAATCAAATAAAATGTTACTTGATATTTTAAAGTAAATGTCAATTTGCAATGAAAACACTCTACGTTTCAGAGCTCAAATCTTTTTATTATTCACCAGTTTTTGTCGATTTTGGATGTTTATTTGTGCATGTTTATTCTCTCTAATTTATTCTAATGCAACTTTACCCAATCACAAAGTTCATGGAAAAAAATAAACAGCAACAATGAAGAGGGATCCAGCAATACTTGTGGTGATGGGAACTTTTGGATCCCTCTTCATTGTTGCTCAATTTATTCAATCCACAAATTAAATTACAATAATAAGACACAATCAGGCGGTTATCAATCAGATGAAATCAGTATCAACAAAATCCATCTTAGTGCTGCATCTGCAGTGGCATTTAGGTATATTTACATAGATTGTTTAATGTAGCTCAGAAGTGGCATGAATGCATTTCCACTACAGTTGCATAATGTTATGAGATTGTTTTAAATATAAATTTGTGTGATAACTATATGATGTGATCTTGCAACCAATTGCAGTATGGAGCATAACAATTTTGTGGTTTAGATGCATTTTGGGAGTTGTAGTTTTTATTTTGATTGTATAATTTCATCAATTCATGAGCTTCGATGGAGTCGTCGATGCACGCATGTAGGGATGCACCGCTATGAACATTTTGGCTGATATCGATAACCGATAATTCTTTATATTTGCAAGCCAATTGCCTATATATTGGCCTATAAATCTAAATCTAGATCTAAAAAATGTGAGAGCCTGATTACAAAAACAAAAGTGTCACCATTAAATATCCCCATGTCCCAAGCACATAATTATATTGTTCTCATTGTAATTTTGTGTAGCCTATATGACAGACTTGTGCAGCACATTGCACTTAACTGTATTTTCCCATTTAAAGTGATTCCAATTATATTTGAAGGAATTCAAAACCATCATGGCGAACAGTGCCCATCTCAGTGTCTCAGCTGAAGGAAATACATTATTTATCAGCTTTAATATATTGGCCAAATAACGATAACATTAAAAATGTACATATACCGATATGGTGGCAGATATATCATGCATCTCTACACCAGAGTATTTTTACACAGATGCACGCAGTAATTTAGTCGCGAATGCCACTGAAATGGTCGCACTGTAGAGCCCTGTCATTCTAAACACCACAAAAATACACAAGTGCAAATTTATTTTTATAACATAAATTCAGTCTAATCTTATGAGTACAGCTCATTTCAGCATGGATTGTTCTGTTGACACAATGTAAAAAAGGCTTTTCAAAGAGGCTGTTATTGAAGGATGGGGGCGCTTAAACTATATTTGATCTGACAGCAGAGCAAACCCACAGTGCGTGAGTAAGAGCAGCAAAGTGCTGTATCTTATTGCACATGCAAGGAGGGCATTGACTTTAAAGTCTTAAAGGCACGGCAGAAAACATTTCTCTTAGAGAAGATGGTCATGAAAATTTTAATTCTGGCACAAAAAAGGCATCAAAGTCAAACCTTTTTAAGCAGCCCGTCAGATCTGCTTCTTACTGAGCATCTTCTGTCACAGTCAAACAGGACTCTAACCACACCATTGGCGTTGAGTTTGGCTCCAGGGTCGTCAACGTCGGCGGAAAAACGGTCAAACTGCAGATCTGGGACACGGCTGGGCAGGAGCGCTTCAGGTACTTGCCTGTGATTGGCTTGTTAGGATATCCTTACTGCTGTATGCTGACTCTTGATTGGTGGAAGTCATTCACTGCTTGTGTCTTACAGGTCAGTGACCCGCAGTTACTACCGTGGTGCAGCAGGGGCTCTTCTCGTTTATGACATCACAAGGTAAGGCCGTCACGCGACCGCAAAGACACATTTTGTAATGGAATGAAATTAATATTTTTAGATATAGAAAATTAACTGATGGAATCATGGAATCCAGTCATACAAATGGAATTTACTGTATATGATGGAATATCACAGAATTTTGGGTGAATAAATCACAAGTAGTGATTATTCACCCAATGATCGCAATATGGAATATGTCTGTGAATATTAAGTCAGTGTGAATGAATGGTGTTGTTTCTTATTTCACATACTCAAGCACACGTGATGCTTGTGATGTTTTCTTGACTTGATTTGAGAATTTGATTTGTTTAATTTGAGAAACTATTGTCATATCAACTACACATAGAAATTCAAATTCTGACACAAATATTATACTTCTCAAAGTAATAATACTAGTACTAATAAAATGATTAACTTCATTTAAAAAAAAATAATCACACATTTTTATTTCCATGTTTTTAAATTGAATTGTTAATGCGCTAGCCTATGCCTTCATTTGATTACCATAATCTTTAACAAATTTGTATTAAATCATCAATCCAGAAAAAATAAAACGCAACACAGAATTTCTGGGGAGGAAAGTTATAATGAATTAATGAATTAATTCAACTTTATTGTCATTGCCCGTCACAAGTACAAGCAACAAAATGGTTGCATGCAGTTTATAGGTCCGTAATTTAATCAATAAGCTTTTAAAGTTTTATGAATTCAATTGATTAGACATTAAAATCAGTTAAACCATTGAAATGGAATCCAGAAAGCTTAGTGCCCCAATTTTATTTTTGTTAAACTTTTAAAACACTGTTGTTTTTTTTTGTCATGAACCAGCTGATATATTCCGATTGTCAAACATGTGGAAGTGAATGTTTTTTTTATTTATTTTTTTTTAAGTAAATGGCCGGTCAATTGGGAGAAGAATAGAGTAAAATTGATAGTTACCTACACAGTTTGTAACTGATAATTATAAAACGCATTATCAAATTATAATTGAAATTTATTTAACAAACTATTTTTTGCTGGTACATATGTGTATTTGCATGTCTGAAACCTAAAATAAACAAAAACATAAAAACGGAAAAAAAAATTTATCCCGAAAAATGTAAACGCGGGGGGAAAATTTTTATACTTTGGTAAAAAATAAAACAGATTTCTAAAATCAGAGGCAGATGGAGAGATTGACTATGACGTTGAATTGGATCATCTCCAGGTTGCTATGCAGCTGTCATGGTAATAGAGACAAAGACAAAGGAGTAATAATAAACACTGACAGCACTGTAATAAAATGTCATCTTCTGGCGAGTCCATTTGACGGAGTGTGAGCGCAGTGAGAGAGAGATGAACACAGTGATGGATTGTATGTTTGATGAGGGTTATCCTTCAGCACTGAACTGCCATCACTGCAGCTGCAGACCGGAGACACTTTCACCGCTCTACACTCAAACACATTTAACACGCTCCCTTTCTCCCCGTCGCCCGGCCACAGGCTAATGGTTGCCCTGGACACCAGTGATTCAAACAACTAGATTCCCTGAAAGCGTGACGAACGCACAGTAAAGAAATGTGGAGGGCATTATGAGTCATGTATTGTCTTATCGTTTCTCAAAGCACTCAAAGGTTAAAGACATGGACTTCTTAGAAGCGGAGTTGAAGTACAGTGAAGTACGTTAAATCAATGTTTGCTGTTATTCACTCTCAATACAGTTTCTGTGGGACTGATTATAAATGGTGGAAAGCAGGGTAAATATTGAATTAGTAACAGACCTGGCCATTCTCTCAAAGCCAACATACTTCCTGGTATCTGCACAAAATATATGTGCAGGATATAAATATTTGTTCATAATTGTTATCAAAATGTACCTCTGAAACCACTTTCCTTTTCATTCGACATCACCTAAGCGACACATGCTATGGGTTAATGTTCATCAATAGCTATTAAAGCATTGTTTTAGGCTACTATTGTTGGTAATAGTTCATTTCTGAAATGTTGCCAAATGTTATCAGTAATTTAATGCCTGGTTATTTAACAAAGATTATGGCAATAATAGCAAAAAACAATAGATTTGAAATCAAAGAACCACCATTTGGATTAATTTAGCGCAGCCCCCACCACAGTCCATTACCAACTTAAAAGTGCATTCACGCCCAGTCGAAATAACCGTATTAAGTCGTAATTACAGCTTTTTAAACTGGGAACTTTATGAAAGCTCCAACTTGTACCAAGTGACCGCTGCAGATTCGTTTGGCCGTTGATAGTGTTGCCATTGACACGTAGAACGCCACGTGTTGTCATCTCAAATACGGTACTTATGACATTGCGTGAACTTAGCACAAGTTTAGATCCGACTATATTCTGATTTAAATTGCCCACTTTTTCACTATCCACCTGTTTTTATTTATTAAAATCTGCCAATGCAGATTTAAACGTTCCATCGTTTTTTTGTCAAAGAGTTAATAGACGTTTTCATTTAGGAATAAGATTGTGTTGGTGTTTGAATTGAGATTGCAATCTTTTAATGATTAATCGTGCAGCTCTACTTTCAAGACTATAATTTTTGTGACTTGTGATATTTTTATTGGTTGGCTATAACCAAAATAACATTATCTTTGTTGCAAATTAGCAGGATTTGCGACAGCAGTGCTGAATAACTCGAATTGAATAACATATTATTAATTAATAATGAATCATACAACTACTATAAGTAAATCCAACATTACCCGGATATAAACAGTACACTCACATAAAACAGTATGTTTATTATTGCCCAGATATGTATTAAGTTAGATATATGCAGTACGTACTACTTTACCTGCATACATACAGTATACTCACTTAACGTGATATATATGATATATATATATTAGTATAAAGCAAATCACGGCTGTGTTTATATTGTTGCAGAAATATAACCATTTTATTGCCCAGCTTTATGTAAAGTTGGATTTACAAGTATGTCCAACTTTATCCACATACATACAGTATGAGTATACTAGTGTAGGGCAATAAATACTATATAGCATATCTTAACTGCCTGATTACTTGTAACGCTGCAAAATCTAAACTATATTATTGCTCGGCTCTAATCTGCTAAATGTGACTAAGGCATGAAGATTTGAAGACATTCTACATTAACATCATGATTTTCTGTAAAGCTGCTTTGGCAGTGCTTCTCATTAAAAGCGCTACATAAATTTGACTTTATCTGTCTTCTAGTCGGGAGACCTACAATGCTCTGACTAACTGGCTGACGGACGCACGGACGCTGGCCAGCCCCAACATCGTCATCATCCTGTGCGGGAATAAGAAGGATCTGGATGCGGATCGTGAGGTCACCTTCCTCGAGGCGTCTCGTTTTGCCCAGGAGAACGGTTAGGGCTGCTCTTCATGCATACCACTTTTGTAACTGGGATCTGAAAGTTACCTCACATTTACAAGTTACACAATTTCTTTGTCTATTTGTGCCTCTCAGTGTGAGACAACATACATTTTCACTTGCTTCTGGCAGCTGTTTGTCATGTATCTAGAGAGATCTTTTTATATTCATAATTGTCCAAACTGATGTGTGCCGCTGCAGAGAGTGCGCTTCTCTTCCTCTCTGTTGGGGAGCGTGTTCGAACAGCAGGATTTTTATGAGCGGCTCATTTACAAGCCCTTATGTATTGGTCACCGGAGTGCTGTAGAGATGTCTAAAGACCATAAGTTGGTTCTTGCTGATGATGCTGTTTACACTAAAGCACCCTTAATGAAACCGATGCTTAGCAAGCCTGATAACAGCTGTCCAAATGGACCTTTACAACACTAAAGCTTTTGCCGCATGATCAGAGGGTTGATTTTGATGTGTTCACCTGACTGTGTCCTCCACCCAGAGCTGATGTTTTTGGAGACGAGTGCTTTGACCGGGGAGAACGTAGAGGAAGCCTTTCTCAAATGTGCTCGCAACATCCTCAACAAGATTGAGTCGGGTAAGACTTACATGTGCTATTAATTGACAGACGGAGCCTAAATGCTTTTGTAATGCTTCAGTAGTCATAGTGAAAGAAATAAAGTTTAACTCTGCAAAGCCTGACATACGAAAAAAGAATCATAGCCGAAATATATATTTTTTAAATTGCATGTGTGTGCACTGCAGTTGAATCTCTCCCCTTGAAGGTCTTTGATCTAACAACTCAATGATTGGAAGCTCCTCTTCACTCCTTTTATAGCAGTCAGTCTGTGCTTTTCCAATCAATATGATTGAGTGATTTCACCTGACTAGTAGTTGTTCACACGTTCCCATGTGCTGATGATATGATTAGTGAAATGATGCAAGCTGGTCATTTTGTGCCAGAGCCCAAAAAGGTGAAATTTAGGTTTTTGTGATAGTTCATTTTTTGGGCCAATGAAGCTTTTTGCAATTATTTACAAAGCGTATAATCGCTCTGCACAATAACCTAGAAACGATGTGAATCAACACCACAACAACTGATTCCGAGAACCAAACTAAGCAAAAATATGCATTTTGGTGTAGTTGGTGATATTTATATGACCAAAAAGTTCATTCTGATAGATTGTAATGAGCTGGGGTTCCATCCAAATGTGAGAGGAATCTTTTCAAAGTTTGTACAAAAAAAAAAAACCCAAATGAAGTGTGTTTCCATCAAGTTGTTCGAGCAGATGATTGTGGTATTGGTAACCTAGGAACCAACTGTAAATAAAACACCATCAGAGGAAATCGCTGATTAGTCGCTTGAGTTTGAAGAAATTACATAGCAAATGCGTTTCCATCTCCAATTATTCACATTAACTCTTTTTTTTTCTTTTCTTTTTTGTGTCAAAAACCATGTCAAGTGAGCGTAAAATCTTTTTTTTAAAAGGGACCCCCCCCCCCCAAACGTTGGCGTTTCCAAAACATAATGCAATGCAATACAATGATGACTGAGAGATGAACAGATAAAAGTTCCTCAAATGTATTATATTTTATCTATTTTAACATGATTATTCAAAAAAAAAATCAGTATGGATAATCAACCTAGTTGCTTCAGTGCTGTAAGTGTTCATCTTGAAATATTACTAACAATATTAAAGTTATTACATTTACTTAATACAAATCAGTAAAGATTTCACAGCAAAAAGACTTGAAGGTGGGCGGCTTTAGAATTATACTTGAATCAGATGACAGAAGGCATGTACTAGGTTTTTTGGTCTTGTTTATAATTGGGAAGCCTAGAAATGTGAGTTTTAAATTTGACACAGTAGGCTTTATAGGGTTAAATGTTGTGTTTGTGCCCGTACAGGCGAGTTGGACCCGGAGCGGATGGGTTCTGGGATCCAGTACGGTGACGCGTCCCTGCGGCAGCTCAGACAGCCCCGGGGCTCTGCCGCACAGACCAAGCAGCAGTGTAACTGTTAGGGGCCTGGACACCCTGACCGATACCTGTCATGAAACCATACACACACAACCTCCCCCCTCAGGTCAGTTCAGGGCTTCTGGGATTGCCAGAAAAATCATTTAAACATGTTCTGACATGCAGTAATCATATATACAGCAATGCAGTTACAATGGAAGTCTATAGAGCAATACATTACACCAGGATAAATGTGAAAATACACACTCATATGAAATAATTCTTTCAAGATGTAAACATAGATGTTCATCAAGATCATCTACCTTAGACAGCTGACCTACAGTTAAAAAGGACTATAATATAATAGAATATAACTACCGTATATATTATAATACTACGAACGTTATATGTATATAATACACTACCGTTCAAATGTTTGGGGTCAGTAAGATGTTTAAAGTTTTTTGAAAGTCTCTTTTCCTCACCAAGGTTGCATTTATTTATTCAGAAATACAGTAAAAAACGTTATACTGTGAAATATTACAATTTAAAATAATTGTTTTCTATTGTAATATACTGTAAAATGTAATTTTTTCCTATGATCAAAACTGAATTTTTAGCATCATTACTCCAGTCTTATGTCTCACATGATCCTTCAAAAATGTCTTCTTATCATCAATGATTTAAACAGTTGTGCTGCTAAATTATTTTTGTGGAAAATGGGAACTTTTCCAGGATTCTTAATGAATAGAAAGTTCAAAAGTACAGTATTTATTTGTAATTTATAAGTTTCTTTACTATCATTTTTTTTCATCCTTTTTTGTCCTTGCTAAATAAAAATGTTAATTTCTTTAAAGATATAATATTTCATTTAAATTATAGTGTGGGGTAATTGACCATACTTCACTAGAGCTTAAGTTCTGTTGTTCTGTCAAATGTAATAATCAGTGTGGAATGGATTGTACTGTTTTTAAACGTTGATTGACTCCTCCTTTCAGCTCCGGGTGTCTCTGGGTTTGTACGCCCCCACTCCCAAATGTGACCCTTCCACACCCAGACACATCTGGATCATTTGTTATGAAGTCCATCTGCAACCTTTGACCTCTGACCTCAGAAAGCTGTTCACCTAGGACAGATCTCCCCGGCTGCCTAGCGAGGGCCACGGGCAGTAGAGGTGAATCCAACTGTGCGTGTGTGTGTAACTCCTCCTGTGATTCTCACACACACTTCCATCTTGTGAAGTAAAACAGCCATCATCTAGACTTCACTAGACTGGGATAAACCAATCAACAACAGAAATAACATCCCTAGGTCTTAAACTAGATATCACTGAATCATTTTATACATTGTGACATATCAGACCTTTGTTGGATTGACTCAATTGAATGTCCCCTTTTTTGGTTTAGTTTCAATGTTCCAAAAAATGAGAAAAGACCATTTGATTGGTCCATGCATGTTAGGCTGCGTTTTTACCTGCAAAAAAAAAAAAAAAAAGATTTCTATAATAATTTAGAGCCAAATATTGGTCTTCTGTGAGAAAAAGTAAAGCTCATAAAGCTTTTTATGCACTCAGATATTTACCCTGTTGCATTGGCCATGCATTTAAAGAGCTTCTGAAAGATCAAAGAAGGTGAAACATCTGTTCAGATCTTGTAAATCGCTCAACACTATCTGGCGCATATCAGATGTTTACCTCCACCCCGCTCTGGCTTGGGTTGGAGGTCATCGTCTAACTTAACCTCACCCGTCATTTGCACGGGCCACTAATGGCTAAATCGTTTAGTGAAATGTAGGACTATGACTCAATCAGGGTTTGTCCAAAAATTGCATACAAATATCAATCATTAAAATAAACATTTTTGGAGTCTGTAATGGGTGAATCTCCCAAAGAACGTATATGTAATATTTCACCCTGACGCAAAAACAAATCAATTAGGGACAATTAAGATTTTTCGCATTTTTACTTTTTTTTGTGTGTGTGTGTGTGTGTGTCAATTAAGCACATTTTGTTCCCAAATTTTTCTTACTAGAATGTGAAAAAATATATTATTAAATTATAAAATAAATGATGATTTTAAACCTGAAAAAATATTTTTATCGCTGGATTATAGTAATGTGAATATGATTTTTAATGCTTAATTTTCAGATATAAATGTCACAATGCATAAAAACAAAAAATCATAATTTTCAAAGTCTAATTTCTTGTGATTTTTCGAACAAAACCGCTCCCAGGTATTTCTTTGTGAGATTCATCCCTTTTACTGTTGGGTTAGAGTCGTGTAATTAGTCGAACAAGGTAAATTATCAGAACGAAAGAATATTTCAGTAATTCATAATTCATCTTACACTTGAACTGGTGTACATATTTTGGGTTTGCTGGTTACCCATGACAGGGAGATCTAGAGGTGATGACCGGCACAGTACCCCGTTCCCTCAGTGACATCATCCTTATGCACCACAGACAGACCTGTTTTGATCTGTGTTTTAAGAACTGTTTATGTGATGTGTTTTTCTTTCTTTCTTTCTTTCTTTCTCCTTCTGCAAGTGCACTTTTTTTGACTGTTTATATACTGTACCTATAGAATTGTAAAATTTATAGTAAATGAATGATATTAAATGAGAGAATATTGTTTGAGGAGTGATCATTCCTTACTAAAGAACAACTGAGACTAGCCCGACCCCATTTCAGCGGCAATGAGTCATCAGCTGTGGACAAGAACAGTAAATGTGGAGGGTCATCATATCTCTTCTAGTACAAACACAGCCTTAACTGACTAACCACATGATTGTTCTACACGATTCAAGAGGCACATTTGATCATGGCCGTCTCGCTCTCATAATTGTCCAAGCTCTTTAAAATGCACTTATTCTGCTACGTCCATTTTTCCCCCCACTTTTACCAAATGTTTTGTCTGATTTAAACCACTTATATTCAACAAAGTTGACTCAAATTAAAGGAATATTCACAGATGCAAGTTAAGAGTTACAGAAGTTTATGCACCTACAATGGAAGTCTATTTTTCCACCCTCTAAATAATTTTCTGTGATAATCCACACAGAACGCAGTATTTGATGCTGTCCATTGAGCTCAATTTATTTAACCTGGAATATTCATTTTAATATGGCGCCGATATTAGGGAGTCCCAAACGGTTTCCTTGAAAATTGCATGCTTTGTATGGTCCCATTGAAATGTGGTACGTGGAGTTAAGAAGGGGCGATCACAATTACTCTGTGAAATTTCGCGGGCAAAATCCAACCTTTGCAATTGGAATCCTTGCGATCTTGAGTTTCATGTAGTGGTGAAAAAGTTCCTCGCGCAGATTTCGCTCATATTCAAGCTTTATGCATTGACTAACAGAAACCTGCTTGTTTTGAATGCGACTTCTGTGAGAGCTGTGCTTCAAAAGTCGCTACACAGGTCAAAATTTTTCAACGTTTTCAAATCGATCATTCATTTTTAACTGCAATATTTTGTTAATGTGACCGTACCTTTAAGCAGCTCTCTGTTGGTCATTGTGGCTATTATTTATTTTATTTTTTTAACCAAATTGAACGATCAAAATCTGCGCAGTATGGAAGCTTGTTTCCGCCACTGAATCAAAAATTATAAAGGTAATTGCAACACTCACAATTTTGACCTTTTTTTCACACATTTGTATTTTCATCTCGCAACTTTTCCCCCCAATGTTTCGTGATATAAACTTGCAATCGCGAGTTATATAATCAAAATTGCGAGATATAAACTTGCAATTCTGACTTTTTTTTTCTTTTATGTTTAAAAAAATTGCAAGGAAAAAGTCAGAATTGTGAGATGAACATTTTTTCGGAGTTATCTTTTAAATCGTTTCGTGGCGGAAACAAGCTTCCATAGCGTGGCAAACTTTTTCACCCTCACACAAAATTCCAGACTGTGCAAATTCCTATAAAAATGACTGAATGTTGCTGCCCGATCTCATGAAAGTGTGTATCTATACAACAAATGTTATTTCTCGTGCCATTTATACACAAAAAAATGTTTTTTGCGTGCATATGATACGCACTTTATGGCGTGTAGGCTAATACGCACGCAACTCCCCACCCCAATCCTAACCAAGGGGTTTTCAGTGCGTAGCATATGCACGCAAAAAACATTTTTGCCGTATAAATGGCACGAGAAATAACTTTCGTGGTATAGATACGCACTTTCGAGATTGTGTTGAAATTTTGCCAGAGAACATTTGTCAAGCATATGCAAATGTGATCACTAAGGTGTGGTTGTGTTTACTTATGTTCAGCAAATTTTTGTAGGGCTGCAACAACTAATCGATAAAATCGATTATAATCGATTATGAAAATCGTTGTCAACGAATGTCATTATCGATTAGTTGGTCTGCTTACGTCACGGGGAGCGTTTACTGGTACGCACACACATGCAAGGTCTCTCTCCCTCAGGCGCTCTGCCGAGCGCGCGCGCTACACGGTTTGGAGCAGTCTCTTCTGTCTATGCGAGACAGAAGAGACTGCTCCAAACCGTGTAGCGCGCGCGCTCTTGCTTGCGCGCTCTAGATTTCGGGAGTTTGAACTAATTCGCGGGCATCAGGGAGCCGCAATCAATATGCGGGAGACTCCCGGGACTTCCGGGATGTCTGTATTTTGTCTCGAGCATCAGGTTGTGCAATCAGTTCGCTCGCAACGTATGTGATGGATTAAAATAGCGCTACCGCAGAAATAGGTTAAATTAAAACGGTGTTTACAAAGTGAAGCATTAAATACAAAGGCAGTTAATAACAGCAGCAGTAAAATATTGTTTTTTAGTCACTGTACTCAGTGGTTTTCAGCGAATGCTTGTGCACTAATGCATAATTTCTCCTGTCCTTTACTCAAGCCTGTTAGCTTGCTGGGTAACGTTACCTCCATTCCGTTCTCTTTTTATAGCTTTTGTCTACTAAGTTTTAATTGTTTTTCAAACGCGATCTACTGCGGCTCTACATTCACACAATTGTTTTCAGTCTTTCTATATTTATTTAATCAATTTATCCTTATATTATATTCTTTTATATATTATATATATAATATATATTATATTCTTTATCCTTATATTCCTTTTATATAATTAATTTTAAATAAAAATTAAATGAATTATATATTTTAGATGTTTTTAGTTTGTTTTTAGTTCAGATATTCACATCTGAACAACATGTCTGTGTAAATTTGTTTTAACAAAAATTGTGTTAAAACATAATATGTTGGATATCATTTTTTTAAACAATAATCATGTTTGTCAACTTGCCATCAGCAATTATCATTAAAAACAATGCAAATATTGATATTAGTAAAACTCAATGTGTGGCTTTTGCACTTTTTAAAGTACACTTTTACACATAAATACCCTGATTTACGGTTTTATTTAGTTATAATAATAAAAAAATCTAATTTAATTTCTATCCGATTAATCGATTAATCGAAAAAATAATCGTCCGATTAATCGATTATCAAAATAATCGTTAGTTGCAGCCCTAAATTTTTGCAAGCAAAATCCAGTAATTTCCACGCTAATTTTTTGTCAGGGCGAAAGATTCCCCCATGCAGATTTGACAATGGGTTCAAGTCGATCATGTGAATTCGGCATGTTGACCAACAGAATGCTGTTTGGTTTAAAAGTGACTTGGTTTAAGAGCTGTGCTTCATACATGCACCCCTATTGACAATAGACCTCTTTTTGCCCACACAATTTCGCCAAAATTTCACTAATGTGATGTACCTTTAGAACAACTTCACTGTCTGAGCCAGATGATATTCGATGGTTTATGTATTGGAATTTGGTAGCATTTCGTAACCAAATATCATTATGGATTTGAAGAGTAGCTCAAAGTACTGCATATAACCAGTTGTTGCTTAGTAACTAGTGTGATTTGTTCATTCATAAATACTACTGTATATCTGGATCATGTATGCTGTAAATAAGATTGAACTTGTCTATCGGAGTGTTTGGGGGGAGGGGTGCTTGTTGGTTTTAAAGATTAAGATTATAATTAAAGTAAACTTGTTTTTTTATGTTGTGTAAGTTTTTTTCTATTGTCTCTGTTTTGTGTGGGAGTGTGTGACAATGAGCAAGTTGTTAGTTCAAATTATCTCTATTTCTAAGGTGACAGATACATAAAAAAGTGACATTCATAGGGAAATAACGTTGTAAGAAAATGTAATCATTTTATGAAGGGATTTCGTTTGAATTCATACAATGCGATTCGCACCACCACTAACCTAACAGTCAGTAACTTGTAAGACCATGCAAATACATACAAATGCAATTGATGCATTTGATCTGATCATGCAATAAATTTCTATCTGGATAATTTAGATTGGTTGTGAGCCCTGTGTCTTCGCCCTAAAGGTTATATATAGACATTAGGGTTATTTCTGTTGCTTCAAACATTATGTAGAACCTTTTAGGGATTCCCATCATGGGACCATTTAATGGACTTATTTTCAATTTAATTGAATTAATAAAATCTGAAATAACCCATTCAACTGTATGCAATGATTTAGTTGAGGAAAAAAAGTCTTATGTGGAGAATGTGTAATTTCTCCTTTTTTTTTTTTAGTGTTGCATATTGCAGTTCAACAACAGAATCTGGTTTAGAGCATTAAAGACTAGTAAACATCTGGTCCACAATCTAGTTTTGATCAAGTTTAAGAGTAAGCTGAAAAAAATAACCTATTTAATTAAATAAATTAGAGTATGTTTATTAGTGAATTATTTCCTATCATATCATATTTACATATCATAAGTATCATAGATTTTTTTGTACATTACAAATCAGTAGATAAAATAAACAATTGTCTTGTAATTATTTTTATATTTTTGATTTATATTGTTTTTTAAATGTTACCATTATTAATTCGACAATTACATATTCATTGTACAGTCCTCCCATTCTAAGGTGCATTCATTTATGTTAAATTTGGTCATTTTTATCAATCTCACAAACAACCTGTATTTTATGGAGACATTTTTTTTTAAAAAGATAAATGAAGGAATAAGCAAATAATTCAATTATTTAAAATGCATTATTTTAACAAATTATTGCATATAAATTAAAATTTATATAAATTATCATTATTACTCATTTTATAATTATGGTATATATTATATTTTATAATTATGGTATATATTATATTTATAAATTATATAAAGTTTTATTTATAATTTACGGTTCCATCTCATTGAAACTAAATTTGGTAACACAAAATGCTTCCATTTGTCAACACGAGTTAACAACATTAGTAAACATGAACGGCACAATACTTCTAAAGCATTTATTAATCGTAAAATAAAAATGTGTATCTGTTAAAAAGGCCGGCTATTTAACGGACCTGCGCTAACATGAACTAGCAATGAACAATTGTATTTTTATTAACTAACGTTAATAGATAACAAATGCATTGGTCATTGTTAGTCAATGCATTAACTAATGGGACCGTAGTGTAAAGTGTTAAGCCTGGATCACACGGGACGATTTTAAAATTGTCGGCCGATTTTCCAAAACCTGAAAGAGCCCACACACGGCGATAAAAAATCACGGGTCTAACAGTTTTGGTCGTACAGTGTGTGGTGCAGCCACACGGCAAAATCAACACATCACACACGAACCGATTTGACTCCCGAGCATTCCCAGGTCAGACGGAAAATCTCGCAAAATCCCTCGAGGTCAAACGTCACGTGACTTCAGAGTAAACAATCATGGAGGACGAAGAGGATGCAGTGGCGATAGTTTGTAGTTTGTTTTTAACCGAATCCATCTCCGACGTCCACCGGACTTTCTGATTTTGTTTTCCGGTGCTTCACTTGCGACTCGTCACCTCGCTGTCTGAATGGCTGCACGCAACAGTCAACAGGCTGCGTGCTTGTTTGTCCCCGGGGGACACCACACACGAGGAGAAATCGGGCCAAAATAATCCAAAATGTTGGACATCCCCGATTTGAGATCGGAGCGGTCCCGACGTCCTTCCGAGCAGACGAGAGCACTCTTAACACACCACACACGGCAGGAATATCTGATCAGATTATTTTACGATAATCGGAGCATCCTTAAAATTGTTGGAAGGGGTAAATCGGCCTAATTATTCTGCCGTGTGAACCAGGCTTTACCAGTGAATTTGCAAACTCATCTCAACCGGAAGGATTGCACACGTCAAACTCACTTTTTAACCAACATACGCAGGTTTGAGCACGCGGTATTAATCAGTAGCACTCGACTAAGTATTGACTAATCCTCACAACTGTGCTAACGTCATAATTTATTTGATTATCTTTATATTACCTGCATATAGTCAACTGAAGAACTGAATGTCAGTTCGCTTGAAGCAGAAATGCACTATTTCTGTTATCTGTAATGAGCGATGATGACCTCGTCAAATATTTGCATAATCGTCAGTATCCGACAGATGGCAGTATAGTACATGCAAACACATTTTGAAGTCCTTTAAGTTGCTTTATTTCACCTTCATGGATATTTACACTGACAGAAACACACACGTGAGAGTAACACCAACTATCAGCTTTTCACTCTGCAATCTCACAGGGACAAATCGGCAGATCTAGAATACTTTGGACTAAAGCAGAAGGGACAATCAAAGAAAGACAATATAAAACAGGTACAAAATAAAGACGATTCTCCAACTGTAATGGGACGTTTCGAGGCTGAGCAGTTGCCATAGAGCTCTTGGCGCGAGCGAACCAGCGCCAACAAAAGGGGAAATTAAAAGTAGACCATCTTTTGTCATTTCCCCAGAGTTCCATTCTTCCACTCAGCCTTGTTCACTAATCGCTGGCTCGGGTTCCCACAAAACCAAAAGGCTTCAATGCAATTACAAAGAGCGGCGACTGAGACTTAAGATGCCTGGAATGATGGGATAATTCATACAATTACACTTAAAATAGATGCATATATAATGTATATGTACACAATACAAACAACCTTCACAGATTTTGACTTGATACACAGGACATTTCATTAATGTTTGGAGAGGGTTTGTTTAATAAAATCTAGTTTTATCATTGCTAGTAGTGCAGCCCATGGATCTTGCAATTATAGAAGCAATTATATTCCGTGCCACGGCAGTTTTTGGCCGACATGATTATTTGTGTTAGTGTTAATGAACGGGCTTGGAGAGGTTGCCAGTCGGACACACTGAGGTCTACTGTGCTATAAAATTGCCGAAGAATTCAATTCTGACTATGCCAAAAAACAATTACCAGGGAGTCAATAACCAGGGAGGTTTTACAAATGCATAGCTGCTTTAAAAAGGCTGTAGAACAGAATGGCCACATCCTTCATTGTGGATGTGAGATGTTAGTGAGACAGATAATATGGCATGGCGATGAGTGAGGTCTTCACTCCAGAGACTGCAGCATGAGCAGCTGCTTCAGCACCTTCGTCTGGCTGGTCTCTCGGATCTCTCCTGCCAGAAACATCTCGTCCACCACCGTATAGACCTGAATCACAACAGCAAAATTGAGTCAATATTTAGTCATTCAAAAATGTAACCCTAACCCTGCTAATGCCCGGTACACACTGTACGATTTTGGGCTGTCCCAGACGAAAGATGACCAACTCGACAGTGTCAGAAATTTAGCTTGATCATCTCACAGTGTGTTTGCTGCTACGACCCGCGTCTACTGACTAGCCAATAAAAATGCAACATGAAATTGCATATTGATCAATGTGACATCGCGCTTAAACTTAAAATTATTACCTCGAGCCCCATTCACAAAATTGGCATGCTAAGTTGGCCTCTATTCCCTAGCCATGACCACATCCTCCACTTTTGCTTCCTCTATTTGTTTACCACTAGCTCATGCTGATGATGTTCAAGTCTTCTATACTGATGATTCAATAGGTGTCATCATCGTACAGTCTACATACATGTCGTACCCAGATTTATTAGATCCATGTCAAACAGTGTGATGTAATGATCTTCTAGGATTGCCGAAATCTGTAGCAGGCATTAGGCCTCGACATCTACTATACGCCTTCTGTTGTCTGGTTGATAGTTTAACAAGCAAAATAACTTTTACTATTCTAATTCTAATAACGTCCCCCTTCAGGTTGTGGTTAATGCTGATTTTTATTAGGGTAAATGTAAGAATAACTTTTATATTGTTAGGAATATTTCAAGATGAACACTTTTCCGTTATCCACAATTCATTTTTAGTAAAATTGTTCAAATGGGACCATCGAAAATGATCCATCAGGCTTTTGAGGAACGTTTATTTGTCTCTCAATCATTATTGCATTGTATTGCATTGCATGACATGTTTTGCCTCTCCCAAAAAATCTACAGAGCTTTGATTATGAAAATCATCTTACTAAGGAGCCGTTTACATGACGCAGCTTTCAACAACTAAAAACAGAAAACCTTTTGTGTGTTTTGGCCATTATACGTTTTGTGGGCCTGAAACGTTTTGGAAACGGGTTTCAAAATGCAAGTTTTTGAAAATGATACCGTTATCGTATTACGTGTTCAGTCTATATCGGTATGTGCGAGTGGCGGACTACAGGACTGAGTTTGTGCTTATTAACCCTTCACCAGCAGACTGTAGATTTACTACTATGACCAGCAGACGCATTATTGAACTTAATCTTGATTCTTTGGCCCTGTCCCAAATGGCGCACTTCATGCGGACTTTCGGTCTCGTGGACTTAAGTTGCGCGTGCTCGCCGAGTCTACGAGTCCTTAGGCCGTCCCATTTAGCGGTTTAACGCTCTGAAGTGTGCTCAGCAGAGCCCCCTTTGTACCCTTGAAGCGGTCTTCCGCGAAGCCCGCATAGATGCAAGCTCCACGCACTTTAACTACCCAGGAATCCTTGCCAAATGGCAATCAGAAAACGGATGGGAGGAGATTTCGCTCACGGACTGTTAACATGGCTTTATGATATAGGCGTACATTTTACCAGTTGTTACTTACAGTTTATACAAACATTATCGACCAGTGGTTGATATCTCAAACATAATAATAGCATGTTAAATAATACGATCGCATTATGATTCATTACATAAATAGAACCGAATGTCATGGCTTTACTGAGTCATAAACGTAGTATGAATATTGAAACCTATACATTTTTCTTAAACTCATTTACATTTTAATTTTGTGTTAAAATTGAACATTATGTATTATTATATACTACTGTATTGATCATTTACTTAACCATGACATCTATTCTAATGCCCAGGTGGCATATACAATTAGGCTATAGAACTGTAAAAGCAGGCTGTGTAGTTCACATGGACATACGATTTGGGAAAATAAAATAAATCCTGTTCTCGATGCTAAAGACTGTAATTTTTTTTTAATGATATTTGTGATATTTTTCTAATAAAGGGACTGATGAGATGACCTTTAAGTTTAGTCAGCTTCGACGTCTGAGCTGAGACCTTCTTCCTGTTTCCGGCGTGACGATCGAGTCTGTCCCAAAAATACCTCTCAATGCGCCCTCGCGGACTCGCGCTAAGGGCCCTATAGATCTGCACTACATGACGTCACTGAAGTGTGGACTCTGAGGAAGTCCACAAGTCCGGAGTGTGCCATTTGGGACAGGGCCTTTGTATTCACAGCACTGTAGAAGAATGCATAAGTGTGCAGGTGTAGTGTTTAATTACAGTGACATCGCCAACTACTGGCCTGGCAGCAGAATACAACAGTTTTTAGTCATTTTCCCGGATCCGTGTAATCGGGGATCGTTTCGACAACGTTGTCATCTGTACGCGAAACGGCCATTTTTAGTACATCATTGTCGTGTAAACGTACCCTAAGAAAAATTATCGGGAGATAAAGAGTGACATCTGAAATTTAGATGCATTTTATGCAAGCCAATTTAAATTTTATAAGATCTCATTGATTTACATCACAAGCAAATCAGATTCAGAATTGTATCTTACTGTTTGTCCATATACATATCAGCAACTGCAGCAAATTGCATGTTCTTCCTTAGTTTGGGCCTCTGAATAAAATTGACGCTCCATATTCTCCTGTATTATACTACATGAGCCATGAAATTGTTCTATTTCTGATATTTCTAACTGTTATTTCATTTGTCAGGCTTTACAGGGTTAAAAAAAATCTCATGAGCGTGCCTTTAGTGTGGGTCAAACCGTTCATGCAGTAGGTGGAATTAAAAATACATCAGATAATTAGTTCAGCAGAAATCAAATGCAATTATCCAAGGCAACTTTTTTTTAATAATTACTTCTACTCGTGCTGAATGGATGTGGATGTTCTAAATTGTATGACTAATTATGCATCAAATAACTGTTGCCATGGAGCTGCATTGCTGCTGAAACGGAGAGCTAATTACATATTTTTCTCACACTAGTTTTTTTCCAGCTTGGGCTGGTTTTCTGCCAGTGAAGCTTCTCTAAATGGTCCTATTAAAGAAACACTCCATGGATAGACGTAACCAAGCCTTTACATTAATGATGCATCTGATTTGTTAAGGCAAGTCATGCTGCATTATGTCAGTCAAATGCTTTTGAAAGAAATTAATACTTTTATTCACCAAGAATGCATTCAGCTGATCAAAAGTGACTACGACAATTATAATGTTACAAAAGATTTCTAATTCAAATAATGCGGTTATTTTGAACTTTTATTCTTCAAAAAAATCGATCACCGTTTTCAGAAAAATAAGCAGCACCACTGTTTTCAACATTGATAATAAATATTTTCTTGAGTGGCAAATCAACATATTATAATGATTTCTGAAGGATCATGTGACACTGAAGACTGGAGTAATGATGCTGTTAATTCAGCTTTGCATCACAGAAATAAATTACATCAAAATATATTGAAATAGTAAACATTTCTTTTCAATTGTCACAATATTACACATTATTTCTATTTTTTCTCAAATAAATGCAGCCTTGGTGAGAATTGGAGACTTTCAAAAACATTAAAAAAGCAAACTTTTGAACAGTAGTGAATAATAACATATAACTATGCATTTAAGATGCATTGTTTACATTTTTGATATTTTTACTTCATTTTTAGCTGTATTCGTGTAGTATTGGAATATAAGTTTAATCCTTCACTTACCTTGTAGAAATTGAAGACCAGGTCTAATTCACACACATTGTGGAAATACTCATTCAAAACCTGTGAAGGAAGAGAAATACAGATCAGTTCCAATCCATTCATGGCAGAATCTACTCAGGATACAGCAAGCGATTTCCGAGAAACCATGTTAAAAAGTTGATAGGACTGGGCAGCACAACACATTTGTAGCCAATCAGCAGTAGGAGGCGTGTCCACTCATTATGGGGGAGGGGAGAGGGAGAGAGAGAGATTTGAAGAAAGACTGTAGAAAGAGAGATGGCAGAGAGTCATTACAAAAGAGAAAAGGTTAGAGGAATATCACTGAAAAGGGAGGGTTATGATGAGCTTTAGGACAAGTAGAACTATTAGAAAAATTTTCCAGCGCTGGAGAGACTGAAGCGTTTAGGCCTGAAAATGGACGCACAGGTCGAGTTGTTTCTTCTTCATAAGCGAGTAACATTGGTTTTGCAGTTTCACAGAACCAAGATATGCTGTTGTAATGTTATCTCTAGTAACAGGACAGTTTTGAGATCATTGTTTGTCTGGAGCTGCTGGCGACTAACAACCAACTCGTGCTTGTATATTCTCTTGTGTGCTTCATGTTCATTTCTTGTTCCTCCTTGTCGTTCATTCGCCATCTTCGCATTTTTTTCTGTTGCTACGCTTCAGCTATAATATAGAGACATCCACTCTTGCATTGTGTGTTTGTTTTTGAGGGTGGAGCAATGGGTTGTTTGATTGTGTTTGTTTGGGTTGATTTCAGATAATCGGTGAACCACAGCAGTCTCTCGTTCACCTCAATAAGTAGCAGCAAAACCAATGCTGAGTTGCTGTTGACTGTTTTAAGTTGGTGCACCAGGCGTTTGTTTGTTCTTAATCCAGTGTTATTCAGCAAAGTGGGCTGGTTTGGGCAGAAGTGATGTGGGGATATGTTGGGGGAGTTGTTTACAGTGAAGGTTAGAGGAAGTCCTAGAATTCCATGTCACAATGTTCTTGAACTCCTGGCCGCTGGTTTCCCTCACGGCGGACACATTCCATTTGTCTCTCAGACATGGAACATTGCACCCACAGAAGTGCTGCTCCAGTGCTCCTTCATTTACCTGGTGAGAGGTCTCGCTAAAGCTCAGTTGTGTTTAGTCTAATTATATGCGTTACATTAAATTGTATTTAGATTGGAAATGTTTACGGTAGAGGTTAACAGATAAACGTACAATATATTAAATATAATTTTGTTGACTCTATAAAATTAAATAATACCAATGTTTTTAATGTGCTTTTTAACGTTGAAGTACGTACTATTGACAGATAGCAGTTGAAATGGGTACTGTAGTCCAAATTCAAAATAGTGGAGTGTGTTTTTAATGACAAAGCTTTTTATGTCTGCGATCTCTGAGCCAGTTCGTTTGCTTGCTTGCATGGCTGCAATAGGCTTTGTTTTTTGCCAACTGGCAACTCAGGGTGTCGAAAATGCTATTGGGTAAATTGGCAGTGGGCGGGATCACACAGACGAAAACAAAAACAGACATTACGGCACAGAATTCACATCTCAAAGCAGAATTACTGGCTGTAGAATTGTTTTTTCAGAGAAACGAGTATGTGAACTTAGCATGTTTCTTAAACATCTGCAAACAGTTCAGTTTTATGCCCACTTATGTCACCAACTTGAGATTTTTTTTCTGATATAAATATCAACTGCAAAAACTATCAAACTTGAACCAAGATGTGTTATCGCTAGCATTTTAAATGCTTTGAAATCTTTTTAAAATAATTCCACTTCTATGTTTATGATGTATTTGGGCACATAATGATTGTACCTGGTTTCCAATTAGTAATTGTGGAAAATTAGTAGTGTGGAAAACATCCTTGATTAGTTTTAACTCAATTTTTAATTAATTTGTCTGCTTGCATTAACCATTTCGAATACGTTTGAGTACTGTGGCTTTTTGGTCAAAATGATGGTTCTTCTGATCTAGGGGTATAACTGTACGTACACACCGCCGCCGCCGACTTGAGCGGCAAAGAAGCTCTGGCCGCCCTGTCAAGTACACTTGTCAAAAAGTACGGGGAAGCTTGTTGGCGCTTTGGCCGCTCTGACGTAGCAGCATTCAATGTTCAAGAGAAGAGAAGTGTCACAACATGAAATGTAAACAGAAAAAACAAGCAATACATAGACACTAGAAACCTTTTATAATGACAGCATTTTTATAACCGTTTTGGTCACATTTGGTCGGGGGAAAAAAAGAATAATAATTATTATTATTATTTGCATCTAGTGCAATTGGTCACATCAGTGTTACCATGAGCAAATTAATAGCATTCCCGCTTAAAACGAGCGTTCGTAAATATTTCCAATAAAAGTTGCGCTCATCCTCAAATGTGTATCACTGGATCATTATGGATCATCGTGAAGTTGTTGTGTTTGGTGCTGCTGTATTGTATTTGCGGAGAAAACGTTGGACTCTGAGATTTTAGGTTCATGACACCCTCCAGGAACGTTATCTATATGCAAACAACGTCATATCACAAATGATAGGAAACCCAGCAACGGTGATGATTAGCTTCTCCTCCATTTTCTCGGAACTAATGTTTTGGTAGGAACGAAAGTTTACATCGTATGTTTCTCTGGAATCAGCCAGCGCGGAGGACGTCTATATTCTTATTGGTTGCTGCCGTTTTGCCGCTGCTTGCCGCTGAACCGCGTCATAGCTCATTACCATAAAGTTGAGCTACTTTCAACTTTCTGATTGACGCTCAAAACACCCAAAACGCGACGCGGATGGATTTGATCCTTGCAGCTGAGAGAAGCCAGTTTCCATTGAAAATAAATGCCTTCCGGTAGCTTTGGAAGCTCAAGTCGGCGGCAGTGTGAACGTACAGTAAGTACAGTATTTCAAAGCATATACATAAACATCAGGTTTTTTGTTTTTTTTTATCTGTAACACCTTGACCTAAGTATTTCTTTGAAAGGGTCATGAATTATGTGCAGCAAAATCAATTTAATGCTAAGGAAATGTGCTGATTATACAATTTAGATGCTCAATTGAAAAATTATTTGTTTAAAATTGTATATTTTATTAAGTGGGAGACGAAAAGGATCATTATATACAGAAGAGGCCAAAAAAGTTGATGTCTGGAGGGAATATTTGTCTTTAATGACCCTACAAGTTCAATTAAACCATCACAATATTAGGAAAATATTTTATATATTTTTTTAACATTTTAAATATTAGGGAAAAACAAAACACTAAACTTGGTTAAGGTGTTTATCCGACAAAATTGTTTGGCAAAAAAGCCAAACTACAGCTACAGGTTTTATTTTACCATGCTAAAAAATGCACAGAAAACCAAAAAGCTTACAGGAAAAAGCATACATTGACTACAACATAATCAATTATGAATATTTTGTTGGTTCTCTCTTATTGTTCATAATGTCTTTGCATGACAGCCTGGCCAAAAATGATGTCCGCACAATTTGGCATGTTTCATTGCGGTATCACAAATAAAACAATTGACTCCAAGAACAACTACGCTATATGCTTACAAAATCTTTAACACATTTTTAATAAAGTTTAAATTAAGAGTGAAGACGCCAAGTTTTCTAGGCCAAGTATCACTTTTGACCACTACTATATACAAGTTTAGACATTAAAATTAGCTTCAGTAAGATTTACCTCAACAAAGTTGTGAATAGCTTCCAGGTAAGCCAGGTTGTTGTCTGTCACATCCACACAGATGCAGAAGTACAGGCCGGCGTACCGCCTGTAAATGATCTTGAAGTTTCTGAACTGCGGAGGAAATCAATGTATAACAACTAAGGCCAATATCTA